>NC_136069.1:1414721411-1415314438 GCF_964261635.1 Lissotriton helveticus
AGTGCCATGTGGCTGACATACATGCCCTCAGGGTATGTATGTCTGCCACATGTGCACCCATGCACTATACAGGGGTGCAACAGGGTATCAATGTGACACCCTGCCACCCTTGTAGGTCTACCCCTATTACTGATTCGGTGGAGAAGAGTGGCTCAATTGTTAGAGCGGCAGACGCTGATGCAAAGTTCTGGCCCGGGATCAGGGTTCAATTCCCACCTCGGCAGGTCTTGGGCTCAATTTCCTCAGGCCTGATAATTCTCGCCCCAGTGCCTATTCTAATCATGGGTCCCACGCTGCACCTCTGGGCATTAGCTTGCTTAATTTCCACAACGATCCCAATAGCACTGGGATGCCTGGCATCACCTTGTGGGTGCCCAGGAGTGGGCATTTCACAGGGAAAGGCCAGGAAGGGTTCCACAGCAGTATGCATACAGCGCCATGACACCTCATGGTATAAGTGCGCTATACAAGTATGAAATCATTTCATATTTACCTAATCGGTATTCCCCATTCATTCCTATGGGCCAGCCCCATAGGAATGAATGGGGAATACCGATTCGGTAAATACTGAATCGAATTTTACCGATTCGGTAACATTTACCGAATCATTATCTAAATGTCATTTACCGATTCTAAAATACCGAATCGATAAAATTCGGTATTTTAGAATCGGTAAATTATATTTACCTACATCTGGCCCTAAGTGTCAATAACTAAATCCTTTACACTGTGTGCCCACGAAACTCTATTAGGAGACAAATTACTGTATTTGTGAAATTCATATTTTTTTTGTAAAGTTTAAAACTACATAATTATTTATCATTATCTGTTTTTGGGTACCAGCCATAGCCATTTTAAGCACCTAGACAAATGATGCAGCAGGAATTACATCAATGGAATATGTTTATAGATGCACAGTTACCCTACAGAACAATGAATGCAGTCGCCTTTTCTGTAAACACGTTTATCAAAAGCATTCACACACAATTTTATGCCAAAATATTTTATTTCTGTGAAATTATAAATCTCACTGGTTTCTTTCTATTATCCTCTCCGGAATAGATGCTCTATACCTTCCAATATTATGATTAGTTTTAAAGTGAGAGGAAAAGGGATATAAAACTGTTATAAAAAATTAAGGGTGAGGGCAGACATCCCTGGTAGGCCAAATATTGATATTTGAAGACATCTAAAGCATGGTATGTTATCACCTTTTCTGAAGCTTTACTCTGAGTTAGAAATGGGGGTCTCCAGTTGGCAGTGGTATGCACCCTGTCCAAGTAGGGACCCTTCCTTCTAGTCGGGATAAGGGTTTTACACACCTGTTTAATCCCTGTTCAAGCCCCTTGGTATTTTGGCATTGACAGCCATGCTTCTCCCGGAGGCAATGAGTAAAGTAATTCTACATATCACACACAGTAACACAGTGAAAACGATGCAAATGGACACCTAACCAGCTAAGGCACATAAAGCATCTTTATCTAAAGTAAAAAAGTACAAAATGACAAAATCCAACATACACAATTAAAAATGTGACATTGAAGAGGTTTCAAGCTATTCTGTCCATAGAAAATAATTGATGCATGATTTTTACACAAAGTACCTCCAATGCGTGGAGAAGTGTGGCTCAATGGTTAGAGCAGGCAGACCTTGATGCAGAGCTCTGGCCAGGGACCAGGGTTCGATTCCCGCCTCGGCGGGTCTCCGGCTCATTAATTCCCCTGACTGGATATTCTCGCCTCAGTGCCTGTTCTGATCATGGGTCCCACGCTGCAAATCTGGGCAATAGCTTGCTTAGTCTCCACAACGGCCCCAAAAGCGCTGGGATGCCTGGCTGCACCTGGGGGGTGCCCAGGAGTGGACATTAACCAGGAAAGCCAGGAAGGGTTCCTAAGCTGTATACAGACAGCGCCGGGACACCTCCGGTGGAGGTAGCTGTGCGCTTTACAAATTCCGACATTTAATTTAATGCTTCAACATCCACACGACAAACAGCAGCAGAGGAGGGAAGCATCCGAAAACACAGCGATGCATCAGTCCCTGAGTTCTTGGGGTGGCAATGCAACAGTTCTGCTGCGTGCAGGAGAAGTGATGCTTTGAATCCAGGCTATAGGGGGAAGTGATGCATCAATTCCAAGATGGTACTGTACTGTGGGTGCTGCATTAGAGATACATGGCACACAGGTGCGATGTGTGGAAATCTGGATGCACTGAAGGTCGATGGGGTGGCAGCAAAAAAGCTCTTCTTCAACCTCTTCAGCCGCGGCCCAATGTTGCTTTGCTTTTTTTAGCCACCCAGCAGGGCCTGTGTCGGAGTCAGAGTAGTGGCCTCTGACTTCGGAGACCGGTGCGTGGGTCTCTGCATGCAACGATTCTTCAGGCTGCTGGCAGGAGCTGCATGGATGGGCTGTGCATCAGAAATTTCTCCTGCACGACAGCGCTGCATTGGAAAATTCATCCACAATGAAGGCGAAGGGTCAATTTTGCAGGTTTATTCCATTTCTTTCAGTTCTTTGCAGCAGGAACAACCTCAAGGTTCCATAACTTGATTTGGCACCACAGGTTATGTCATAACTCCCAGCAGTGGAGTTCACTGATGCTGCAAGTGAAGTCGTTGTGGCCCTGAGACTTCTTAACAGGAGGCAAGCTCTGCATCAAGCCCTTGAAGAATCGTCTTTAGCAGGATACCACAGCGGGGCAAAGTTCAGTCATTCCACTGCCCACGGACAGAAGCAGCAACTTCATGTCCACCCAGCAACACATAGCATAAGGGAAAACATACTTCCTGGTAGCTCTTCAGCTCTTCTTCTTGGCAAAGTCCTCTTAATCCATAAGAAATGTAAAGTTCTTTGGCTTTAGGTCTAATACTTATACCCCTGTTTCCCCTTGATGTCTTTGTTCAGAAAGTCTTTCTTGCTCAGTAAAATCAGTACTTTCCTCCTTGGTCCAGCCACACTAGAGAGGGTGAAGACAGCATTGATCAGAGGGCCCAAACACCAAATCTGTAGCTGTTCCCAATCGAAAGTTACACTTGTAAAATGTTACCAGTCAGCTCCAATGATGACCTATGGGAGAGATACCTTTCAATAGTGAAAAACTAAATGCACTGTATTTCACTATCAGGGCATGTAAAACACACCACTACATATCCTCTCTTTCACATACACTGCATCCCGCCCATGGGGTTACCATGGGCCTAACTTAGAGGTGACTTCCATGTAAGAAAATGGAAGCTTAGGGCCTGGCAAGTGGGTGCACCTGCCAGGTCGACATGGCAATATAAAACCGCACATGTAAACACTGAAGTTGCAGGTCTGAGACACATTTGAAAGGCTACATGTATGGGTGGCACAACCAGTCCTGCAGGGCCCTCTAGTATCATTTGAAGTACAGGCCCTCGGCACACACAGTGTACGTTACTAGGGACTTACCAGCAAATCAAATATGCCTATCATGGATAACCAATCACAATTTACACAGAGAGCATGTGCCTTTAGTACTGATCAGCAGTGGTAAAGTGCAGAGAGTCCTAAAGTCAACAATAAAAGGTCAGATAAAATAGAAAGAAGAAATGGTCTTATCCAAAACTCTGCATATTAAAAACAAGCTCACCATAGGATTCTAGAAGTCCTTCTCTTCATCCAATGTACTGGATGAAAAAGTGCACCATATAATTCATTAATATCCATTATATCCATTGATATTGAAAGAACCATAAGTACCATGAAGAAGACCTGCTGGAGTGACACGAGTGATCATGATGTGAGATATACACTTTAATTACATTTTTAGGTGTGAATTTAGGAGGGAAATTGATCAGCAATTGTTATATTAACTCAAACCCTCCCCCTTTAGAGAAGAGTATATTTAAATCCCAATATATGGAGCGAACTTTGTATTAATTCCTAAACATGTGTGCATAAATGGTGTGACAATATCTGCAAAAGATCAATAGAAAGTTACCGATATCCCGTTTGGAACTCGATCTGGTTTCAGATTAATCATGACTAATTGAATCGCATCATTATTAATCACACTAGAAAACGATTATTTATACTCATCACATACAACCAAGAAATAAACACCAGATAGAAAGTATTTATTAGGTTCTGTAGTCTTCTGTGTGCAAATATTCAAGGAAACTATTGCACACGCTATTACTATTTGTTTTCTCCTACTCGTAATACATTTTTAACTACATATGACTACATTTTATGCATAAACACTTTGTTTTTGATCCTGCTTCTCCTTCTTGTTCCGTCTTTTCTTTTCCTAACTTTCTCCTTTCCTTCACCTGTTATTATTTCCTTTCATCTACAACATCCTTTTCTTTACATGGTATACCCTTTGCGTATTGCATGTTTATTATTCTCTTATGAAACACTTTCTGAGACCTTTTTGATAGATTTCATTTTCGCTAATATATAAGCACCAAACATTCCTAGCGGATTTTCAAAGTATTAATATTGCCTCATATTTATATTGACCTATTTAATGCTAATAGTTCGTTTAAAAAATATTAATACTATTGTTAAACAAAAAAGTGTCTTAGAATATTTGCTTGAAGATTCTACTCAAGAAATCTCAATGTTCCCTGCCTTACCTGACACTTATTCTCTGTTTGTTCCCCTTGAACATAACATTATTGATGCTTGTTTCTCAAATATATCCTGCTAATCAGTTCAGCACACTTCAATACTCATATTGTACCCTAACTAAAGCAATTATGCCCTCCTTAGAAAGACCTCTTTTTATCAGGTTTGTGCTTTTTCAAACTTGAGAACATCTTTCGTAAACCCAACTATTCTTCTATATAGATGTATTTTTCTTCTGACATATAGCTTTATGGCTGTTGCCATCAATTCAGTCTTCAGCAGGTCACAGGCTGTATTCAAAAGTAATGATAAATCTTCATTTAAATTGGATATTTGAGTCTCTTCAATCTGAATGGTGCTCTTAAATTAGTTTCTTTGAAGCACAGTTGTGTTCAACTATATCCACAAGCAAATAGAATGAAAATAAGAACAGGTGCATGTTCTGAAATGGAAATATCATATAATAAGCTCATCTACAACTAAATAAACAGTTCGGGAAACAACAAAAATAATACATTTTCGAAAAACAAATTTCAAGGTTGTATCATTGGCAGCTCTTTTTTATTTTGTAAACAACAAAACATTCCCTTATTCAATATCAAATCAATCAAAACTATTATTTCTAATTAGGCCTTCACTCATCTCACATATTCTTCCTTTGCATGTGCCTTTACTCTTATTCAAGTCATAATATTAATCTAATTGCAGCTCACCTACCCGTTTTCCTTTGGCTACTGAAAAATATGTCTGTCTATAAGTAGGTGAATTGATATGCGCACCCCTTAAATTTACATAGTTATGGAGTGTATCTAGGTTTATCCTCAGTCTGCACCTGCCTTTCATTTCTTTGTCAATAAATATTGGATCGTTTGCCCTGTTTCCTATCTCAGGTTGACTGTTCCGCACCCCCAGGGCCGAATCATTCCTCTCCTTTTCATTCGACATATTATTAATGTATTCAGTCCACCGTGACTCTGCACTATGCTTTGGCGAAAATGTCCTAAAATTAAAATGAATGAAACGGAAATTAAAAACATTGGGCCTGATCCTAAAAAAAAAAAACATCATACATTTTTGCCTCTATGCTTGCACCTTCAATTAGAATACATTTTCCAATTATTTTAGAACTCACTTTGGATTCCAAGAGTACTTCTGGAAGGTGGGAAGTGTCATTGGTATAGTAAGCTTTTGGGAATTCCATGTCTCTGAAATGCCAATTCGTTTTCATGTGAAAGTGAAACGTGAAAACATCAGAACTCCTATTTACTTTGCAGAAATATACTCACACCTTAAAGATGTTTTACTTTTTTTCTACTGGTAGAAAATACAGTTTACCTGCTCTACAACATATCCATCAATCCTACCCACAGGATGAATCCTGCCCTTCACAGAAGAATATGTGCGACGGTATGATGTGACTTCTGAAAAGGTGTGAGCAGACTCATAACTCGCACGTTTGTGTTCACATGCATTAAAATGCAAGTAAGTAAGTTTTAATTGCAGATTCATTAAAATCATCACAAATTTAAGCCATACGGGAAATTAAACGAGAGTTATTACTAAAATAAAACTTATATGATTGAAAATGAATTCATAGTTTAAAGCATCATGCAGTACAAAAATGATGGTCTAAAACATTATGTCAATGGAAAGGGTATGCAGTTCCTAGTAAAGGAGGGATGGAAGGGAGAGAGAGGTGACTCAAGAAGTTCCCAACTACACACTGGTAGTGTTGGTGTGAAAGAGGGGGGACTGGGAAGTCCTTTCTTTCGGAATAAGTGCCCTCACACACCCAGCCTGCTGTTCTTTGGACACCAATACTTTTCCATGTCCTTCACCTGCCGTGATTTGAGGGAGCCAATCCAAACTTAGTTACTGATTGGCTGCTGCACCAGTAGGTACTTCACCTCTTGGTGTCACTCTTTTACATTTAGGCTATTAAACCACATTACAAATTCCTCTTTAGTGTAGAGTTACTTTTTTCTAGGTCCTGAAGAAATGCCACTAGATCGTCCTGCCTTTAACTGGCAAGAAACATGTTGACCAAACGAGACTGAGTGCAACACTGTGCAGCTTTATTGCAGTGAGTCACCAACACCATTTTTAACCAGGGGGAAGGCAGGACTATTAAAGTCTAATTTCCCTGACTCTTCCATTCCCTGTTTTAATTGACACTTTTGCACTCCTACACTACTAGGGCCCCTCACACCCACTTCACCATACGGCTAGGAATAAAAAGATCTCCGCCAAAGAGCCCCTGCATGGGGTGCCCGTCGGGTATTGCATCGCCGACCCGATGAGGAACATGACCGATGATGAAGCATGACACCCAGCAGGCTGGGTGTGTGAGGGCACTTCTTCCGAAAGGAAGGGCTTCTCAGTCGCCCCCTTTCACACCAACACTACAAGTGTGTAGTTAGGGACTTCTTGAGTCTCCTCTCTCTCCCTTCCAACCCTCCTTTACTAGGAACTGCATACCCTTTCTCTTGATATTCAGCCTGGGTATGTATGCTGGACCTCCCTAATAGCCCACAGCCCCCCCCCCTTTTTGTTTGGCTCTAAAACATTATGACCAATAGTTCAGTAAAGTTCTCCATACCCAGGTGTTTACAGGTGAACTTGAGGAGCAGTTGTGAAAAACAATGTGAAAAAAAGGAGTTTACTGTTGGAGCATCATACTAGGCCAAAGATGTGACCTGGTACATTATAACCAGTAGTCCATAAAGTGCTCCATGCTCGGATCCTCCCATGAGGTTTTTTTGATTTCTGCTTGGGGGACCTCAAACGGTTTACTATTTAGGTGAAGGTAGGATGGTCTGGGCTAGGTTAGGCGCTGGGGACCTCCTAATTGATGGTTATATTTTAAGTGGCGATGGAATATAAGTGCCCAGGTCAGCTAACTGACACTTTGTCTAAAATGTTCCTGCCCAGCGACTGCCATTTTTTATCTAACGTGACTGGGTTTACTATTAATAATTTGTTCACTTGTAGTAGGAACTTGGTGGTCCTACAAGAAAGCTGAATTGATTTGCTGTTTAATTATATCAGCACTGCGCAACGGCATGATCTTAACTTAAGAGCCCGAAAGGCGGGGGAGAGTAGTTTGAGTCTTAATTGGTTAACGGCGGGGCAAATACACAGGAAATGTAATAGGCTTTCATTAAATTGTCCACATAGACAGCAGTTCGGCCATCTTGTTTCTATGCCGGAACCTGGTCTTTTGAAGGAAAAGGCTCCCATTCGTGTTATTAAAATGAAATACTGGATAGTTTGAGAGATGTGGCACGTGAGATATGGTTGGGGCTCCCAGTTGCTATATGACTGTAAGACTGTCCAGCCGTGCGTTTTGCCTGCCATTTCCGCTTCATCAAGGGATCACGATTTTTGCTTGGAGCCAATGCTGTATGGCTGATGTTTAACTCCCAGACCTCATGGAGGTTAAGGGATGTCAAAGCTTGGTGGAGCACTGTTGGCTAGTCATGTTTATTGGTATGCTGGCTTTCGATTTCGTACCAACACAAAGCGGCCAAGGACTCAGATGGAACGGCTCTCATCTTCCAGCACAGTTTGATTAAAGTGGCCATCCTCACCTGGAGCTGGTGAAAGGCCCGAATTCCAGATGCACTTGTGCTTGAGAGGTGCATTATGGTAGGCAAAAGATGCTTTGAACAAGGTGGACTGTAGATGATTGATAGTCATTATGTCTTTGCCCTTGAGGAAGTTCTGAGCCATAGTTCAGTGAGGGTAGACATGTAGCTCCAATGATTTGCAGTAGGTTTAAGTGAGATGAGCACCCCATCTGTTTTTTTATTAGATTGAGCGCAAAGAATAGCTTATTTGCTAGAGCCCTACATTGTGCAGAATGCTTTTTGAAATTTATTCTTCAGTCAATTTCCACCCCTAAATATTTTTGGTCGATCTTGTTCCTGGCAGCTTTCCATTAGAATTTAGGATTTTGCTGTCTATTTTTTGGCAAAAATCAGATTCATTTAGTTTTGCTATAGTTCAGCTTCAGGCCTAAAGATTCTGTGATAATAGGGACGGCAGTTATTTGGCAGTTATTTGGCGCTGCAGGCCAATGGAAGTCTGGCTACATAGGACAATGCCTTCTGCATATTGTAAACAACGAATTGGTCTGTATTGAAAGTTTTGGTGGATCATTCAAGACTTCTGATAACGGGGCTTCCAAGTCTGCTGTATAAATGTTGAAGAGGCAGGGGGCAAGGACATACCCCTGTTTAAGACCAATTTCTGGTCGTTCTATAACACTTACCTATTTTCATTTGTACCCAGTTATCTGAGTATAGATTGATGATGGTAATTTTTCCCCATAGGAGGCCTCTTGGGACTGTGTTGAATGCTGCTTTTAAGTCAACAAAACAGGCGTATAAGTTGTAGGCCTTGTGGCTTGCCTTTTTAATCAGGAGAGTAAGGGCCAGAAGATTGGTGGTTGTACTCATGCTGGCCCCAAATACCGGTTGAGTAGCCGGGATGATGTTTTCCACTGATGCCCATGCTTCCATACCTGGTAAAAATTTGGCAGCATAAGGTTTAGCTTCAAAACTGATCATGGCAATTAATCTATAGTTTGCGGGGTTTGTCCATGAGACTGATTTGAAGATGGGGTGAAGAACACTGCCTCTCCATGATGCTGGAATTGTATTGGTGGTAAATGCCAAATTGAATAGGGGAGTAAGATATGATGCCCAAAAGGCCTGATTGTACTTAAATACAGCGTTGAGGACACCTTTCGGTCTGATCTCAGTTTCTTCAAGGATTGCCCAACCTGCGATTCTTTTGGCCAATTTACATCTATCGAGCTTGATGTGGGCTTGGGCCCTTTGTGGCTACACCTCTCACTATTGCGCTATGGCTGGTTTGTGGGGTATTGGCTGGCAGTTGGTGACCAGTCCCGCTATGAGGAGTTCCCAGTTAGTCCATGTCTCCTGTTGAGCAGTAGTTAATTGGAAGATGAATGTGTTAATGTAGTTCATTATTACGGCTGCCATCCTTCAATTCCAAGCCAAAGATTTTCGTTTGTAAGCACAAGTGTAGGCCATTAGGTTGTTTCTTTGGGGGGCTCTTTTCGGATGTATTAGAAGCTTGAACGGCTGGGGAAAGTGGTCACTCTCCACTCTAGATTTTATGTAGTAAGACAGCATTTTGTCAACAATCTCTGAGTCCACAAATGTATAGTCTAAGTTGGTTTTGTTTGAAATCCGTGTGAACGTGGCTGGTTGATCTTGTGGAAGGCGGCCATTAAGAGAAGAAAGGCCAATTTCCTCAAGAGTGGTTATATATGATTTCCCATGGTAATCAGTTTTTTTATGTTTTATTATTACTGGAGGTAGTTGCTCCACGGTTGTCCCGAGGATCTGTTGTTAGGAATTTGTTTGTAGTAAATACATGTTGACGTCTCCAGGAAATATCATTTGATATTGAGGAAATGTCTTCTAGAGTGATTTTAAGATTGATACTAATGAGGCAATGTGATCCAATTTGCTATTATGACTAGGATAGATATATACATTACAGATTAGTAGATTAACGTCAAAAGTTTTGGTTTTTGGTCCAGGGTCCTGATGTGATGAAAGTTTGAGACATTGTACCCATGCCAGACCGAGATCTATGCCGTCTTGCATCAACTGGAGGTCAGTTGCACTGAAATTGAGAGGCCTCCTGCAGCTCCACCCTCTTTAGATTCTTTTGTTGCTTCTTGTTGATACTCCTTGAACCATATGATTTGTGGAGTGTCCTTAGCCTAGGTTTCTTGAAAGTGGAGGATATCAAACTTTTGTAGAAAGGAAAAAAATTATAACTCTCTCACCTTCCTTCTGAGGCCATTCACGTTCCAAGAGCAGAGTTTTTATGGTTGATTAGGAAGGGCCTGGTTGTATTCATGTCACTTTCCTTGGTGGAGTGCAGGCCTGTGAGCTTTGCAGGGAGACCTGTCTCATGTGGCTAGAAGCGCTGGGCACTGCAATATGGGTGATGCACAAGTTTTCTGTAATCATGGGGTATTTTCATTCTGGGCCAATGCACCCTTGAGGGTACAGGCTAATACAGTGGCAGTTTTCAGATGGTGTGTCTGTTCTGGCTGCAACAGACTGGGATACCTCTGTGTTGCCAAACCTTCGTGGCTGGTTTTAAGTTGGACCAGGTGACCACCTCAATTTCCTGATCCACCCTTTCTCGATTGGGCTTGAACTCAATGCCTTCTTTGTTATGTGTTTTTACAAGGTTCAACGTTTCGATTGTGCTGACAATTTTCGGGATTGCACATCTATTTTGTGTGTTATGGCATCCTCTAGACCTGTAGAGAGGGATAATTTCTAGTCCCAGTGAGGATTTGTACTTCTGAACGTTGTGGGTGCGGGTGCTGGGTGCGGTCAAAAGTGGGAAAATCAAGGTTTAAATGGGCATGTTCGCTATTCCCGGTCTCCGAGTGTATTTTATGTTCTATCATTTGTGGAGGAGGATTATGTTCACTTTGGTTTGTAGCAGGAACTATGTCAGTTAATTTGGTTGGGCAAACTTTGCTGGGTGGGCTTCATCAAAGTTGGGTCATGCGAAAGACCACTATGGTCCATTGATTGGGCGGGGCCTCTATCTGTTTTTGTACTTGCTTAGTTTGCTATGGAAGTTGCTGGTCACTCAGATATGTTAAGTGGGCTGTGGAGATTAATTGCCTCTGGGAGCATGCACGGACTGAATTTGCCTCCCAGTGAGTTGTACCATGGGCTTTTAAGGACATACTCTGGGGCCTGGATTCTCCTACGGGTCAGCTGTCAGGGCAGGCAGGTATATTATGGTGCTCAGAGTAGGCTTTTGGGTGGTGCAAAGGGAGAGCCATTTGAGTCGCTGGTTCAAACAGCAAAGTCCACTGTGGCCTTTGCTGTTTTTATTTACTTAGGGGCAGATGTATCAAATTATTTTTTTGTCGCAAACGCTGCGATTCGCAAAATGGCAACGTTTGCGACAAAAAAATCGGAAAATGCGATGCATTATTGAAATCGCATCGCAAAATTAAGGAATCGCTAAATTTGCGATTCCTTAACTTTGCTTCAGCATTTAAGGAATCGCAAATTGCGATTCCTTAAATGCTATGTATGAAGCACCCAAGTTGTGCGATTCCTAATTAAGAAATCGCAAATTACCACCAACTTGAGGTTGGTGGTAATTTGTGATTTCTTTCACAAATGCACTTTTTGCCATTTGTGAAGGTGCCATGTGGCGCACATACATGCCCTTAGGGCATGTATGTGCGCCATATGCGCACACATGTGAATTTCAGGGGTGCATCAGGGTGTCCTTCTGACACCCTTGCACCCTTGAAATTATTCTCAATTTGCGATTCGCAAATTGAGAATCGCAAATTGAGAATAACTTCCCATTCATTCCTATGGGCTTCCTGGCCCATAGAAATGAATGGGAAATGATTCCTTAATTGCGAATTAGCAATTTGCTATTCGCAAATAAGGAATATTAAAATATCGCAAAAAAATGCGATTTTTTAGAAACATACCATTTTTCAATCCTCAAATAGCAATTCTCAAAAAATCGCTATTTGAGAATCGCAAATAGGTATTTTGATACATCTGCCCCCTAGTTTGTTAAGCTGCGTTTTGTGGTTTTGAAAAATTGGGTACACGTCTGGCCCCTGATGAGTATCACTCCCTATTGTACTGTCAATAAGATGTTGAGTTATTTGAGGATCTCATTGGGTTGGTGATCTTTTTGGTTGGGTATTTATGGCTTTCCAGAGGTGTTTGCATTCCCTTTTATTTAGGGAGGGTCACTGGTGTTGATCAATGACCTCGGCTGGAGAAGGGGATCTCCCACTTGGCAGTTTATTGCTGGTACTGGTTGGTGACTTTATTTCAGTTGTGTGAAGTTTGGCCTCAGTGGCCCACATGGATTTAGGGCCGTTCTTCCGTGTTAGGTATTTATTTATGGATAGTGAGGTGGGGCTTTCCTGGCTTGCTGTGAGGGATGTTTTTAATGGGACAGGCAGTTTCAAGGCTTAACTTTCATGAATATTTCCGACAAAATGTGGAAGAGCATTTGCAAGAGTGATATTCTATGTTGGGATCTTTTCGCTCTAGCTTTATTAAACAGTTTAAATCCTGTAAATGTTGTTTGATGCCTGAAACACGAGTGTCCAAGGTGTTCAGTAAGTTCACTTGAACTTCGTGTTTTTCTGATTGAAATTTTTGAGCCTGTGAAATCACCTCCATTGTGTTTGTAAATGGAGTCCACAAGAGTGCTGAGGACAGTGGGAATGATGCGGAGTGTCGAACTGACTTGCTTTGTGTTGAAAATGAAAATGCGTTGCTTGCTTGGGACTTATTGTTTTATAGCGTGTCTTCAAGGATGTTATTATTACTGGCGGTTCCCTTTTCGCACTGGAGTCTAATTAGGGAGAGCAGGATGTTCGAATCATGCTTGAGGCCGAAGTTTGCGGATATGTTCGAATAGGCCGCTTCTTCATCGTGTTTCTCTTTAAATGGGTCGAGTAACAATTCCTGCCACTCCGCTGTGTCCAGTAATTTTCCTAGCTGTGTGGTACTGAGATCTTTGTGACAGTGCATCACTGGAACGGCCACTACGTATTTCTGCGCGTAGTGTCGGCTTAAAATTGCTCTGCTGTGCATAAAAGAAGAACTAAGTCATTGTAAAGTGATGTTTTGGGAAGACAAAATGTGAATTTACACTTGTAAAATATATGTGCGCAAATGATTTGTAATTTGAGGCTAACCAACGCAACTCAAACAATCCGTATTGATTAAGAATTACATGTTTTTCTACTGTATTAATTCACACAGGAATTTGAAATGAAACTAAAATCAGGAGCAAAAAACTTTCATCAAATGGAGTTAACTTTCAAAAATGTAGAAACACAGAGGGAGTAACTCACAAATTAATTATTTTGTTGATCTTCAATATTTTATGGCAAATTTCTCAGCAGCTGTGAAATAAGGTATGACAAACTGCTGACAACTTGAACATCTGCCTTTGAGTTACAATAGCTGAACAGGGGCTGAAAACAGTACGATCTGTTCTGTAATGCTTGAATACTTTTCTGGTAGTTGACAACATCGATTCAAAGAAGGCATGTACCTATGAAATGTGTCAAGTTTCAATGAATCGGAGGCAGCATTTTAATAAACTCCATAAAATGCCATAATTAATTATGTGGATAGACTCTAAGGGAGGAAAGGCAATTGTTGATGTAAAAATACAGCGATATATCAAGCAATAAAATTGAGGTTGAATTGTTGGTGTACATAATTAATTATGTTTGTGCTCATTTAAACTATTCAGATTTAAAGCATCTTACTTAACCAGTACCCATATCTGCTCGATTTCTTTTATAATGCTGAGATACTATGTCAAAATGTAATATGGAGGAGACAGAAGTTGCTCTTTTTTTGTTCGATGAAGTTTACATTTGCAATTATTCCAACTATTGTGCCGAGAGACCACAGTCGTTGATTTTGTCTTGTTGAAAACGTCAACATTGCAAAATGCAGCATCTAACTCACTCTCCAGGGACTCATTCCACATGAGGTTGCATCATTTTAGGAGATCTCTTTATCTTATTTGAGTCGTCAAGTAAATATCTAACTCTCCATATTAAAATCACTTTAAATGTACTATTTGACACCAACATAGTCAAATCATAGCAATCTGTTGGCAATAATGCAATCTGCGAAAAGCCGAGGGTGTAAATGGTAATACTAAAATCAAATCAAAAGGTACTTTATTCGGTGTATTTCAACCATAAAAGTGCATCAAACATATAGTACAGACATACAATAACATTCAATAAAATTAGATTGCAGGTAATAAAGGACTGAGTACATTAGATTCGTCAATTCATTGATTGGTCCAAGCATATTCGCAGTTTAAGAGACAGTTTTAAAAATTCAAGAACTTGCAAAACACTATCACTATGCAGCAATTGTAAATATAAAAAGGCTGGTCGTATCTAATTAAAATTCATTCTTTTTAAAGGAGCAATTAAAAAGCGTTTACGTGGGAATTCATAAAATCTGCATAAAAACATAAAATGCAACATATCCTGTGGCGACTTTCCGTTGCAGCCACAGGATATTGGATTTTTACAGAAACTCTCCTTTTTAGGCCTGATAAGCAGATGTTGAAACAGATTAAGTCTGAATCTTGTTAATAAGAACTTATCGTGAGTGCTAAGAGTGCCGAGCAGGTAAGGGTCTGTTTTCAAACAGGTTTTAACCATAATAAATTTCCTTACACTTACTTTATGTAACTCCGCACCCTCCCTCACAGCCTTCTTGCGCAGAAGAAAGGCCTGCTTGACTAGATCAATGTCCACCCTTCCAATTCCTGACGGGTGCTCGAACAAATCAGGACGACCCATCTCAGAGAAACAAGTTTTTAAATACTTCAACCAGGGAGTGCCCAGTGCATTGTCATGAGCCATAAAATCATTAACAATTAAATATGTTAGTGGAATGTCTTCACATAACCACATTTTCAGCCAGCATAACAGAGGTCGTAGGGACAGGATATCGCTCAAATACCCCACTCCTAGTTCCTTGTGAACTGCAAAGTTGGAGGTGGAGGCCGGGACACACAGAAGCCGTTTATCGAAAGAATTTTCTGTGATCTGAAGTTGATCACCAGCCATGTATCCCCAGAGCTCACTCCCATAGGCTGCGGTTGCTACGGATTTTGCGTCATATAATTTTATCATAGCAGCCGTGGGCTTTTTACCGAGTTTTGAAGCAAAGTTGAAGATCGAAGCATTAACCCTAGTCACATCACATCTTTTCTTCGCAAGTTGTGGGCCCCAGGTTAGTTTAGAATCAAAGAGAACTCCCAGATAGGAGAATGTGTTAGAAAACGGTATTACTGCCTTATCTAGTTTAAAAGCATATTGTCTCTTTGGCTGTTTCCCAACTTGCATAATATATGATTTAGAATTATTCACTAACAGATCTCTATCTTCCATGAACTTTTTGAATGCGTTCAGTAATGATTGAAGGCCTTTTTCAGTTCTTGCCAACAACACCGCATCATCTGCGTATAACAGGACAGGGATACTTCTTTTCCCCACTCTTGGACTATCTGCTTTCACCTCCTGTAAAATGCCATCCAGCTCGTTTATATAAAAGTTAAAAAGGAAAGGAGCTAATATGCAGCCTTGCCGCACCCCCTTCCCTGTTCTAAAATCATCTGTTACAGACAGGTCTTGGCAGTACCTTATGTTTGCACTCGTATTACTGTGGAGGTCAACCAAGAAATTTATAATACCGCTGTCTACTCCCTTGTCCCTCATTGACCCCCACAGCTTTCCCCTGTTTACACAGTCGAAAGCTGAGGATAGGTCCATGAAGGCCAGGTGGACTGTACCCTTTTGTGCAATAGTGTATTTACTAAGTATTAGGAAGAGATTTAAGCATTGTGTTGTGGTCGAGCGGCCGTTACAAAAACCGTATTGAGTAATGGACATGATGTTATTGTCCCGTGTCCACTCAGAGAGACGCCGCAATACAATTCTCCCCACTAATTTCGCCATGGAGTTAATTAGGGAGATAGGCCTATAGCATAGGGGGTTATCCCTGTCCCCCTTTTTAAATATAGGCACAATGGTGGAGAGCCCCCAGGATAGCGGGCATCAGACTCTCGCGGCTGCATTAACAACTGCCATGATAATCGGGGCCCAAAAATTAGGATCCGATTTAAAGAGATCCGGGGGTATCCCATCAGGGCCTGGTGATTTGCCCGCTGTGAGCCCCTCTATTCCCACTAAAACCTCTCCTAATCTGACATTAAGGCATGAGCCCCCTTTGGTGCATTCAGGAAGTACAGCGTTGACTTCACTGCCCCCGTACAATTGTTTAAAATGTGCAACCCATTCATCTTTAGTTATAACACATTCTAACCCCTCACCCGAGTCTTGCACCAGGAAGGGTTTCTTGAGCGCCGCCCAAAATCTGGCACTATTTTTCAGTGTTTGTGGTTCCAGTATCTCAGCCCAAGCCTCATTCTTCAGTACCTCCTTCTGTGAGGCAATGACTGATTTATACTCTTTACGTGATCTCTGTACTAATTCCTTGTTCCTTGGTTTTAATGACAAGGCAGATCTGAGGTCACGAGCTGCTTTAGAGCATTCCTTGTTAAACCACCTCGGGCCAACCCTCCCTCTACTCTTTAAAGGTTCTGTCATTAGGATAGCTATTTTATCTATCAAGCTTTGAAAATCAGACAGGACCTGAGTTGGATCAGAATCATCTTGAATGCAACTATTGATTATGTCGCTACAGTTATTTTGGATATTCTGATATATGAGGTCCGGGGTGCACATAGACCATTTTAGGCGGCGTCTGCCATCCATTGCTGTTACCCTACCCTTGGCCAGGTTGCGACTTACGCTAACCACCCAAGGCCCCCTTAGATGTATGGTAAGTGGGTTATGGTCACTAAGTGCGTTATTATCAATAGAAAATGAACGCACAAAGACCTGCATGGGCAGGGTTAACAACATATAGTCAATAATAGTCCCCTTTCCGTGGCCTTTGAAAGTTGGGGTGACAAAGCGTTTTGAGGGATCACATAGTGCCATTGCTAAAGTAAGACCATGGTCATTAAGAAAATTATCAAAACGGGCCCCCTCCGTGGAATGTTCCAGGTGTAAACCATTTAGTCTAGGACAGTGTAATTCCTGAAGGTTTTTCCCTAGGGGGTCACCACAGAGATGAATATTAAAATCGCCCATGATCAACAAATTATGTGAACAGTCCCTCATTGAGGTACCTATATAATCGTTCAACATTTCTAAGTTTCCTTGACCTGTACCATTGTTATTAATAGAATTATAAAAATTGACCAGGCCAGCCTTACAATTGCCAGCAGATAGAATTAAACCTTGTATACCTGGGTTACTAGATGCCCTGCTATCAATTGTACAAGTCAGTGCTACTGAGATAAACATTACCATGCCACCCTTTGGCCTTCTCCGGTTTACTGATATGGCAGGTACATAATATGCCTTATAACCTTCAATATACATTTCACATTTAACTGACCAGGTCTCTTGAAGGCAAATAATCTGAAAACCCCTGATGTATAATAACCAGCTTTCATCTTGCATTTTGTTTTCTAGCCCCGCCACGTTCCAGCATATAACATTGTTTCTAAGAGTTGTGGGTGGGTTCTCCTCTGTCGGCTGTCCTACAGGAGACTGTATGGTACTCTGAGCATCCGAGACCCTCAGTCAATCGCAGGCGTCCAGCCCTGAAAACATTTCAAAGCGGTTATGTGTGGGAACAGTATACCCTCTCATACTCTGATTAACAGCATTGGAATATGCTGCCGGTGTTTGCCAGCCATTCTGCCCATTGATGTTATTATTGTACATATGTGGTATTGCTGAAGTTGGAGTCTGCACATAGGGTGTGAGCCTATACCTGCGAGGGTCCTTAGGGGAATTCTGATCAGGAACATAGAAATAGCCCAGAGGGCGCACACAAACACTATTTGCATTATATACTAGTGAGGATGCACGCAATACGACTGTCGCGACATGTTGGGGATGCTGAAAATTAACAACTACACAATCCCCGGTAGTCGCCTTCCTCGAAGGGCCAACCCAATTGACCCTTTCAGTGGAAATGATTTGGTCATAATAATGAGTTGGGTAACCACAATTTTTGTTTAACCATGCAACCGTTTTGTTTTTTAGAGTCATAAGATTCTCCACGTGGTTGGGTTGGTACTTCTTCGTAGCGTGGAACATTGGTTAACACCACCACATAAGGCACACAGTCAGGAGGGAGATTTACATTCCTAAGTTTAGCCCTCTGCGAGGCAGCTGCACGAGTACCCAAGTATGCAAGTGCCTGTTGAATTGGCTGTATTACCGGTGCTGTGGGTTTCAAAGCCTGTTGAATTGGCTGGATTACCGGTGCTGTAGGTTTCACAGCCGGGGCATCAGTCAAACCTTGGGGATTCGGCCGCTGCCCGCCCTGCCCCCTGGCTGCATTATCCTTCCCACCCCTATCAGGTATAATATTCGGGGCTGTAGCTGCTGGGGCTGGGGCCAGGTGTGCCACCACCAAACTGCCCAGCCTTTCTACCTCAGAGGCTACTACTTCCAGTCTAGATATTATTGGGTTTATTAACTCAGTGATTTTAGCCTCCAGCCTTCACACTATTGAGTTTATCAGTGTTTCTAGGTTGGAGGCAGATACGTTTAAACTTCCTTCATTAATGCCCTCTGGATTGGTTTCTTGTATGACAGGGTTACTTGCACTGTTAACGATAGTGGCTTTACAATTATTGTGGATTGGCATGGGATTTAGTTTTAGAAGGTTTCCCCCCACGCCTCCCTTGAGTCTTTCTGCACTTCCTCACTGGTCTTTGAGCAGAGGGAGCCTCTACTGACTCTTCCACAACTGAATCTTCCTCTGATGTATTGTCCAGTACCATAGGCTTCTCAAGATGAACCTGTGCCTGTACCACTAAGCTAGATCCCCCTGTACTACGTGGGGCATCTTCTGAATTGCCTTCTGAGCCTTCTGTTCTTTCAATTGGGACATTATCCATTAGGGGGGGGAAGACTTTTACCACCTAGTGAGGCCCTACGCTCGTTGTTTATTTGAGCAACTTTTTTGACCAGGAAGTTATCCATGGTACGCAGGCCAGCTGTTAATGGATCCGAGATTGTTTTGGGCATTATTTACAGTATGCCCCGAGCCCTCAGTGGGCGAAGCAAAACCTGTATTACCTCAGTCTAATGTAGCAATTGTCCACAATACAATACAAGATCAAATTAAAAATAATATATGAACTGTCCAATGTCTCACTTGAATGTACTGGGTTCTTCTGTTGGAGCCAGGGCCCGTGGCCCGTCCCGTCCTCCTCAGGCCTCTGAGGGCCAAAGAGGGCCCGCCCTTTGCCCGGGCTTAGTCCGGCGCACGCCCACGCGCGTCCCGCGACGCGGACGAAGCCTTCGCCCTTTGAAGCGCCTCCGGGCGCGCTGGCAGGCGGAAGTGGGCGGGAGTGCTTGCCGAGCACTCTGGGAGCTGTAGTCTCCCCGCGGCGTCCACAGGCTTCACTGGACCACTGCGGCGGGAGAGAGCTGCAGCGTGAGCACCCCAGAGGCGGCGAGGCAACGAGCAGGTAAGTGCCCCCAGGTCCAATGACAGCCGTCCCGCTCCTGTTCCGCTTTTGAAAAATGTCCCCCGCTCCTCAGATGGAGCCTTCGCCCTTTGAAGTGCCTCCGGGCGCGCTGGCAGGCGGAAGTGGGCGGGAGTGCTTGCCGAGCACTCTGGGAGCTGTAGTCTCCCCGCGGCGTCCACAGGCTTCACTGGACCACTGCGGCAGGAGAGAGCTGCAGCGTGAGCACCCCAGAGGCGGCAAGGCAACGAGCAGGTAAGTGCCCCCAGGTCCGATGACAGCCGTCCCGCTCATGTTCCGCTTTTGAAAAATGTCCCCCGCTCCTCAGATGGAGCCTTCGCCCTTTGAAGCGCCTCCGGGCGTGCTGGCAGGCGGAAGGTGGCGGGAGTGCTTGCCGAGCACTCTGGGAGCTGTAGTCTCCCCGCGGCATCCACAGGCTTCACTGGACCACTGCGGCGGGAGAGAGCTGCAGCGTGAGCACCCCAGAGGCGGCGAGGCAACGAGCAGGTAAGTGCCCCCAGGTCCGATGACAGCCGTCCCGCTCCTGTTCCGCTTTTGAAAAATGTCCCCCTGACAACTTGAACATCTGCCTTTGAGTTACAATAGCTGAACAGGGGCTGAAAACAGTACGATCTGTTCTGTAATGCTTGAATACTTTTCTGGTAGTTGACAACATCGATTCAAAGAAGGCATGTACCTATGAAATGTGTCAAGTTTCAATGAATCAGAGGCAGCATTTTAATAAACTCCATAAAATGCCATAATTAATTATGTGGATAGACTCTAAGGGAGGAAAGGCAATTGTTGATGTAAAAATACAGCGATATATCAAGCAATAAAATTGAGGTTGAATTGTTGGTGTACATAATTAATTATGTTTGTGCTCATTTAAACTATTCAGATTTAAAGCATCTTACTTAACCAGTACCCATATCTGCTCGATTTCTTTTATAATGCTGAGATACTATGTCAAAATGTAATATGGAGGAGACAGAAGTTGCTCTTTTTTTGTTCGATGAAGTTTACATTTGCAATTATTCCAACTATTGTGCCGAGAGACCACAGTCGTTGATTTTGTCTTGTTGAAAACGTCAACTTTACAAAATGCAGCATCTAACTCACTCTCCAGGGACTCATTCCACATGAGGTTGCATCATTTTAGGAGATCTCTTTATCTTATTTGAGTCGTCAAGTAAATATCTAACTCTCCATATTAAAATCACTTTAAATGTACTATTTGACACCAACATACTTTAAATAAATATCACATTTTCAAGTCAAATCATAGCAATCTGTTGGCAATAATGCAATCTGCGAAAAGCCGAGGGTGTAAATGGTAATACTAAATTGTATACCTGTGGTGAGAGGCA
The DNA here is from genome assembly GCF_964261635.1 of Lissotriton helveticus. Classification (NCBI taxonomy): domain Eukaryota; kingdom Metazoa; phylum Chordata; class Amphibia; order Caudata; family Salamandridae; genus Lissotriton; species Lissotriton helveticus. Next base: position 1,414,742,542 of record NC_136069.1, read on the forward strand.
CTGTCAAAGAAGGCATCACAAAGTCAAATTTTTAAAGATGGAGCAACATTTTTTGAGAACACATTCCCAATTACTTACAGAGTAGCTATAGACTTGTGTCTGTTTCGCAGAAGAGCTGTGGAGAATATCATTTACCAGTTGTGAGGTCCAGATTCTAAAAAATATCTGTTGGAAAGTGGATTATAAGAAATGATAAGTAGTTACTTACCACTAGTAGTAAGGCCACAAACACTATAAAGGGGGATCAGTCAAGGTCTTAATAAATTATTCCCTTGCTCAAACCTGGGTAGTTGGCAAGGAACAGACAGGCATAACTTAGGAGACAGGTGTGTAAATCATTTAAAAACACCAATACATTAAATAAGACACCGAAATGACAAAAATCCAAAGTCAGGAACCAGAGATAAGAATTTTTAAAGAATAAAAACTAGGGCTTACAAGCAACTAGTGCTCAAAAGGCACCAGCCGAGGGGACAGAGGCGTTGGTTGACCTCTTGGGGTCTGAGACTACAATTCCCAAAATGCACCTGGTCAGTTTATGGAGATTTTCACCAATGTGGCCCCACACGTCTCCAAACTTTGGGAAATTCTGGAAGACCTCCTTGAGAGTTAAAAGTGTCCAAAACAAACATCCAAGGGTCCGGAATCTCCTAGATGGTCCTTAGGATGCCTGGATTACAATTCCCATAATGCACCTAGCCAAACCCTAAATGTTCACTGGATATACCCCAGGACAGGGTCTCTTAGTGGAGATGATGCAGTTATTATCTGTTAACCTGTATCTTGCAGGGAATCTACACATTAATCGTTTTTGAAGCAAGGCAAATTCTTTAGGGTTGTAGTGCCCGATTGTACAGCAGGTGCAGTCCTTCAGAGTGCAGTCCTTTAGGTGCAGATCCACATTCCAGCAGGGCACTCCTTCTTATCATTGTAGCAGATCTGAGGAGCTATGCAGCTCTTCCATATTTATCCAGAGTTCCCGAGTGTCAACCAGGGGGCCACCTCTGACCAATGGGATGCAGGGTGTCGCTCTTTGTATGGTCACTTCTTCGAAAGTGTGGCACATTCTTGTCCCAGAAAGCACTATTCTCAAAAAATCCAAAATGGAGAATGTCTTTCCTGAGGAGCTGGATCAGGCAAACCCAACCTACTGGTGTGGCTAATTTTCCTAAACACTTCCATTGTAACCCTCTCCCTAATCTAATTATAGGTGCTCCTGTGTAGTTGGGTTGGCAGCATGAGGGGGGGGGGTCAGTTTGTGATGTCCTAAATTGTCTTCCTCCCTTTGAAGAGCAGTTTGGCTACCCCTCAGCCGCTTCCTGACATCTACTCTGCAGCTTGTAATTCTCTGCCCACAGGACCCCCATTGTCTCTCTAGCAGGGCTTTTAACACTTCATTGGAATAGCCTGGCCAGCCTGGGTAGAGGTTGGCCAATCAGGAGAGAGCAGCTGAAAGTCTTGATTTTGGCTTACAGAAAAGAAAGTTTAGTAACATATTTTCTGTCATAGGTATTACAAATCTAACAGTGGCAAGTTGTTAAATTTATCTTAACTATACATTTGATACCTCGAAGTATATTTTAGGTGGTCCTATCAATATTTATACTTAAATAAAATATTGTAATGTTAGCCTATAGAGCCATTCACTGTGATAGGGAAACATCAATTTGTCTTTTAAAATGACAGCAAGCAACTCAGCGATACACAATCTAGTGCAAGAAATCCACTGCACCTCTAAACCTCCCTGCCCCATTATTTGCTTAGGACTTATCGGTGGATTGAATCCCCATGCTTATTATATACTCAGAGATTACAGGGGTCTGTCATCTGCAATTATAATTGGACCTAACTGTGGACTTTCAATTGGAGCACAGGCCCTGGGTCTGGTTAGCAGAGCCCAGGGTACAATCAGAGTTAGACAACGAGCACCTAGTTATCAACATGGGGAGGGAAGAGTGGGGGAACACTGCAAACAGGTCCTGAATTCTCACACAACACCCTCCCAGCCAAGACTCTGCCCAACCCTGGGAGAGTTTCCCTGGCCTGTCATGCAAGGTGGAAAGTGCATAAATCAGGCTGTACAATTGAAGGGCCTACTCTGCCTTACACTCTCCTGCTAAGGTCACTCCATCTGGGAAGTTGACCCATCTCTACAGTAACAGGGAGCATTGTAAATTGAACCTTTATCTCAGCTGTTTAATTTGTATCCTCCCTTTTCAGTTTGGATAGTGAGGCACCCACCTGTTATATCCCTAACTTTGCTAGGGCAACATCTAGCCTACCCACAGAGGTCACCCAAAACCTGAGCAACCTCAGCATAACCAATAGGGTCAGGAGTACTAACTTACTCTTGCCCATGCGGTGTAACTTCCATGCCAAGTACAGTGCTGCCATGAAGGCCAGCACCCTGCAGAGGCTACTGACAGCTATCGGGTTCCTGAACCAAACCGTAAGCTTTCCAATAACAGGTGGATGAACTGCCTTAGAGGTAACTGTGGTTTACTGAACCATCTCTTGCTGTTTAGCATGGTGTCTTCCGTACCTGCCTCCCACTCTTCCTTCCGTCACGGTAGGGGCTGCAACCTACTGCTTGACAGCTGCCTGACTGCTCAGGACTGCCTTGTGGTCAGGTGAAGCCTCACCAGTGCAGTGCCTTACTGGGACTGAATAACCTTGGCTCACTGGAACACTCTTTAATGGTGACTTACCATTCCTCTTCTTCTTCCCTTTCTTTTGGGACCCAGTTTCCTAACTCGCTCCACAGGAACTTTGGGTTGAGGAAGTTATGGGTGACTGCCCCACTTGGACTAAGACCAACCTCTGGAAAATCATTATCCCAGCCAAGGCAACACTCCCACTCTAAGGGGACTAAGGCTACCGGTTTGGTTGTGACCTCACCTGTGTCTACTCCCACTCCTCTTGTCTCTCCTGACACATACATGTTTGGGTACACCATCCGGTTACTCACTATAGTGTGACTGGCACATGTGTCTCGTAGGCCAATGGAAGGTTTCCACTTCACCTGAATGGAGAGGAAGTGCCTACTCTCACCCTTAGGGAACATCAGCTTACCCTCTGGACCTGTCTCCCAAAGAAATGGCAGGAGGAACTCATCATTAGAGGACCCCCCACCCTCTATGACTACACTGGCCAGCCCAGTGCTAAACACCTTCTTGGAACAGGAAGGCTCACTCCTGAAGTAAACTGACTGCTGGCAGTGAAAACACACCCTTTTGTCAAAGTACTCCATGAGCATTGTGCCCCTTTCCTTTGCTTATCAAAGTGGAGTGGAATCTAACCTCCTCCTTTTTAGGGTTCTTGGGTACTGAGGGAGTCTTTGTGGTGGGCTCCCTCTTCACATTTACGTAGGCCTAACCCCCCCTTCTTGGAGCCTCCCCTCTGTGCTGATTGACAACCTATGATCTCACCCACTCATCAGCTAACTCCCCCAGCTCTCTGGGGCTTGTCAGCTTAGAGTCCACTAGGTACTGACATTACTGCTCTTGGAGACTGTGAGTCAGGATGTGCTCTTTGAGGATTAAAATGTACAACCCCTTATAAGTACTCACTTTGTTGCCTTCCATCCAGTCATCTAGTGCCTTCAATGAAAAGTCCACAAAGTCCGTCGATAACTGTGTGTTTACCTTCTGGGTGTCCATGAACTTGACCCTGTACTGTTCTAGGGATCAGACGAAAATTCTGAACTAGACATTTCCTCATGTGTAGGTTGGATTCTGCCTCATCCCCCAATAGAGTCAGGAGCCAATCCCACTCAGCTACTGCAATCAAGTCCCACTGCCATGAATACCAGTATTTAGAGTGGACCCTTCTCATCTTAAGGGCCATTTTAACTGCTGCCAGACTCTTGTCTATGTCACCCCCTCCTTCTACTGGGGAATTATTCCCTTGAGAAATCTAGGGTCAAACCACCACTTTAGGACATTTCATCATTGTCACTGCCACCATTTCTTCTTTCTTCCTTCCGTGCCTAGTTCTCCTCAGCTAGGGTCAACTTCCTCTCTTCAAGAGCAATGGAAGCTAACTGAGCCTCTAGCTCTTGCTTTCTGAGTGCCCTATCTGGGTCCTTTAAGGGAGAGCCTCCCCCCCCCCCGATTAGCTGGATGTATGGAACTTAGTACAGGACGCAAAGGGAGAACTATCATCCTCATTCTCGTCCTGGATGAATTTGGAGGGTTAATTTCCCCTGCTCTTCATTCTCTGGAGCTGATCTTGCCCAGAACGTATGGGTCCTAACTAACGCTGCCTTCCTAATCTTGTTAGTAGCAGATATCCCCCTAGCACAATACTGAACCCTATCTCCATTGGGTCATTAGTTTTGGGTTACACAAACTTTACAAATCAGAAATAGAAAAAATGTAGGACAATCCAAAATATGGATAAAAAATCAGTTTAGTCCAAACTTCAAAAAATTAAACAATAATAAAAGTTGTTTTCGTCAATTAAGAGGATTTCTAAAGATCTGGAAAGTGGATTATTAGTAGTGATAATTAATGACTTACTGCTAGTAACACACAATAAAAGGGTCAGTAAAGGTCTCAATAATTTATTCCCTTGCTCAACCCTGGGCAGCTGGCACTAAGCAGACAGGCATAACCTAGGAGTGAGGTGTGTAAAGCATTAAAAAACACAAATACATTAAATAAGTAAGACACAGCACACAATAAAAATCCAGCACCAATTTATAAACACATATTACATCTTTATGAACAAATAGACACCAAAATGACAAATATTCAATGTAGGGAACCAGAGCTAAGTCAGAGATATACATTATTAGTCACTGAAATCCCTTCCTTCCTGCAAATCCATCAAAAACACTGTGTTTCACTCTGTTGCATCACCCTTCCTCTGGAAATTGTGGATGTCTTAAAGCAGTCAGTACAAACTGTATCACTGTATGAAAACCTCATCACATAGAAATCCACAAAGCCGTTCACTTCATCTAATTTACTAATCATAATCATAATTACAGACAGCAGAGCAGAACTGACTTTACCTTCATTACATTGTTAATTTTAGTTTCAGTCCTTTTTCACTGCTTCCAATGGAAAATGTTATATTTACACACAGGAGGTCAACAGCAAACAGCTGGCAGATAGGAACTATATTGTTATACTATCCCTCTATTTCTTTTGAGAACTCCTTCCCATTCTAGGTACAAATATATCTCTCCATCTATGCTTAGGTCATTTAGATTATGAGGCAAATGATTTAGTATTTCCTCTCTTTCATGTTTTGTGGACATATTCTGAAGCCCTTGTATACTCATTGACACAATCACTGGATAACATAGGTCATAAAAGTCCTGTATTCTTTTTTTAGCTTTTTATGAAAATCAAATGATTGAAAAAAAGTTATCGGCATATTAGCACATGGTGCAGAGTTCACTACTACAAAAAAACAGAATTGAAGTACTTATAACACATTAATATGAAAATATTTTTAGGCTCTATCCTTTGATAGCCCAATATGAGAAATTTTTGGAAACCTTAAATAAATATTCAAGTACGTAGGAGTCTACCAACAAACCCAACCATGGTTCTCTGTTTGAGTTAATCATGTATATGCCTACATGAAAATGGTATGCCAAATGCATTAACATGGGTGTATGGCACTTTTATATGTATGATACAGTTGACATATTGAGTAAGTTATATTGTCTATTGCTGATCTTGTACAAGCTTGTAGCCCAAAATGTCTGTACTATAAAGCAACAAAAAAGCATAAAAATGAGGAGCATAATTAGAACCCCCTATCGCCACCACGTCACTTTTTCAGACGTTGTGGTGGTGATAGGGGCTTTGCTTTATTTACAAAGCAGCCTTAAGCCACTTAATGTGGCTTAACGCTGCCTTGTAAATAAGGCACTCTTTTACGCTACACTTAACGTGAAATGGGAGGGTAAATGGTGTTGCGGTGAGCGTTCCACAGCAACACCCATGGATTGTGAAGCTGTCCCCTATTTACAGGAGGTAGTGCCAAAATTAGGACTAGGAAAACCTGGTCTCACCCTGGCAAAACTGATTCCATGTGTGCTGCGTTGTGCAGCAAACATTTAAACAGCAAATTGTTTGTAAACAGATTGTTTATGTTTAGGAAGGTGTCCCTTCCTCCACATAAACAATTGTTCATAAAAAAATGACGTTTTGAAACTTCCATATGTGCTGCTTTGAGCAGCTTTGAGCAGCACACACAGAAGTTAAAAAAGCCATTTAAAGATTCTTTACGTGCACACCTTCCCGTACACATAAACAATCATTCCCTGCAATGCAGACACCCTTCCACCATGGTAAATATGGTGCAACCCTGTATTTCAGTACTGGCAAAGTGTGGCGTTAAGCCAAGGAGGATAATGCCACACTCTGCCGCTCCTCTTATACATATGTCCCTTAATGTCTTGTATGTAAAGTTTCTGCCTTCACATGTATGCATTTATTTATTTATGCGTTTTTATATAGCGCGGACTTTACCCGAAGCAAATCAATATAACACCAAACAAGGTACTTCCACTACACATTCCAGTATTGATATTATTCAGGTATTCCAGCCTCTGGCAAACAATATTAGTGTACTGCTCATGTAGTTATATACAGAGCTAATTACATAATGCTCAATGTTCTTGCTCTCACAAGGTTCACATAAGTATCAAAGTTCAGCTGAATGCGCCAGCATGCCAGGGATGATCACTAATGCTCTAAGGTAGTATTTACATTTTGATTTCTGTAGACCCCCACTTAATGGGTACCAGGTCCCGGGGCCCCCCACTGAGTCATTATTGGAATCTAAGGATAAAATACAAAAACAATCAATCATAAAGGAATAATACAAATGACTGAATGTTTTATTTAATTCACAAACTTGTCAAAATTGAGGCTACTCATTGCCTATTCTATATTTTGTTTGATGCCCTTGCACAGTTCTTCATACTTGTGGAACATTTTGAATTTCTCAGTTTTTTATTTTACTTTTTTATTTGCATAAACTTTATTAATCTGTTATTATTATTTATTCTTCTGAGCAGTTGCGGACCCCTTGAGTACGCTTCATGGACCCCTATGGTTTACCAGACCACAGGTGAAGAACCAATGCTCTAATTGTCTAGGATCTCTAAAAATGAGAGAGGAATACTCAATGTGGCAAGAGTATACTAATCCTCTGGATAGTTTATTGGCCTGTGAGCTAGCTGAATTTTACAAGCCTAATCCTGGTGAAGGAAGGAGTTGTGCATGTTTCTAATTGACGCACATTACTGATCAGAAAATATCAGCCACAAAAAAGACAGGCAGAAGGGAATAGCATAACCACCACGGCGGTGCCTGCACGGCATGCTGCATTCTTGCCCTGGTTTCGGGTTCCCCAAGGCGGGCGGAAGAGGAAGAGGACTCTCCGTACGCCGCGGAACAATTGTGATTCCCAGCAACATCCTAATTTGGCTGTGGGAATTTTCAGTATTATGGCGGAAGGACCGCCACTGCTGACCCGGGGGTGGCGGTTCTTCTCCCATCATAATGAGCCCCATAGTATCTAAGGTCCCATTTCAATGTCAGTGTCCACATTGCCCCCACAACACACAAAGCACCCTTTCATTGTGCTATTCAGATCAATTAGATTCCCTTGTCCCTATTGGCGCTTTGTGTGAATGTAAAGCACACTTTTGTGCCACAGTTCACAATACCACCCTTATAACAGCACTGTGAGTCAAGAATATGAGTGGCTCTGGTGTGCATAGCACAATTGTGATGCCAGTGCCCACACTGATCTCCAATATACAAAGCACTATTCACATTCTACTTTTCTGGTAACGTCTATGCAAATGAAGTAACATTTCGATGTCACTACTCACATTGCCCTCCCATATGTAAAAAGGAAACCATGGCACAACTTGTAAGCTGTTTGTACGGTTGGTAAAAAATTACAAAAAAGCTATCTTTAAGTATTTTTTGGTATTCTTTAATTTTTCATTTTTATTTGTAACTAGCTTACCCGTCGCGGGTTGCTGCGATCTCCGAAGAAAGGACATTCATGGAAACTCGTTATGATAACATTCAATTTACATTGTGTCATTTTTATTGAAACTTATTCATTTTAATATGGAAAACATTTCAAAGTGTCGTTTTAATCCTATTTATTTATTCGAGTGCTTGTGGATACACAATTTTTTGTTATTCCGTCTGGTGCGTACATCAGTATTCGAAAGATTATGAGGGCCCTGGAGGGCTACAGTTAAAAAAAATGTATGACACAAACCTTTGCGGGAGTTTTCTTAACAACTACCCAAAGTTTCATGGTGATCGGATGAAAGGTGTTTTAATTTTATTTAATTATTCGAGTGTTTGTGGATACACGATTTGTTGTTTTTCCGTCTGATGCGTACATCAGTATTCAAAAGATTATGATGGCCCTGTGGGGCCGATATTTTAAAAAAAATTATGCCAGAAACCTTTGAAGGAGTGTACTCAACAACTTCCCAAAGTTTCATGGCAATCGGATAAATGGTGTAGTAATTCATAAAGGACAAACAGACAGACAGACAGACATACATTGTTTTTATATATATAGATATGCCATGTATGTTCCATATACCAATCCAATAATTATTACTTTTGGGAATATTCTTCTGGAAGGGAAACAATTTCCACTTACACCTATTGATTAAGTGTTGCCTATACCCTCAACCTTATTATTATAATGTTATGTATGTTTTGTATCTTTATTTAGTCAACAATATATCACTGTGCTGACTGTAGTGAAATGTATGCACAAGAACAATGTGTGACATTAATAATTGTAAACAATGAAACACAGACTGTTTGAGAGAATCATTGTGGCTTTGTTCCTTGTTGCCTCACAGGTCAACAGCAAGAACCCTTACTAAAGACGTCCAGTATCCTTCCCTCCTCCTTAGTTTCTATCTGTTAACTAGTATGAAATAAAAAAAACTGTTATAAAATAGGAATCAGGGAAGTTGGCTCATTGGGTCTCTGCGAAACTCATCACTACTCAAGATACCAGGTAAGAGTATGTGGTGACCTTGACAGATCCACCATGGTGTAGTCCGGAAAATACATAACACAGGCATTGGCAAGGAAGACGTCACTGACTTTCACAGTAATGAAGTAGGCGGAACAACAGCGGTCTAGGATTAGAGCCAGCTGGGGGTTTCTATGCTGGAACGAGGCTGGCCTGTTCACTTAGGAAGAACTGTGAGAGAGCAGTTGGAGGGAGTAGATCTCGAAGCCAGAGACCGATGTAGGCAATTGCATTTTGCTCCTTAGATCCCACAGGTGCGTCAAACATGCAGCATTGTTCCGCCTGGAGCAGTGCTCCGCATCCTCTGGCCTGCACTCCAGGGCATGAATCGAGTCCAGAAGTGACTGCTGGGATGATTCCATGTCCTGGATCTTGGCTGAAGTTTGGCAAGAGTTTGGCAGCAGTGTTATTGCATGGCAGAGGGGTGGCATCAGCTGTTCATGGCCCCTCTGAAATTTGAAGTCAGGGAGCCTCCCCCCAAGCACCTGCACCCAATCCTGCAGCAATCTCAGGTAGAATCAGGTAATGCAACTCCGGGGCCCAGGCATCCTAAATACTTGCAGATCACAAGAGAGAGTGGCTTCAGGGGTGTTACGAGCACTGTCCAAGAGAAATGAGTCGCCCAGTCACTGTCCCACCCAGAATACGTTGCCAGATGGGTATTTGCCCTATGGAGTCATATGGTGGTGCCCCACAGCAGCATAGAAAGGCGGTGAGGGTGGGCGAGGGAGGGGACCTCTACCTCCAGATCCCACAGCGAGGAACTTATGATCTAGATGGGGTCTAGATTGCAGTCTCTAGCAGTTAGTGCATTGTTCAGGCCCCTGCACATCTCTGAACTGGTCACAGACTACTCCGGCGAAGCAATCCAGACTAGCAAACATGGGAGAGAAGGCAGCGTGGGGTCGCTTGTTTTGGTGGAAGCAGCACCCTGGTTGACCCTCTAATGAAAAGCAGGCTTTACCGTGAGGTAAGGTCATGGGGGAGGGTAATCTGCAGATCTCCCCCTTTGACACCGCCCAAGCGCAGGCCAGGACCCTTCAGCCATCAGCAATCTACAGACTCTTTGCACACATACCGATGCAAGGCTCCGTCCTAACAGCAGGTATAGGCACTAATACCAAGCGGCGACAGCTTTTTGGCAATTGTGTCCCAGAACACCATCAATGCCCGCAGTGCCATAGGCATGAACAAAATAGCTCCCCCAAGGTGATGAGACACAATATCGAGTTTTAAAAATATCGACTAGCAGAAATATCTAATCGCAATTATCGTGAGTGAGAAATATCGACAGCAAGAATATTGTGTTCAAGAATATCGACTTAAGGTAAGTAATATTGATTTAAAAAATACCAAAGTGTTTAATATCATTTGCAACAATATATAGTTGTTAAAAATATCGATTGTTTTATTAATATTATGCATTTTAGTATATATTTTAAATGTATGTGATGTGTTTTTTTACTTTGGAATTGTTTATTTTTTTAAGATATGTGTTACATTTTTAGCATTTATTAATTCTTTTTTATTTAAGTTTTGTGTTTTTTTTCCTGAGCTGGTTGTAGGTTTATAAGAGAATAGTGTGGTAAGAAATGTCATTATATTAAATTAATGATAATTGTTTATTTATTGATATTTATTTATTCGAGATGTTATAGTGTTAAATGTGTGTGTAATAATTGGTTGTTAATTAATACTATTACATTAATTTATTATTGCAATTCCAGTGAGTGCAACAGTAGGGAAAGTGTAGTTCAATATGGTAAATGTGGAATTCATTTCTAGGTGTGTGTTGTGGTGTTTATAGGGGTAATTAATATATAGTTTTTTATTAATGTTAATTATGGGATACTTACATATGGGTAATTGTTTATTTTTTGTGTGTTGTTTTTACTTTTAAAGGGCTAAAGCATGCGTATTAAATACATTTTACTTAATTTCTATATAGTTCTTTAATATTAATAGTTTGTCATTTTATAATAAGTTTTAATTGTGTAATTTATTATTTTACAGTTTAATTTAGGTGTGTGTTGTGGGGATTATAGGGTTAAAGTGTGGATAGTTCATGTATAATAATTATTTGCTATTAATAATATTTTTTAATTCAAAATTAATTATGGTAATTATGGAAGTATATTATTTTCAAAATTGAGAAGTGCGTTGTGATTTGTGTGTTGTTATAGTGTAGGAAATAAAAGAAACACATGTATGTAATAATTTATGTTTTTTGTAAATATTTTCTAATTTAAAAATTTTATTTTTGGAAAATGTATTTTTTATTTTATTTTATATATTTGAAGGCATTTGTTATATTAGAATATGTTTTCTTTTTATACATTAAATAATAAATATATAGATTTTTTGCATATTTATACATGTATTTATTAATTAATTTTTATAATATTATTTTTTTATTTTTAAATATTTATTTTATTTTTATTTTTGAACTGACTGGAGTGTCAGTAGTAATTTTATCCTGTCACTATCCAACACTTTCCCTACTGTTGCACTCACTGGAATTGGAATAGTACATTTTACCCCTCCGCTATCCAACACTTACCCTACTGTTGCACTCACTGGAGTGGGAATAGTAATTTTTACCTCTTCACTATTCAACACTTTCCGTATTGTTGTATTCATTGGAGTGCGAATAGTAATTTTTACCACTCCATTATCCAACACTATCCCTACTGTTGCACTCACTGGAGTGGGAATAGTATTTTTTACCCCTCCACGATCCAACACTTTCCCTACTGTTGCACTAACTGGAATTGGAATAATATATTTAAGCCCTCTGCTATCCCACACTTACCCTACTGTTGCACTCACTGGAGTGGGGATAGTAATTTTTACCTCTTCACTATCCAACACTTTCCCTACTGTTGTATTCATTGGAGTGGGAATAGTAATTTTTACTAGGGCTGGGTGTATCTCACAAAGTAGCGCTACACGTAGCTATGCGTAGCTACGCGAAGCACTATGCAAACTGAGTGGTACCCTGTTCTCACTGTGCAAGATGCCATTTTCAATGATTGCACAGTGCAGACAAGCATCCGTCACTGTGCAATCATTGAAAACGGCATCCCTGCACAGTGCGAGCTGTAGTTTTCTGCCTCTCGAGTAGATTTTCACTTGAGCTGCAGCTTTATCAATGCGGACTGGTAGTTTCTCATCGCGAGCGGTCGCGAGCATACGCAACCATTCGCAATGAGAAATCTGACCTCCCCATGTTGAGAATCGCGCCGGGAGGTTTATTTTCCACGCTCGTGATCAGTAATTTGATGTTGCTTATCGCAAACGATGAAAAAGTCTCGCCTGGATGTCATTTTTCTTGCTCGCGGTCGCCAATTTGATGTTGAGGACAGCGAGCAAGCAAAAAATAACCATGGCACTATGCTACGCGTGTTTGCACTGTGCTACGCGCAGTTCGCGAAGTAACGCAAACTTCACAAACTACGCAAGCGCAGCGTAGTGCTTTGCCCAGGGTTAATTTTTCCCCTCCGCTATCCAACACTTTCCCTACTGTCGCACTCAATGGAATTGCAATAATAAATGTAATCCCTCAGCTATCCCACTCTTACCCTACTGTTGCACTCACTGGAGTGGGAATAGTAATTTTTAACTCTTCAATATCCATCGTTTTCCCTACTGTTGTATTCAGTCGAGTGGGAATAGTAATTTTTACCTCTCCACTATCCAACTCTAACCCTACTGTTGCACTCACTGGAGTGGGAATAGTAAGTGTTACCTCTCTGCTATCCAACACTTTCCCTACTGTTGCACTCACTGGAGTTGGAATAGTAAATTTTGCCTCTCCTCTATCCAACATTTACCCTACTGTTGTACTCACTGGAGTGGGAATAGTAATTTTACACCTTCACTATACAACACTTTTCATACTGTTGTACTCATTGGAGTAGGAATAGTAATTTTTACCCCTCCGCTATCCAACACTTTCCCTAGTGTTGCACACACTGGTGTGGGAATAGTAATTTTTACCCCTCCGCTATCCAACAATTTCCCTATTTTTGAACTGACTGGAGTGGGAATAGTAAATGTTATCGGTACGCTAATCAACACTTTCCCTACAGTTTCACTGACTGGAGTTGGAATAGTAATTTTTACCCTTTTGCTATCCAACACTTTCCCTACTGCTATAGTCATTGAAGGGGGAGTAATATTTTTTACCTCTTCGCTATCCAACACTTTCCCTACTTTTGCACTGACTGTATTGGGAAATTTAAATGTTAATATTTTTTAATAATTTAATATTTTAATTTATTATAGAATATATTTTTCTTATATTTTAAATCATTTATATATATATATATATTTCTTGTTTTTATATAATCTTAAACTTTTCAACTAAATTAAAAATAATAGTTTATTAATTTTTTTAAAGTAAATATATGTATATTCACTGAAAAAAACAACAGATTTTACAGACGTTATATTTAGGAATTAGCATTTAAAATAGAAATTCACTAAAAACACCATAGGTTTCAGGGACGTTATAGTTAGTTGAACATTTGACTCACATGAAACCACAGAAATTTGCCTGTTATAGTTAGTTGAGCTAACTGTAACTCGACCACCCGCAATGCAGTGCTGATGATGTCACATATTACAACACTCATGACATGGTCAGTGACATCACTGATGACACCTCAAATGACATCACTGATGACATTACTCATGACATCATCCAGTGAATGTGTGTTTCTGTAAAGTTTAAATATGTGTTATATATATATATGCCAAGGTGTATTGAGGAATGAATGCATTTACAAGTGCCTAAAGGGATTATTTCGTATGTGAGTGAGTGACTGTATAAGTGAGTGATTGAACGTGTCTTACTGAATGCATGAGATAGTGACTAAACTGTGTGAAAGTCTGTATTAGTCCCTCCATTGGTTTGTAAGCAACTGCATGGGTTGCTGAGTACCTACATGAGTGTCTTTATAGGTTATTGATTTGTTGACTGAGAATCTGTATGGGTCCTTGAGTGTCTGTGTGGGTGGGTACATGGGGGGTGTATGAGTCTGTGCACAGATATCTGAGTGGGTGATTCAGTGATTATATGGATTAAAAAGTGCATTTGGGAAGGACTGTATGGGTGAGTTACTGTGTGTATTGGTGTGTTGGTGAGTAAATGAATGTCTCAGTGGTATATCTGTGACTAACTACATATGTTTGAAGGCACCATATGTGAGTATATAAATGAGTTTACATGAGAAGAAGTTATTTCAAGAGTGTGTGTATAAATAAGTGTCTGCTTCTATCACTGATTGTATACGACAGTAAATATGTGTTAGTATATGTATAAATAAGTGCTGTGGTGTGTCTAGAAAAAACGAAGTTGGTGTGTATAACTGTGTACATGAGTAAATGGGTATGTGATTGATTATTTGCTTTACTGACTAGGTGTGTGAGTAACTCGACTGGATGTGTGTGTAGACCTAGGAAATAGTGAGTGGTATGTGGTATATGGCATTCTTGTGGTTATGGTTTCAAAAATAGTAGTCTGCATTTTAGAATGGGTGTATCAAAGTTTATAGTAGACCATCAGTATGTGCATCAGATTATCACATGGATGATGTCATGAGTAATGTCATCAGTGATGTCACTAACCATTTCATGAGTGACGTAATATGTGACATCATCAGCAGTGCATTGCAGGCACGCGAGTTATAGTTAGCTCAACTAACTATAACATGCCAATTTCTGTGGTTTTATATGAGTCATACTATAACATCCCTGAAACTTGTTTGTTTTAGTTAATTTCTAAGATTTTTTAAATGCTAATATCTAACTATAACATCTGTAAAACCAATGGTTTTTTCAGTGAATGTCAAAGGTTTTTTAAATTCTAATTCCTAACTATAACGTGCCTGAAACCTATGGTTTTTTCAGTGAATTTCAAAGGTTTCTTAAATGTTAATTTCATATTTTAATGTTTTTAAAACCTATATTTTTTCAAATTTTTAAAAAATATTTTAGAACTCTTTTATACTATTACGTAATGTTTTATATCTTCCCCCAAAAAATATGTTTATTTTTTTTTGAGAATACTACACTCCGGTAGCACACCAAGCTCCATCACCACGCGAATCCTATATGCCATATTGCTATACTCATAAATGACGCGCATTTTGTATCCAACGAGTTTGTGGCACCGCGTCCCACGTAACATCGTATACGCATGAAGTCACCCCAGCTGCTACTTTGGTATCCGATGGGTACGCAGTACCAAGCCACCCGTATGCTACAAAGACCAGACCACATCACTTTACAGCAATGACCTCACAGTTTAGGCTCTCAGTTTCATACCAAGTGAAGCACCATATCATTTCAGCTCGATGACACTCTGAGCAACACCGCACTTTCTGACCGGTAAGAGTGATTACTTCGCTTCACACTCCCTCACTGAGGTTACAGTGCTCCTACCCTCCTTTCCAACTTTTTTTGCCCTTTTTTCCCCTTACTCGCTTGAACGGAATCACAAAATGGCGGCCAACACTTCCAAGTTGCAACAGCTTGTAGTGCTCGGAGCGAATCAGCTGCAAGGCCTGCTCGTAACACCTCAGCCAATCAGATCACGGAATTCCCAAATATCAATATCTGTAAATTTCGATATTTCTTAAAAACTACTGAATGGATTTACACCAAATAAACAAAAGTGTGTTTTCTAGACCAAAACCCTTCTACCTGCAAATTTGGGGTTATTCCGTTCACCCGTTAGACCTGTAGCCTTGTCTAAAGTTTCTTATTGAAATTAACATGGAGAAAACACGTTTTGGGACCCTCTTTTATCTCGGCACCCCCTTGACGAATCACCCCCTAACTTTCATCATAGGAGCTGATATCAATAAAGATTTACTTTTTGAAATTCCATTAAGATTCATCAAACTACGCCAAAGTTATAAGCAAAACAAAAAATGCTCTTCCTACTTATAACAACCTACTGGCGACCACCAGTAGGTAGTTATAGTTAGGACCTAGTTTCCACAGGAAATCCGCAACATTCTATTGGGAATATCTTTGGCCCCGGTGGACGAATCTTTGCAAATTTCTCAAAGGAGATGGCTCGGTCTGCTGCGCTCCTTCTGTGAAAGTTTTGGGGGGATTCGTCAAGTGGGGGCTGAGATAAAAGGGGGGTCCCAAAACGTGTTTTTCCCATGTTATTTTCCATAGGACGTTTAGACACGGCTACAGCTCGAACGGCTGAATGGACTTATAAGAAATTTGGTAGAAAGGTAGAGTCTGGGTCGCAGATCACGCTTTTGTTTAAATGGTGTAAATCCGTTCAGTAGTTGCTGAGAAAATGAAAGTTGAAATCAGTTATATATCTGTAAGCGCACACGGGTGCGCGCACTTATGCGGCTGTGCGCGAGCGGAATTGTGATTTGCTGTTTAACGTCTGTCAACATTCGATTCGGAGGAAATCAGGAAGTGTTGTCCGCCATTTTGTTAGTGCAAGTGAATATATTGTACAGAACAAAGGGTTAGAACATGGAAAGGGGAGAAGGTAGAGATTGTCTGGCCGGGTAGGTTTTCTCAGGGGGTTCAGTCTGGACCCTGAACGCGAAAAGAATATTTTTTTTTTGTGAAAAAAGTTGCGGGGTGCGTGAAACTCGGTCGCGCACCCCTATTTACAAGACTGTGAAAAACTATAGTGGAGAGAATGGAAAGGGAGCAGGGTGGAGACTGTTTGATTTCGTAGGTTTCTTGAGGGGTTTATTAAGGATGCCGAAAGTCTAAAAGTAGCTTTTTTTTTGCACAAAAGTTACGGGGTGCGCACACCCGGTCGCGCACAGCGAACAAAAAACATAAAGAAAGATGGAGATAAATTACAAGTTTGAGTGTTTAGATCTAAGGTGGCTCTTAAAAGAGCCCTTGTGTTAATTGAGTTTTTTCTGCACTTATAAGTAAGTTCCGATGCAGAGTCTCATGTTACAGAGGAAAATTCTATTTCCCTCATCCATGAAATCAACAGCATCTCTCCGATAGATGCCTTCCATGTTGAAACGCAAGTTGTTGTTGTATATAGAACCCATGCTATATTCTCTGAGGAAAGCAGAAACAGATTTATTTACATGTTTCCTTGCTTTCTCAATCTGTGGACAACGTTGATTGGACCAATTCCATTTTTGTCTTTGGCATATATTGGAATACACCAAGACAGTTCGAGGAAAAAGTGTCATCAATTGACGAAAGGTGTCCTTTAGAAGCATTTCCAAACCTACCCCAGTTAATGTGCTAGATCATTCCCACCACAGTGCACAATTATAAGGTTAGGTTCAGGGAGATGCATAAAAGTTTTCACCAATGGTATCAATTGGTGACATCTTAATCCTCTTTGGCCAATCCACGTAATTTGCACATTTGGTAAGTCAAGGTTAGAAATTCGTCTGTTTGCAGCATATTTTTCACTCCAGTGAATATAACTGTGTCCTACAAGTCAAACCTTCATTTTCAAGGCAGATGCAGTAGTACTCCGATGGGTTCTGGAAGTGGAATGGCAAGTAGATGGTGAAAGTCACGATAAAAAAGTGTGTGAGGTTTGGTGTTGATGAAAAACTGAAAAAGATTGGTTGATTGTTATACCTCAAGATTCAATACTACGTTGTATGTTACTGTTTTTTTAAAACGAAATCTTCTAATGGTCCTGGAAAAAAAAGAAATGTAAAACAACAGTGGATAGGCAGGTGTGTTTGGAGGGAAATTAGCCTTTATGCTTTGATTTAGAACGTTGAGATATGAACTTTTGACCTGTGCCTTCAGACAGGTGCAGAATGAGCTGTTACCATGGTAACAGCCAGAGAAGGCAGAGGGTGAAGGGTGACCTTTATGTGACTTTGAAAAAATTGAAAGGGATAACCAACTGAAATGTTAATTTGATTATGAAATTGTACGGGAACAAATATGATTGGTTGAAGAGACATATATGAGTGTGTATTGACAGAAAATCTATGCCATTATTCTTTGGTTGCAGTGATAGAAGTATTATTGAGAGCTCCGTCAAATGGCTATCGTTTTGCTACTATCATTGTTCTACATCTTATAAAGCATTGGTAAAGGTGAGTGTCTAACTGTTTCTTTTGTGATGTACCGTTAAATGTGGTTTGTTCACTATATTTGATTATTTCCCTTACAGTCTCTGAGCAACCAAATTTTTGACTTTGTCACGGTTTTATATGTTTTCAACTACTGTTCCATTTCATTACATCACTCTTTTTAAACATTGTTTCTTTGTAATTATTAGTTTTAAATTACAATTAATAAATTTGATTAAGGTCAGTGGACTTCAGTCATGTTTTTATGCTATCCACTACTGTTAGGTCTTTTAACTAAATGTCAGTTAGAGACGGATCTGCAACGAAATTCGGGGGCGGGAGGAAAAAAATGTTTTTTGCTAGGGGGACATGAACGTTTAATAAGTAGGAAGAGTGAAGCTGGAGGGGCTGTTAGAATGGGTAAAACAAGTGCAAGGCCTAATTAACATTCAAATGGTTCTTTATAGAGATGTGAAACGTTCAGGTGCGGCTCTGTGTGTATCTGGGATGTATGTTATCTTGGGCTTCCACAGCAGACGTGAGTGAGGGGGGCAGGGGGCTGAAGTTCTGTGAAGTTAATGGGGGTTGTGCGCTGTTTCTTCACTTTCTTTCAAGTGTGAATTATAGTTTTGGATGTATTTGTGGTATACTGAATAAATGGAATATAAAATATGATAAAATAGACAGAAATTAATTGAGAGATTTGGGAGCGTTTCCATATAATCTGTAAAGTTGGTTACAGATCAAAAAAAGGAATTATCAGAGACACAGATAATGCAGGTAGAGAGAGAAATGGCAGATTATATGTCATATCGTCGACAAAAAGTGCAAATGCTTTAGGTATTATAAACTTTAAGTTTGAGGAAAAACTTACAGTGTGGTTTGTGGCCGAGGGATGCACTGGTGGGGGTGGGGTGAGAAGGAGAGGTGTCCCAGTACAATCAAATGAAAACTTGTGACCATGAGGTTGTACACAGGTTCGTGGAGTATATGCCTTCATAAATTGATGTAGAAGACCGAATATACATAGAGGTTTCTCTGTTCCGCCGTGTGACTCTATTTTCATCTCACTCCTGCTTTCTGTATCAGTTGCTTTGTGTTATCTTAGTGTGTGTGTGTCTGTGTGTGTGTGCGTTCAGTCTGGGCTGAGGAAGTTTGTTCTGCAGGGAGACACAGATAGTCGCATCAGAGTACTTGGCAGGTTTCGAAAATACTATTTATATAATTGAGATGGTTTTTGGAAGCGTTAGTCAGTGTATGTCGAGTTTCAGAATTACCGCTCGGTCGGCTCCACAGAGCAGAGGGTTTGTCGTATTTCACTTCTTGGTTTCTTTCGTTTTTCACTTTGTTCTCTGATGGCTGGCAAAGAAGTGTTTGTTATAGTGGAGATGAAAGGGTGATAAGTAGTGAAATACGACATAGCGTGTGCTCTGTAGAAGCGGGGGAGCAGTGATTATCAGTCTGAGTGAAGCACAACTGCGGCGGTGCTTGGTTACAGTAATAAATTATTTTTTTCCCAGAGGTACGATTGTTGGCATGGTTCACAACCCGCAAAGAAAGGCTTGACGGGCCGTCGCAGGCCAGCGGGTTGCACCATGAATAATTCAGGTTGAGAAAAGAAAACATGAACTGAGTACAGCTGAGATTACGTCAAACACATGAATACAGTTTTAGTATACAATAATTTCAGTTGTGAATATGGATTAAAAGAGGGAACGTATATATTTGAAATATTTATTCACTGATGCAGTGCTTTGAAGCGAAGTTTATTATCTAATACGAGTAAAGATATTATAAAGAAAGTAATCGGCATAGTTACTAGTCCATACAACACAAATGATGGAAATGTAGTATGAAGCAAAATGAATAAGGTTTAACAAAACATATTCTACAGCCTCCTAATCAAATATATTAAATTATATTGCATGTAAGAAGGTGTCTTTTGATTTTAAGTTCAGTAATCATATATGAAAATGCTAGTGGTTAAACATCACCTCATTAACAATTAGTTCTCTGCATACGAAGCACTATCAAGTTTGTTGTATGGTATTGTGTAAGGAAATAAAAAACGCGCCAAAAGCGAGAACTTGGCTGGAGGTGCATGTATGTTATCTGCAGGGACGTTCGAAAATCAGTGTTCAGAACAACTACTGTATTGAGATAATTTTTTGAAAGGTTTCAGTACTCGATGTGACATACAGCTTGATAAGCAAGGGTAATATCAGTGTATTCATATATTTTTCAGTTATGAATCAAAAATATTTCACTAGGCAGAAAACAAAAGCAGCACATATGTGAGTAAGGCGGAAATTGGAGTAGAAAGAGAAAATGGCGTTTAACGATATAAAAAGTCATTGTAACTATACACATTTATCAGGGCACATTTAACCATATTTTAACCAGCCTTGCTTCGAGAATGTTTCAAATGAGATAAGATAACATAAGCAAGTGATTTGTTGAAATTAGAGCATCATGAAATGTTTTGAACAAAATCGAGTAGGTGAGGAAAAAAAATTAACTCCACATAAAACACGAAAATCTCACCAGCACGAAATTGCAATGTCCACTGTTAGTAAAGCCAATAGGTCTGTTTATATAAAAAATAAAAATAAGAAAAATAGGGAGGGAAAAAACAATTAAGGCGTCAATGGCTTGCATAAGAGTCATCCTACCATTGAGTAGGCAAAGTAAGTAGCAACCGCTTCTAAAAGGAAGTCATTGCTATCGTCCGAAAACAAGTCAGCCATCCAATTGAAAAGAGGAAATGATCATACATGCTCTTTAATTACCGGAGCCTCTAGTACCATCAGAGGACAATTCGGTGAATTTTAAATGTAGCTGTGTGCCAAGAAATCTTGTGCCGCTGCGAATATATTCCAATGACCCGGAACTCCATGTATCGCTGCAAAGGCCATAATCCCTCCGTCGGAACAAAGCTGTTCGTGATCAATTAACGGATTCATGAGATGATTGTAATTCACTTCAGAAAATACCGAGTTACAGAGACATAAGTCCAGGGCCCACATGAAATCACAGCTCAGGCAATGAAATACAGGCTGCACACAGGTGAAATAGGAAATTCGAAATGATAATCCATATGATGCACTCAAAGTCGCGAGTGGCAGGATGCCATAGTACTCAAGCATCCTGTGGTGAAACAGTTCTAAGTGCTCCAGCTCGTTTGCGAAGACAGGACAGACATCCATTTTGTAATAAAGAAAATAGGAACAGAAAAGTAGCAGCTGCTGGTAGTAGATCAGGAAGTTCAGAAACATAGGTCAGAGAATATGGAGTGAAGAGTAGCAGAATGCCTTTAAATAATTTGGTGCAAAAAATCACCAAACAATTGGTTAGTAGTTGCAAAAAAAATGGGCCAGCTGCGAAGTGGAGGAGCGTTAAAGATTATGAGAGTCACCTCAGGAAATTGTAAAGGAAGGTCACTATTTAATAAGGTATGCAGTTTTCTGCGAGTGTTAGCTAAGTGAATGAGATATGTTTGTGAACAGATGCTTGGGTAGCTTGATTTTGTGACAATAAGGCTGTTGTTCAAGTCTTGGGATGGAACTTTGAATTCAAGGCCGGATTTCGCGGCCAGATGGAAACATCAAGGTTCCCATGCGGGGTTGGATAAACTACATTTTTACAGAGAGGTATATGCAGAGTGACTATTACAGAGTAAGGCTTGTCGTTTAAAAACTCATAGTAATTCTCATTGCTTGAAAATAAATAATCACTGCTGAGTGTTAAGGTAAAATTCGGCATTATAGGAGGTACCGGTGTACCCTTGAAAACACATGCAACATTACAGCGCTTCCTGTTAAATAAGTCATGCAATTGGTAGTGCCTGGATGTGAACGACTAATTCCATGTTTCAGTACGCTGATATCTATACAAATATATTTTTTTGCCGTCTCTAAGGGATTAGTAAGTAAAAGGGAGCGAATTGGTTTCATGTTACTAAGAGTTACTGAGCCGGTGGTATGTATTTTTGTGAAAAAAATCTGTGGAATTTAAACATTGAAAAAGCGCGAAAGATAGAGTAATTAATTCAAGTATTAGGCATGTTGGAGGTGCAGCTTCTGACTAAAAAGGGTAAAGTGTCTAGGCGTAGAATGTGGAAAACCGAAAAACAATTGTGTGTGATGGAAAGGAAACGTGGTTTGAAAATAAAATTTAAAGGTGGAAAGGGAGAGGAGACATGAAGTTAGTTTCAGGGCTTTAAGTTTGCCGGGTCTTTTCGGGTGTCAGTAGAGGCAGTTTCTTAAAGCTAGGCTGGGTGTGTATCGAGGTGCACTTTTGAGCTCTGGCATAGGTAGATTGTTTTTTTTGTCGGCCTATCATGACAGCATGGTGTTGCAGTACTTCAAGAAAAATTGGCAGAGCAAAAACATGGAGTGCAATACAGACACGTTCAGAAAGTACATGTAGATTATGTGCGGTATTGATATTTTTATGATATGCACTGCTACACAATCTTACTTAGTATATTTGTTACCCAATACATGTAGATTATGTGCCGGGTCTTTTCTAACAAAATGGCGGTCAACACTTCCTGGTTTCCTCCGATTCGAATGTTGACAGACGTTAAACAGCAAATCACAATTCCGCAAACTGAAAATGTTTGCAATTTTGAAAAATAGGCAAAATTGCAAAACTTAAAGCCCTGAAACTATCTTCATGTCTCCTCTCCCTTTCCACCTTTAAATTTTATTTACAAACCACGTTTCCTTTTCATCACACACGAATCTTTTTCGGTTTTCCACATTCAACGCGTAGACACTTTACCCTTTTTAGTCACTTATGCGGCTGTGCGCGAGCGGAATTGTGATTTGCTGTTTAATGTCTGTCAACATTCGATTCGGAGGAAATCAGGAAGTGTTGACCGCCATTTTGTTAGAAAAGACCCGCCACATAATCTACATGTATTTGGGTAACAAATATACTAAGTAAGGTTGTGTAGCAGTGCATATCATAAATATTGCATGTAGTATCCTGGCAATGTGTGGGAGATTAGACTGTAAATGATGATTGATTTTTAAAAAATCTGGGTGAAAAATTTGGTAATTGGATGTGTTTAATAAAGAAATATTAAACTTAGTTAGGTTTTAGGATATATAATGGATAGAAAATTAGGGAATGTATCTGTTAGGCATGATATTTGGCACAATGGGTGTATGTTGTCTAATAAATATGTCTGTAATATGTTAACTAAAATTCAGTTGTTTATTTTTTTTAAGAGTGTTTGGTGCTGAAAAGCAACAACCTGAAGTCAACGTGACAGAGTTTACAACGATCAAATTCTTTTTTACAGGTGAGTTGAACTTTTTTTAATGACAATTTATTTTTGTGCAGATTACAATAATAAGCAAGATTTTTTAGAATATTTGCACTGCTTCTCTTTTGCAGGAGGATTTTATCTTCTATTTTAAACATATCTGTACCTGCTTGCACTACATATGTATTTTGAGATAGGGTTCCACTGTTTGTTGGTACTATCTTTTTATGGGCCGGGTCCATGTGTTATTTACTATGCAGTTCTGGTTCATCTATTCTTTGACTGTAAGAGTTTGCTCTTTACGTGGATTAATTCTTGCTAAGTCATCATTATCTCTCTAACTCATGCGGTATCATTTGTGTACAGTCGTTTTTCTTGATTTATAGAGGTGTATTATGATATGGCTGTTGGCGTGATGGGCATTTCTGGTGCAGTTCTGTGACTGTACTATCTATTTGCACCCTATTATATGCATTTGCACAGGTGTATTATGATGTGGTCAGTCGGAGGCCGTGGAGGGAGTTACGGTGGGGCAGGGAGGCAGGGAGGGGGAGGTGTAGGGTGGAGAGATCTAAAATCTGGCATATGGATAATTGCAGGTAAGTATACAATCCAATTAATAAAACAAATTTTGTAGCATACACAGCATCACATTTTGCGATACAGTGCGCACTACAAAATTCGTTTCAATAATTAAATTATGTATTTACCTGAAATTATCCATATGCTGGTTTTTAGGTCCCTCCACCCTACACCTCCCCCTCCCCGTCTCCCTGCCCCACCGTAACTCCCTCCACGGGCCGCGGCTGAATGTGGTTTCTTATGGTTATGATGAAATGTTGTACATTCGATAAATTTACATGTTGAGTATGCTGTTTAAAGGTAAAAGCAACTGTGTCTGTGGGAAGTAGCAATCTGTTTAGTGAATGTTTTAATTGGTATATTGTGAGTCCCCCCTTCAGTTTGCATACAGTTTGAATCACAGTTTGTAGTGGAGAACTCAGAAAATAGATCCCTACAAATAAATTAGAAAGTGTATAAATAGTTCTACAGCACACAAATCCTAAAAACTAATTTCACACTAAAATGTGTTTTTACAGAACAATTTCAATTAAAAAAATTAAAAGGGATAGTGTTAATGTCTAGGATCATCGTGTCAATTTCTTTCTAAAATAAAGAGGAAGGTGCTCTCTTAATCTATGTAGTTAATGTCTTAAAAAGTATGAAAATGTATGTAGTTTAAAGATTAGTAAAGGTAATTTTTGGTTATCTAATCATGAAAAAAATATAATTTAGTCTTTATATTTTCTTAAAAGGACACAGAAGACAGAAAATAAGTACTAAAATGGAACATTATTCCGAAAATATAAATGTACATTTTGAAATTGCAAATGAACTTATAGAAGATTTATTAGAAGGAATATTTGAAGAGGAAAATGGCACAGAAAATGTGGAGTTTATGGACCACACTTTTGATAGTGCATACTTAGAAATGTTGGAAGGGGAAGAAGAAGAGAATTTGGAAGAAGAAAATAATATTAATGAAGTATCTGATGAAATGATGTTACAAGTGCTTTTAGAATACGAATTATTAAATGAATAAAATTATTTTTGTTTAAAAAAATATTCTTGAAAACATTATTGTTGTACTATTCGTCGGTGTTCTCCTTTTTGAGAATGAGAATAAAAGTTTTCATGAAGTGTATAACAGATTAAAGTTAAAAAAAATTAAAAGCATTAGGAACACCTACAATGCTTGAAAATTAGTATAGTATTTATATGCCTGAAAAATTAGATTCATAAAATACGTCTATAATGATGACACAGGTATGGACTGTCATAAATTTAGAACCAATATTCACTATAGGATTTCCTACTCTGTTCAGAGACTGTTTCTTTCTCTTTATTCTAGTTATAAAATCAAGCAGTGGTTATAATTTGTATGTTATATGGTAGTAGGGGTCTATAATATTTTTTAACTTTTTTCCAAACAGATTGTCATTTTTATCACAAACATCAATCACTATGCCGACCAGAAATGAAAAAAGAAAGCTGTATAAAAAGATATACCATTTGAAGAGGAAAGAAGGACAAGATTTACATAATCAACAAAGGACGGAGAAAAACAAGAGTGCTCCTGGTAAGAGCAGCAAGGATTTTTTTTTAAAGTTGTGTCAAAGGAAAAGTCAATTGGATAATGTTCAAAAGGAAAAACAGTTTTCAGTATCTACAAGGAGAAATGGAAGAAAAAACAAAAATGTGTCTGAAATCAGTGGTGAGGAAAATATGTACAGTAAAAGACGTACTAATCAGTTTGCGGAAATAAGGAAACGTATGTTTCATAAGAGAGTAGTTTTGAATTTATTAAAAAAGGAAAAAGTTTCTAAAAGGAAATCTGCTTTTTATAAGTAGAAAAAATATATAGAGGAAGTTGTGGATCATGCGTTTGAGACAAAGAAAATTATTTATTTTAGTACTTAAAAGAATAAATACACTAAATAAGGCAATCAGAGTTTTAAAAGCTAAGAGTAAATGGAAGAGACACATAAATAGAACTAATTTTTGTAAAGTCTTTTCTGGGAAATGGATGCATACTTCAAATTCTGAGCCATTTTTTAATGAAGAGAGTTACTTTCAAAGTAACGATTTGTTGCATGCAGTTGACACCAGTGGTCGAGCGTATGAAGTGAAGGATGGCTGTCCAATTGAGAAAGAGAAAATTGAGGTTAGAAATCCAGAAGGGGAAATAGGTGGAAAAGTTTTAAAGGGACGTGGTCATGCTCCTGTTTATAGTTGGAATTGTAGCAGTATTTGCATTGTACGACAGGATTCAATTGATTTCTTTCGCAATTTCTTACGTAAGTACACTAAGGAAAGTCTAAAAAAAAAATTGTAATGTTGCAAGAATTAGATTGTTGCAGAGTGAGAGAAAAAACAGGTTTGGAAGGCCATTCTCTGGCTTGTCTTTCTAACAAAATATGCCAGAGTGTTTTTCATCACTTCAGGATGTTAGCAGTGCATCATACCAAAATGAGAAAATTAGCGAGAAAGTTGTATTATGCAAAAAGTCCAGCACTTAAACTTAAAGAGTTAAATAGTGCTCTTTTGCATGGATGTGCATTAGATGTGAAGAATATTTGTGCAGAAATTGAGGTAAGTTATTTTGGTCGAGATGAAGACAATGCAAAAACTGATATAGTTATAGAAGGAAATGTGTTAGAAAATGTTGGATATTTTAATACTGAAGATTTTGAACAGGAAATAACAAAGTTTAAGGTCATTGCAGGTGAAAAACCAAATTTAACTTGTGTGTGTTGTCCACGCATTCATTACAAAAGTCAAACAAGGTTAGTTGATTTATATTTAAAAAGTGAAGATGAAGATAATACTCAGTGGAAAGAGTTTGCGACTTATTTGCTGGTAGAAAACTATTTTGATTTGGGTTTTGAGCAACGTATTTGTAAATATTGTTATAATAAATTAAATGAAAATAGAATGCCTGCTAGAGCTGTATATAATAATCTTGAGTTGATAAATATTCCATTGGAACTGAAGGATTTAAATACTTATGAGACTATTCTGATTCAATGTGTACATCCTTTTCAGGCTATTGTTCGTATGGAGCCTAAGACTGGGAAATTAAATCCTTCAGATTTACAAAGAGGATTAAAGGGTAGAGTTGTATATTTGCCACTTGATTTAAAAAAAAATATGGAGACAATTGGTATTGAAAATGTAGAAGAGGAACCTCTAGTTATTCTAGTTAATGGTGTACCTACAAAGAGTAAGAAAATCTGGCAAGATTTAGTGGATGTTAGGAAAGTCAAAAAGGCAACGTTGTATTTAGTCAAAAATAATAAATACTATAAAAATGTGTACGTAGAAGAAGAAGATGTAAGTGAAGAAGAGGATAATGATTTGTCTATTGGACAAATTGAAAAAGTCGACTTGTCCAGAAGTGAAGAAATTTATGAACATTACAGTGTTCATCCACTGCATTCGAAAGAAGCAATGGGGAATGCTATTGAGTTATTTCAGATGAAAAAAGCTGAAGGAAGTTTTATTAGTGTATGGGAAGAAAGTTTGGAAGGTCGTTGTTTCCCACAGTTATTCCCAACAGGTGAAGGTGCGCGATATGATGATCGACCTATGCAGATTCCTGCATCTGAGTACCGGACAACAAGATTATATGCAGAAGATCCGAGATTTCGTCAATGTATTCCATATTTGTTTCATCTTCTGTTTGAGAGTGACTTCTCTGGTCTTTCTTATGCAGTAAACCATATCTTAAAAAGTGGAGTGCATCTGCAAAATGTTTCAGCAAATGAATTTATGGATAAAGTGCAACAGAAAGATAGTGTTTTGGATTCTCACCTAATTAATTTAATGGCATGTCAGCGTGGTACTAATGAGTATTGGTACCGTCCTCATGGAGATTTAAAATGCATGCTAAGAAACTTAGGAGCACCTACATGGTTTTTAACTCTAAGCTGTGCAGAGTATGCCTGGGAAGATTTACTTGAATTTCTTCGAGAGGCGAATGCAAATATAGAAAATATAAACTACAAGACACCAGGAGAATTGTGTTCGTTGAATCCGATTAATGTTTGCAGATAATTTAATCATAGATTTGAAGCTATGATGTCTTTTATTACAAACAAGAAAAACCACCGCTTGGTGAAGTTCTGGATTTCTTCTGCAGAAAAGAGTATCAAGCAAGAGGTGCTCCTCATATTCATATGCTACTATGGATCAAGGATGCTCCCAAATTTGGAAAAGACTCAGATGACACTGTACTGTCTTTTATTAAACAATATGCCACTTGTGACATACCTAACAGTACAACTGATAAGGACTTAAGAGGAAAAGTGTTACGGTTTTGAAAACTGTGCAAGAAATTGAATATTTAGCACAGAAAGAACCAAACAGTACAGACATTCTGAAAACAAATATGTTGGATACATACTATCCAAATAGAAGTACTCTGCTTGAAAACATTTGTCTGTATGAAGTACTTGAAAAATACACTTTTAAAAGGAATATTAGAGAGAATGTTGAAAAAGGTATATACGCTGTAATTGGACAGGAAGGATGTCTGGTGAAACAAAGAAAAGGACACTTGATTAATCACCGAAAACTGAGTTGCGAAAATCCAGACAAAAGAGAATTTTACTATTTAGCTCTTTTGAAACTCTTTAAACCATGGCGTACTGAAGAGGAACTACTTGGAGACTTAGTTAGTTATGAAGATTCCTTTAACACATCTAAAAGTAGTATAGAATGTCCTGTTTTTAGTAATTATCTCAAAATCTTGAACGACGAAATAGAGCAAGAAGCAACAATTGCAGCGGAGATTGCTAGAGAAAGTTCACAAGACACTCAAAGTTCTGCATCGTTGAGTCAGGATCCACTGGGAGAACCAATTATCCGAAATGAAGCAGCCACTGCCATGGATGAGGTGAAAAGAGCAATGCAGCAAGCTCAAGAGGATATAATAAACTTAGAAGAATTGGAGAAGGAACTTAATCTTGAGCAAAGACAGATATATGACGAAGTGACAGAGCACATTGAGCATGGTTTTCGTCATGACAAAAAGAATGCTCATGTATGTCATTTGAACCTATTCAACTATATGTACGTGGAGAAGCTGAAACAGGGAAAAGTTTTCTTATAAAAGGAATTACTACATATCTACATCAAAGAACTCAGTCACCACTGTCTTGTGTTGTTACTGCTCCAACTGGATTGGCAGCACATAATATTAAAGGTATTACTTTACATCGTTTACTGATGCTGCCAGTTGAACATGAAAATAAATTACAATATCACAAGCTATCTGGAGACGCTTGTTATGAAGTTTCTAGAGTCCTTAAAGAAATGAAACTTCTCATTATTGATGAGGTAAGCATGGTATCCAATTTAATGCTTGCTTTTGTACATTTAAGAATGCAACAGATACTTAAAACTGACTATGATGTGTTATTTGGAGGGAAACATGTAATAGTTTTTGGAGATCTACTGCAACTAACTCCTGTGAAAGGACAACCTGTATTTGAAACTGTTACACATGAAGACACCAGAAAGGGCCTCGGCAGTATTGGAAATGTTAATATATGGTCACATTTCAAATATACTGAACTGATTCAAAATATGCGACAGGCAAAGGATACTAAATATGGAAATATTCTTCAAGATATAAGAATTGGAAAACTAACTGAAGATGCGAAGAAACTCTACGAAAACGATTACTTTGTAAGTTGTTTCCCAATGAAGATAATGTACCTGAGAAAATATATAGTAAAGAGGTAGAAGATAAGTCAGTCATATGCTTGATGCCAACTCTAAAAGAATGCTCAGTTTTCAATGACAAAATGTTGAAGTTGGAAAATCAAGAAATTAAGAAACTGGAAGCTAAAGATAAAATAGAGCATGAAGGAAGTACTATTGTTTTGTCTGAAAAATTAAAGTTAAAATTGGATTCTCTTCAGAAATCTATATCTAAAACTGCTGGCTTAGAGAAGAATCTGTATGTATGTTTAAATTGTCGGATTATTTTACGGAGAAATTTACATATAGAAAGAGGTTTGGTGAATGGAGCAATGGGTAATATTGTTGGTTTTGTAAATTACCCAAATAGAGATGAGATTGAATTTTTACGAATAAAAATTGATGGAATTGAGGAAGTTCAACAATTCAGTCGCTGTTTAACTCGTTTTTTGCTTGTGAAAGACTTGTATGTCCATCGGAAACAATTTCCAATTTGTTTGGCATATGCAGTGACTATTCACAAATCTCAAGGTTTAAGTGTAGATTGTGCTTTGGTAAATATTGGAAACAGTGTATTCAAAGAGGGTATGGCATATGTTGCTTTATCTCGAGTTAGAGTTTTATCTGGACTTTATCTAATTGATTTTGATGAGACAAAGATTAGTGCAGATTTAAAATGTGTGAAGGAGTATAATAGGTTAAGAAGAGAATATGCTCCAAGTTTACCTCAATATCCTTTAATTAAAAAGAGTATGGTTGGTCAGAATAGGAGAAATGAGGAACAATGTAGTGAAGTAGTAGAGAAACGAAGAAAAAAAGATGAGGCTGTCATTGGTAGCAGTAAGAAAAAGGTTAGTACTACAGAGATTGTTGGATTTAAATTTGAAAACAGGTTTGGTGTCAACTGCTATGCAAATGTAGTGGTTAATGTGGGTTTTTTTCTAAAAAATTTACAGCAACAGATTGTAGAAAATCAGGAGCAAACATTTTGTTGTTCCTTAAATTCTGTGTTTGAAAAATGTAGCAGTGGTAATAGTGAAGTAGCAAGTGTTTCAGAAGTAAGGAATGTTTTAGACATATGTGCAGGACTAAATCAATTTTCTCAGAATTATCAGCAAGATTGTCAGGAATGTATTATGTATATGCTTACGGTTTTGGAAGAATATGGTGTAGGTATTGATAGTCTTTTTGGCCTTTCTTATAAATGGGAACATATTTGCGATAATTGTTCCTTTTCTAGTAGTACTGACATACACACAGAGAAGATTTATATATTTAACATTACCAGATTGTAAAACAGTGTCCTTTAATAAACTAGTTAAAGATGCGTATCAGAACATGGTCTGCTCTCAATGTAACTCAGAAATGTTATCAACATTATTTATCCACAGATATGGACAGTATGTAATTTTAATGCTTCAACGATGCAGAGCTGATGGAAGTAAATTGTCAACTTCAATTAAAAATGTTGTGGCTTCTCAAATATCTATTTCTAGAAGAACATTTGTAACTGTAGCAATTATTTTTCATGAAGGGCCATCAATATCATCAGGACATTACATAGCTTATTTGAAGTGTCCAACTGGTTGGACGCTCTGCAATGGTAGTCAATTAAGTTTTAAGAAACGTTTGCCTTGTGAGTTAACAAATTCTTATCTGATATTTTTGCAACCATAATTTCAGTAAAATTACTTGGTCTAGTCAGATTAATACTGTAAAGATATGAAACTGTGTTGTTTAGAAATATCATGTGATTGAGGGTGTTCAGATCTAGAAATGAAACTTTTATGTGGCAAAGTGATAGTATCAGGTAAGGTTTCCTTAATGTTTATTGGTACAGGACATGTTGCAATTAACTCAAACTATTTGGCCACGCGGAAAAGAATGAGATATCAAAATGTGGACTTGAGATAAATGTTTTTAGAACATACTTACTCAGAAGTTTGTTGAGAGGTACTAAAAAAAAACAAATTAACTCATACTATTTGGCCACGCGGAAAAGAATGGGATATCAAAATGTGGACTTGAGATAAATGTTTTTAGAACATACTTCCTCGGAAGTTTGTTGAGAGGTACTCAAAAAATAACAAATTAACTCATACTATTTGGCCACGCGGAAAAGAATGAGATATCAAAATGTTGACTTGAGATAAATGTTTTCAGAACATAGTTGCACGGTTATTTGTTGAGAGGTATTTAAAAGTAACTGGTATATTTTAATTAGTTTGTAACTATGGAGTATGTGCTGTGCTTACTCAAGAAATTGCGAATTAGAGAAAAACATTTAAGACATGTTTTTTTCTAGGTATTGATATTATGTATAGAGATCTTGTACGGGTTTTTTAAATACAATCATTTTGATTGTGTTTTTTTCCCCGCTGTTACATGATGATTACTATTGAAATCACTGTTTATAGTGAAAATCAATTTATCTGAGGACAGCAAAAATAAACCATTTAATATGTTATCTAAATTAATTTTGTAACATTGGATTTTGAAATATGTATTATAACAGATTTTTTTATTGTCTTCCACAGATATTACATTTATAAGGCAAGTACAACTAATCATATGTGAGAGTTTCGTGTACCTCTCTCTTATTCTTATTTCTTTCATCCTCTTCCTTTGTAAGTGGTGTTTAGTCATGGTTATTCCCTTTAACTCATGCACATTTTGCATTTTTAAATTTTCGAAACCTGTTTCTCTTACATCTTTTCTGTTAGTATTCTATCCAGTCTATCTAACTGTTCAGTTTGTTATTTACGTTGTTTTATGCTGACTCACCTTTATTGACCCTGTATCACCTTTCTTTCCTGATTCTTAATGTCTTTGTCTTACTGTACCTTACAATTTGTTCCTTTACTCTGTTTTCATTAATTATGCTTTATTTCCAAACTAAAATCTATAGTTTAGTTCTCTTACCCTACTTCATTTCTCTTTATGTCTCTCTCTTACACTCCTTGTCTGTTTCTATTCCATTAATCTTCTGTTATTCATCCTTTTTCACTCTGTTACTCTTAGTCTTTTTCCTTTATTTTAACTATCTCTTTAAGACATTTCGGTACTCTTAGTCTGTTTATTTTACAGACTGTTTGTTTTGTGTATTATCACTGATCATACTCTCATTTTCTCTCTCACTTTACTTTCCTTTAAACAATCATTATTTCAGCGCTAATATTTCTTTCAATTCATTTTTTTATTTATTGATTAATATACTACATAGTCAGTCTCGGTCTCTTTATGCCCCTCAGTCTTCTTTTCTTTCACTTTCTGTTTCATTCACTTCTACTTTGTTTTGTTTTATAAAATGACATTATAACCTTATTTTTACTTTTTTATTACTATTTCCTAGGTAAGTATACAAAATAAAAATACTTTTTCATCACTGTGTCATTTCTTTGAGTATCCTGGTCATACCAGTGTTGTGTTTTATGTGAGCACTTCCACTGAGGATTGGCTGCACTGTCACAAGGAGCCTCTTAAAAATTAATGTAAGAAATCAGCCACATTTCTCGGAGTCATTTCACTAATGCTGATGTGTCAAAACATTGCAGGTAAATGATGTGTGTTAAAGAACTTTGGGGCAAATTATCAAGGGGGTTTTACTCTGCTTTTTTGGCTTTAAAAGCCAAGAAAGCGGAGATAAAATGATCTCTTTAGTACGTAGCTGATGCTAACAGCAGTTAGCGACAACTATTAGCAGATAACGACTATCTTGTGACCCGCATTGTTTGTCTGTGATATTTATTACTATTGACACGCAAAGTTAGCGTTGCAAGATGTTAGTGACTGGAAACAGTTCCTAACATTGCTATCTCATTTTACCCACTTTTGAACATATTGTTGCTAAGGTCGAAAATTTCCAAAACCTAATAGCTGCCCCTGAGCAGTTCTTAGCTATGTCATGTAATGGGAGGTAGATAACATGACTCAGAGCAATAGCTCGGTAATGCATGAATATTGCTGACTTTACAACAATATTTATGTGTTTGGATCGATTTCTATCACTTCGGACAGTGGTTTACAAAGTTTGTTGATCTGTGGTTTCCTTGACCTATTCAGCAGTTTACAGTGGCTCCCCACCATTTTTTATAACGGTGGGTAGGTGGTATGTATGTCCTATTACTTTTCTTAAAGTAATTGGGACACATTCATTCACACATGCAATCATCCGTTCACTGTTCCAGCCATCTGGTCTCTTATCCATCCACCCTTTTAGTTTACTGATGTATCCATAGTGTTGTACATCTACCCCCTAATTAATCTTTACAATCACCCTTCCACTTATCCTTTCATCTACCATTTCAGTTATCAATTTATCCATCCACGCATTCACTTGCCCATCATGTACATTTAATTCATTAATCTATCTATCCTTTTACACATCCATCAACTAAATCACTGATCCATCAGGTGGTTTTTGCTCATGCATCCATCCTTTATCACATCTAACCTTCCTTTTAGCCATTTATGCACTCTTCTAGCCATATATCCATCAATTTATCTTTTCTCTCATTTATACTTTCACTCATTCATTTATTCTTTCATTTTTCCTTTGATTATCTAACCTATCTCTTTTCATTCATTCATTCATCCTTTTAGTAATCGATCCAGCCATTTAGACATTCCATACGTATTTACTCACCCAGCTTTGTACTTTATAATGTGAGCGTTTGTCTGCAAAGTTGTAGGGAGAAGAGGCCTATGAAGAACAAAGTACAGCAAGGGGTGGGGTGCGGTGGGGGAGAGTTCACAATGTTTCCGTACATAGGCAGACTGAAAACGTAGAAGTTATCAGTCACACATGATGTCCAGTAACAGGATGTGAGGTTACTGTAAAATGGTGTTGTTTCTATGGCTATAAGCAGTGTTAAAAAAAAATGGAGGGGTCTTTTCAAAGGAGGTGTTGGATGTAATTCCGAGGGCAGTTTAAAACACATAAGCTACAAATATGCGTTAAGCATAGTGTTGTGCTCGACTGGTGTTATGTTGTATGTGTCATTGCATGCAGATATGTAGAACAGCAACTATCTTTACACCAACAACAAGCAAAGACTATTGGCTTTGACAATGGGTGCTAGTTCCTTTAAGTACAAAAGCAGTAACCATGGCATTGTTGAATATAATAATGAAAATACTGCTGTTCAAAAATGATGAGAGAATGAAAGAACGTTAATCTGTTTTTTTTAATTTTCTTTCATAGTCTTCTTTAAAGGAAGTGTTTTCTAATATTGCATGGTGGTGGTTTTACTTTTTTTATCTAACAGAATGCCTTCTGTTCGTTGAGGCAGGAAGAGCGCTATCTGCTTTAAAAACCTTGACTGCCATATTCTCATTCAGTAAGTGCCAATGAGTTCCATAGAGAATTTCAATGGGCGGGAGGGGCTGCTGCTGGAGGAGTGAAATCCAAGGCCGTTCCAGCAGCGGGTGTGAGCCTTCTCACAGGGGAGGAGCGCGCAGCTCTCTGAGATGGATACAGTTACACATAACAGGGTAGTGACGTCCGTGGAATTTACGGACGGTTGGTCACCCTAGTGTGCGCCGTGCCCTTGGCACCTCATTATGGCGCACTGGGGAGCCGCGGTGCACAGTTTGGGAATAACAGGTTTTGGAAGTAAACCTTGATAATTGCAAGACTCCTAAGCGATAAAAATCGCCGCAGCTCGACGAAAAAAATATTGGAACTAAGCCAACATAGTGATAATTATCGCTAGTTGTTTAGGGTAACCAGATTTCTAAAGGCAAAAACCGGGACATTTCAGAAAAATAGAAGAAGGACTATGATTTTACTTCTAGTGATGAGAGTGCTCGTTAGCAGAGAATGACAGAAGAGGCAGTAAGAACATAAATAAAATGTAATTTTTAATCTGTGTATGTTGCCTGTCAATTACATTGCATTGTGGAAACAACAGGTAACTTTAACTGCTTTGTAAAACATAAAAAATATTTCTTTCCATTTTCAGTCGACTCTCTCTAAAAACGGGGACATGAGCAATATTTAATGAAATTTGCTGGGATAGCTGGTTAAAAGAAGGGAAACCGTCCTGGCAAAACGGGGACGCCTGGTGAATCTATACTTGTTGTTAATATGCCCTGAACATCGTACATTTGACTTTCGCCGGCTATCCCCAGAGTTTTCCGCAGTGTAACTACGTAATTATTAATTTGAATATATATGTGATAGTACTCCTGTAACAGCCAGCGGCAGTTAAACTTACCGCGTGAAAACAAGCGTTGTTTTTACGCACTAATGTGTGCCTTGTAATTAGGAGAGGGGGTTGATTTAATTTTATTTTCCACACCCCCATGTTAACGCTGCCAAATGCTTGATCAAAGCAGGCCGTGGCAGTCGTACGATAAACAAGTTTATTTAAACTGTTTTTCTAACAACAGCCGTGTTCGTGATAGTATTTTCGCCTCCAAACACATTTTGCTTGTGGTTTAACGTACGCCTACTATGCATGTCATTAACTGTGTGTGCGGCACACATGCAAAGTGCTCTTACGGCAGACGCTGTTATGACGTTGTCACAAAGGTGTTGAGGAATATTTACAAGGATACGGAAGACATTATCGCCGCCCTTAACGGCAGGAAGTTGCCGATATAGGGGCGAAAACGGTGTTCATAATATGCTCTATGAATTGCAATCGAACGTAATGTTAGATATAAAGACATCTAACATACGTTTCGATTGGAATTTGTAGAACATAGGGGCATATTATCAAGGATGGGCGATACATTTTCGCCACTTTTATCGACAGGAAACTGCCGATAAAGCGGCGATAATGGGCTTGATAATATTCCTATCGAAGCCCATGTTAGATGTGAAGACATCTAACATGGGCTTCGATAGGAATTTCATAGAGCATATTATCAAGCCCATTATCGCCGCTTTATCTGCCGTTTCCTGCCGATAAAAGCGGCGATAATGTATCGCCCGTCGTTGATAATATGGCCTATATTATGAAGGCGATTATCGTCGCTTTTTTAGCAGTGTTCTGCCGATAAAAGCGACGATAAATTATCACGTCTTCTTCATAATATGCCCCAAGTATTGCCGCATTCTTGAATAATTGTTCTGAAAATGCGGCGATACTTCAGCTTATGAATGGAGCTCATTTTGGTACAATGAGGTAGTTCTGAAAAGAACTTTTTTTGGGGGTTTTGTAGTTTTTTTACTTTTTTTTTATTTTTTGACAAGTTTTTTATTGTTTATGATTTGTTAAACTGGAGCCAAATTTTTGAACTGTAAAACAGGAACATAAGAAGTTGTTAAAAAATTATCTTCATTCGAAGCATTCATGGTCATTAATTCTTCTTTCTATAAGAGTGAGGCTCTGCTCCCCGTACACAATCATTCCATGACACTTGTTGCATTTCATATGCACTTTCGACAAAAATGGTTTCAAGTCCAACTGTGCAGTAGATGGAGATGCAGGTCGTCTTCTCGATGAAGTACTGGCCACAGCTGGTGGTAGTTCTGTTGCCAGAGCTCTTGTCGCTGCCTGTGCAAATTGCACAGGATGGACTTGGCTCACATGTCTCTTCATCGTATGAATCAAAAAGGAATACTTTTTCGAAGGATTTCCTCTTGAAAGTACTGTGTCACAAATTGTGCAAGTTACTTTCGGAGCATTTACTTTTTTTGATCCTGAGGATAGGTAAAAAATTGCCAGATGAAAGATTCTTTTTTTTTTTAAAGGTACATGAAAACTTTCTTCAGATTCCGAAGATGAATGCGTGCGGCAGCCATTTCAGCAAACTCTGCGGAAAGATGAAAAAGGTTCCTCTCCCTTGAGCGCCAAAAAGATAGTGAGGGAAGTTGGTGGTTTCTGGAAAATTGCAGAATAGAAACTACTATGAACCAATAGGAAGTGTTCTTTTCAAGTCACATGAATTGACATGCGCGTATTAGGACGTATACGCGGTGACGGAATCCTGACACGTACGTCATTTGGAAGTATCGGTCTAATTTAATGAAGTTTTAAAACGTGAAAAGGAGGAAAGGTAAACATTCTCTGATGTTGTATACCTTCATATGGGGTCCCAAGAAGAATACCGCTAAAGTATAAATCCTTTTTTTAATCTTTAAAAATACCGGGGTGCGCGCACCCGGTCGTGCACGACAGTATAAAACTACGTTTTCCAACATTTAGTGACAAGTCTGAAAACGTTAAAAAGAAGGCAAGGTAAAGACTTTGTAAACCTCTAGAGATTTATAAGGAGTCCCTAAACAATTCTGACAGTGAAGAAAACGTTTTTATCCGATAAAAACATTTCTCGAAATTCTATGATAAAACTATAGAATACAGTCAAAATATAGTTAATAATTAGCATTTAAAAAACCTTTGAAATTCACTGAAAAAACTATAGGTTTTAAACACGTTATAGTTAGGAAGTAGCCTTTAAGAAACCTATGAAATTCACTGAAAAAACCATAGGTTTTACACACGTTATAGTTAGGAAGTAGCCTTTAAAAAACCTATGAAATTCACTGAAAAAACCATAGGTTTTACACATGTTATAGTTAGGAAGTAGCATTTAAAAAACCTATGAAATTCACTGAAAAAACCATAGGTTTTACACACGTTATAGTTAGGAAGTAGCATTTAAAAAACCTATGAAATTCACTGAAAAAACCATAGGTTTTACACACGTTACAGTTAAGAAATAACATTTACAAAACCTATGAAATTCCCTGAAAAAACCATAGGTTTTACACCAGTTATAGTTAGCTCGAAGTTTTACTCGCATAAAACCATTGAAATTCCTACGTTATAGTTAGTTGGACTCACTATAACTTGCGCGTGCAATGCACTGCTGATGACGTCACATATTACATCACTCATGACATGGTCAGTGACATCACTCATGACATCACTGATGACACCATCCTTGTAACAGAGTGACAGACCTCCTTTCACTGTAATGTAACCCTTGAAACACATATTCAAAAATAGAAACTAAATGTTCAAAAGCTGATCATTTTACTCATACAAAACCATTGAAATTCCCACGTTATAGTTAGTTGGACTCACTATAACTCGCGCGCCCGCAATCCACTGCTGATGATGTCACATATTACATCATGCATGACATGGTCAGTGACATCACTGATGACATCACTGATGACATCTCAAATGACATCACTGATGACATCTCAAATGACATCACTGATGACATCACTGATGACATCATCCAGTGTCTGTGTGTTTCTGTAAAATTTAAATTTGTTTTACATATTGAAGAATGAGTGGATGTATAAGTGTCTGGATGAAGGATTTAGAAGGTGCGTGACTGACTGTATGAGTGAGTGATTAAATGTGTCTTACTGAATGCATGGGTTAGTGACTAAACTGTCTGAATGTGTGCATCATTATGTCTGTTGTTGGTTAAGCTGCTGCATGTGTTGATCAGTAGCTATATGAGTGGCTATATGGGTTATTGATTGGTTGCCCAAGTATTTGTATGTGAGGCTGTGTGTGTGTGTGGGTGGCTAGGAGGTGTGTGACTCTGTGCATACATGTGTGAGCAGTTGATTCACTTGGTGTATGGGTTCAAGAGTGCATGTGAAAACAACTGTATGGGTGGTTGACTGTGTGCATGGGTGTGTTGGTGAGTGAATGGATATTTCAGTGCTACATGTCCAAGTAAGTATATATGTAAAACATAGTGCTTGGGAGAGTTGGCATACGCAAATGACTATACATGGGAGCCTGTGATTGCGTAAGTGGCTGTATGGATCAATGTGTACTTGTATCAGTGATTGTAAAAGAGAGTAAGTATGTGTTAGTATATGTTTGAATAAGTAAGGTTTAGGGTGTATAACTTTGTAGATGAGGAAATGGGAGTGTGATTCAGTCTTTGCATAACTGACTAGGTGTGTGAGTAATTCCGTGGATGAGTGTCAGTATGTGAATGTCTGTATAGGTGTATGAGTGAATATGATAGTGTTCTATTGATGAATGACTGTATGTATGAGTGATTGTATGGGTGAATGAGTGGATGTGTGTGTAGACCTAGAAATCAGTGAGTGCATATGTAGTTACTGGTATTGGTGTGTCAATAATTTCAGGAATGGTAGTTTGTATTTAACACTGGGTGTATCAAAGGTTAGATTAGAGTGTGAGGAGGTGCATCGTATTATCACATGGATGATGTCATCAGTGATGTCATTTGAGATGTAATCAGTGATGTCATTTGAGATGTCATCAGTGATGTCATCAGTGATGTCAGTGACCATGTCATGAATGATGTAATATGTGACATCATCAGCAGTGGATTGCGGGCGTGCGAGTTATAGTGAGTCCAACTAACTATAACGTGGGAATTTTAATGGTTTTGTATGAGTAAAATGTTCAGCTAACTATAACTGGTGTGAAACCTATGGTTTTTTCAGTGAATTTCAAAGGTTTTTTAAATGCTAATTCCTAACTATAACGAGTGTGAAACCTATGGTTTTTTAAGTGAATTTCAAATGTGTTTTAAATGCTAATTCCTAACTATAACGAGTTTGAAACCTATGCTTTTTCAGTGAATTTCAAAGGTTTTTTAAATGCTAATTCCTAACTATAACGATTGTGAACCCTATGTATTTTTTAGTGAATTTCAAAGGTTTTTTTAATGTTAATTCCTAACTATAAAGTTTGTGAAACCTATGGTTTTTTCAGTGAATTGCATAGTTTTTTTTAAAGCTAATTCCTTTGTATATCGACTTTGTAACCTACGATTTTTTTTATTAGCTGTTTTTTATAACTATTAATTATAATAAAAAAAATTATTTGTTCAATGTATTCTTTTTTTATCAATTTTTCCTGGTGCGCTCAGGGTGCGCGCACCGGTAAGCTCTCCAGAGAGCGCAGCGAGAGCGCTATTTCTGCATTCGTAAAAAAAAATATGTATGAAAACTAAGTAATAGTGCAAGACATTCAGTACCATACTTATAAAAGTAGTATTTTTGATTTTCAGAATGGAAATGATTTTGCATTTCTGTAAAGCTAGCAAATCGTCATTTAGGCGCGCCGCGTAAGCGCCCACGGAAGCGCCCACGTTTGTGCTGCGTAAGCGCCCCCGGAAGCGCTCCGGTGCGTGCAGCGTAAGCGCGTCAAGTCATGTGACCTTAAAATAACAATTTTCATTGGTTGCTAACAGTTTTTTTTACAAAGAATGAAAAGCCCACCCATTTCCTTCACTTCTTCTTTCACTTTTGTGACTGAAAGACCTGTTTTTGCTGCTCACCCCTTTTGGAATTATCATGGCTGCTAGACCCACCAGTAGCAGTGAGGACTCGGATGGGTTCATTGAAGAAGAGGCTCCTCAGCCTAGAGTAAAGGAGCACTTCATATGGAAATTTTTCTTAATACCTGCTGATAAAAAGAAAGTAAATGCTCCAAAGGTGGAGTGCAAGATCTGCCATACTGTACTTTCCCGAGGAGACCCAACAAGGAAGTACAGTTTCGGAAATTCAACTATGATTCGCCACGTTCAACGCAGGCATCCTCAGAACTATGCCCGGGAGAGTTTCAGGGCTCTGGCACGAGAGGCTCCAAGGGATGGTGCCTCTACTTCAACTGGAGGAGCAACTGTATCGGTGAGGGGGCGACCAGAACAGCTGATTCCAAATATTCAGCCTGTTTTTCATGGCATCACAAACAACTGTAAAGATTGTGGTGAACTACTTTGTTATGGTGAACAAAGTATTATGAACATTGTCCGAGCAAGAGAGAACCACCGCTGCCACCCCCATCCCTAATTTTGATTCTTTTTTTTGCTCCTGTTGAGCAGTTTGACATTCCCTGTTTTTGTTGAGAAAAAAAACGAAAAAAGAAAAAAAAAAGTAATTTTCAGAACTACCTCCAATTCTCAAAAAAGAGCTGTATTCTTAAAACAATCAAAAAGAGTAACTGAAGTGGAGTGCAGTGAGAGAGGAGAGGAAAATGAGTGAGAAAGTAAAGAATGGGACGAGAGGGGAAGGGAAGTGAAGTAGGGGGACTGAAAGAAGGTGAGTGTGGGAGATGAGTGAGGAGAAGGAGAGTGAACATGGGGAATGAGGATAAGTGAAGAAAATGTAGTAAAGGAACGGGGGTGTGGAAGGGTAAGAAAAGAGCAGTGATGTTTAGGAAAGAGTGGAGATACAGACTGGATAAAGGCAAGTGAGTGTGAGACAAGGTGAGTAAGGGAGTGAAGAGACAGAGAAAGTGAAAGAAAAAGGGAGAGTAGAAGACATGCGTCACTTTTACGCCGCCGGTGCGTCACTTTTGTGACGCACCAGTGGTGTAAAAAATGCGCCTTGTTGAGTCATATTTACAAAGTGACGCATCTAGGTAGATGCGTCACTTTGTAAACCCCAGCGCCACATTATACCTGCGCCAGGTATAATGTATGCACAGGGGGCGTATTGACGCAAGGAAGGGTCGTAGAAGTGACGCAGTGAAATCTATGAGATTTCACTGCGTCACTTTTAGGACGCCGTTGCGACAAAATCTTGCGCCTGCCTCACAACAGGCGTAAGACTGACGCAGGCCCTTTCACATGGGGCTTGCCCCATGTGAAAGGATGCATTGCTGGAGTTGCGTCACTTTTGTGACACACTCCAGCAATGCGTCACTTTTGCGCTTACAGATACGTCAGAAATACTGACATATCTGTAACTCCTTGCGACATGATGCGTCATACATTAAATATGACGCATCAGGAATGTAACAAGGAGAGCGCACTGAGAAGTGACGCATCGCTGCTTTCATGCAGCGATGCGTCATTTCTCATAAATGAGGCCCTGAGTGAGGGAGGAAAGAAACATAAGTGAGGGAGTGTGGCTGTGTTATAGGGAGTGAGCGTGATAGAAGAGGAGTGACAGACTAAGGGGTCAGAGAGAATGAGGCTAACAGAGAGAGAAAGAGGGAAGGGGAGTGTAGAACTAAGAGGACAGAGGGAGTAAGAGAAGGAGTTAGTGAAGTGGAGTAAGGAGAGTAAGGGAAGAGAAAAGAGTGAAGGAGCAAAAGAAGGAAAGAGACAGGAAGGAAAGTAAAGGTTAAGGTCTGAAAGAAGGTGAGTGTGGGAGTATGGCCGAGTTATAGGGAGTGAGCGTGACAGAAGAGGAGTGAGAGACTAAAGGGACGGAGAGAATGAGGCTAACAGAGAGAGAATGAGGGAAGGGGAGTGTAGAA
Source organism: Lissotriton helveticus (assembly GCF_964261635.1). Taxonomy (NCBI): domain Eukaryota; kingdom Metazoa; phylum Chordata; class Amphibia; order Caudata; family Salamandridae; genus Lissotriton; species Lissotriton helveticus. The sequence continues at coordinate 1,414,785,357 of NC_136069.1, forward strand.
GTAAGAGGACAGACGGAGTAAGAGAAGGAATTAGTGAAGTGGAGTAAGGAGAGTAAGGGAAGGGAAAACAGTAAAGGTGTAAAGAAAGAGAAGTGAGAGGAAGGAAAGTGAAGGAGAAGGTCTGAAAAAAGGTGAGTGTGGGAGTATGGCTCAGTTATAGGGAGTGAGCATGATAGAAAAGGAGTGAGAGACTAAGAGGACGGAGAGAATGTGGGTAACAGAGAGAGAGTGAGAAAAGGGGAGTGAATAAGTAAGAGGACAGAGGGATTGAGAGAAGGAGTTACTGAAGTGGAGTGTGGGGATTAAGAGAAGGGAAAAGAGTGAAGGAGCTAAGGATGGGAAGAGAGAGGAAGGAAAGTAAAGGAGAAAGTCTCAAAGAAGGTGAGTGTGGGAGTGTGGCTGAGTTATAGGGTATGAGCGTGACAGAAGACGAGTGAGAGACTAAGGGGACAGAGAGAATGAGGCTAACAAAAAGAGATTGAGGGAAGGGGAGTGTAGAACTAAGAGGACAGAGGGAGAAAGAGAAGGAGTTGGTGAAGTGGAGTAAGGAGAGTAAGGGAAGGGAAAAGAGTAAAGCAATGAAGTAAGAGAAGAGAGAGGAAAGAAAGTAAAGGAGAAGGTCTGAAAGAAGGTGAGTGTAAGAGAGGAGTGTTGAAAAGAGGAGGAAACGTGGGAATTCAAAATAAGTGAGGCAAACGCAATAAGGGAACAGAGGTGTGGGAGCATCAGAGAAGAGAAGTGAGGTTAAGGAAAAGAGTATAGGGAAAGTAAATTTTGTACATCAAACTTACCTTATAAGTAATATAAACTTAGTTTCATATTTTCATTTAAATTTATACAAAACAAAATAAGTTACACTATTTATAATATATATTTTACAATACAAGAGACAAAGTAGGAGATTAACAAGGGTGAGGGAGGGTGAGTGAAGGGCAGGGAGGTTGATGAAAAAGGGAAAATAAAGAGAGGATTAAAGTAAGTGAGCCTGAGACAAAGGAGGTGAAGGAGTGAAAATATAGAGGTAGTGAAGGAAAGAGTGGCAGAAAGGAACTGAGTAAGAGAGCAAAGAAAGGTAAGTAAGGGAGTGTGGGTGAGTTTTAAGGAGTAAGCATGACGGAAGAGGAGTGAGACAGTGAGAGGATCCAGAGACTGAAGCTAAGAGACAGGGTGTGAGGGAAAGGGAGTGAGGATGTGAGAGGACAGATGCAGTGAGAGAAGGAGTGAACTGTCTCTAGCAATCTCTGCTGCAATTGTATCTTCTTGCTGTATTTCCTCATTCAACATTTGCAGATAATTTGAAAAAACAGGACATTCTATGGTATCCTTGGTTGCATTGAACGAATCTTCATAAGTAAGAAAATCTCCAAGTAGTTCCTCTTCTGTACGACAAGGCTTAAAGAGTTGCAAAAGAGCTAAGTAATAAAATTCCCTTTTGTCTGGAGATTCACAACTCAATTTTCGATGATTAATCAAATGGCCTTTTCTTTGTTTCACTAGACAGCCTTCACAACCAATTACAGCATATACACCTTTATTGATGTCTTCTGTGACGTTCTTTTTAAAAATATATATGTTTGCAGAACTTCTTAGAGACAAACGTTCTCAAGATGAGTACTTCTATTTGGATAGTATGTATCCAACATGTTTGTCTTCAGAATATCTGTACTGTCTGGTTCTTTCTCCGCCAAATACTCTATTTCTTGTACAGATTTCAAAACTCGGTTTCGTGTTGCAGCAAGACCTAGACTCACCCAAATGATGGTTATAGATTTGGCATATAGACTTGCTGATGATAACCGATCAGAACATTCATATGCTCCAATTTCTCGATGCGACAACATCTTCAAACTGTAACTGTATAATTTCTTGCTTAGACTCTTTTCATGTGAAATTTCCTCCCACATTGCCTTCAGTTCCGTCTTTTCTGATTTTGTGATGTAAGACGTCACATATCAAGCCACAGCATTAGAGTTGTCAGCCACATATTGAATATCCATGTTAGCATTCCACATGGACAAAACGACTGGGTTGTAGTCATTTATGAATTTGGATTCCTCATTTCTTCTTAGGTTGTATGTATTTTTGGGTGATTTTCTTGTCACAGTATGTCGCAGAGAAGACATAAAATTGTTGACTCTTCCTTTCGATGTTACTGGACGTGGAAATGCAAAACGACATTTTGTGTAGAACTTGTCCTTGGATTTGTATTTTTGACGACAGTATTTCCCACAACGATGGCTTTGAAAGCGTAAAACTTGATGTCTTAAATTGTTTTCTTCTGTACTTTTTGGAACAGCACATGTAGAATACTGATCAATGAAACTCTTCACTTTCGAATCTGAATCTGTTCCAAATTTTGGTGCATCTTTAATCCATAGCAGCATATGTATATGAGGAGCACCTCTTGCTTGATACTCCTTTCTCCAAAAGAAATCCAACACCTCTCCAAGCGGAGGATTTTTTTTGTTTGTAATAAAAGACATCATAGCTTCAAACCTATGATTGAAATACCTGCATACATTAACTGGATCCAAAGAGCACAGTTATCCAGGTGTCTTGTATTCAATATTTTCAATGTTTTTATTTGCCTCTCGTAGAAATTTAAGTACGTCTACCCAAGCATACTCAGCACAGCTAAGAGTGAGGAACCATGTAGGAGTTCCTAAGTTTCTTAGCATACATTTCAATTCCCCATGACGACGGTACCAATACTCGTTAGTACCACGCTGACATGCCATGAGATTCATTAGCTGAGATTCCAAAACACTGTCTTGCAGTTTCACTTTATCCATAAAATCCCTTGCCGAAACATTTTGTAGATGTGCTCCACTTTTCAGTATATGGTTTACTGCATAGGAAAGTCCAGACAAGTCACTCTCAAACAGTAGATGGAACAAATATGGAATGCATTGACGAAACCTTGGATCTTCTGCATATAATCTTGAAGTCCAGTATTCAGATGCAGGAATTTGAACAGGTCGGTCGTCATATCATCCACCTTCACCCGTTGGAAATAACTGTGGAAAACAACGAGCTGCCAAACTTTCTTCCCATACACTAATGGGACGTCCTTCAGCTTTTTTCATCTGAAACAAGTCAATAGCATTCCCCATTACTTCTTTGGAATGCAATGGATGAACACTATAATGTTCATAAATTTCTTCACTTCTAGAGACATCAACTTTTTCTATTTGCCCAGCAGAGACATCAGTGTCCTCTTCTACAGTTGTTTCTTCTTCTCCCACATACACATTTATATTTACCAAATACAACGTTGCCTTCTTGACTTTCCTAACATCCACTAATTCTTGCCAGATTTTCTTAATTTTGTGTCGGAACACCATTAACTAGAATAACCAGAGGTTCCTCTTCTACTTTTTCGACACCAATTGTATCAATATTTTTCTTAAAATCTAGAGGCAAATAAACAACTCTTCCCTTTAATCCTCTCTGTAAATCTGAAGGAGGCCATTTCCCTGTCTTAGGCTCCATGCGAACAACAGCCTGAAAAGGATGTACACATTGAATCAGAATAGACTCATAGGTACTTAAATCCATCAATTCAGAAGGAATGTCTACCAACTCCAGATTATTATGAACAGCTCTAGCAGGCATTCTGTTTTCATTTAATTTATTATAGTAATATTTACAAATACGTTGATCAGAGCCCAAATCAAAACAATTTTTAACCAACAAATAAGTTGCAAAATCCTTCCACTCATTATTAATCTTTTCGCTTTTTCCATATAAATCAACTAATCTAGTCTGATGCTTATAATGAGTTCGTCGACAACAACCACAAGAAAAATTAGGCCTTTCACTTGAATTGACCTTAAACTTTGTAATTTCATTTTCAAAATTGTCTGTACTTAAAATCTCTACATTCTCTTCTACATTACCTTCTATTACTGTATCAATTTCTGCACTGACCTCTTTTTCACCAAAGTAACAAAACTCAATTTCATCACAAATGTTTTTGACATCTAATTCAGTTCCATGCAAAAGAGCACTGTTTAACTGTTTTAGTTTAAGTGCTGGACTTTTTGCATAATACAACCATCTCACTAATTTCCTCACTTTATTATGATGCACTGCTAACATCCTAAAATGGTGAAAAACACTCTGACATACTTTTCTTGAAAGACAAGCCAGTGAATGCCCTTGCAAACCTGGTTTTTCTCTCACTCTACAAGGATCTAACTCTTGTAAAATTTTCATTTTTTGTTTCACACTTTTCTTAGTATATGTCCGTAAGAAAGTGTGAAACAAATCAATTGATTCCTGTCGGACACTACAAATACTACTACAATTCCATGTATACACTGGAGCCTTAGGACATCTCCCTAACACCTCTTCTGTATTTATAGGCACAATCTCTTCTTTTTCAACCGGACAACCGCCCTTCACCTCATATGCTCGACCACTGGTGTCAACTGCATGCACCAAATCATTATCCTGAAAGTAACGTTCTTCATAAAAAAATGGCTCACAACTTGAACTATGCTTCCATTCTCCATTCTCCAGAAAAAACATCACAGAAATTAGTTTGATTAATTACTCTTCTCCACTTACATTTTGATTTGCAAACACTGATTACCTTATCTAGTGTACGAATTCTATTCATTACTAATCCATATAACTTATTTTTCACTTTAAATGCTTCATCCACAATCTTAATTATGCTTTTTTTTTCTTGTAAAAAGCGGTCTTTTTTTGATACCTCTTAACATTTTTTAATAAATTTGATACTGTTCTGTGGTAAAACATTCATCTACGAATTTCAGTAAATTGGTTGCTCCTTCTTTTGTTGTACAAAATATCTTCTCCTTGTACAGGTCTATCATTTTTAGAAGGACATCCTGTCTTCTTTCTAATTACAGGTGTTTCATTCTTGTTTGTTTTTTTTCTTGACATTTCAATAAGTTCCTGAGAAAATTTTTAGTTTGCTTACCAGGAGCATTTTTCTTTTTCTTTGAAGATTTTATTTTGGTTGGTTCTCGATTTTCTTTTTCCTTAGACCTTAATTTTCTTTTATAAACTTTTTCATGTCTTGCTTTCGAAGGCATCTTTTTGTTTGTTTGTATAGATGATTATAATCTGTGGTAAACACAAAATAACATATTATAGACCACTACAAACATATTACATAGCAATTACAATAAGTAAACAATATAAACACTAGTATACAACAAAAGGCTGATTTACATTACATGTGCTTTGCTTTGTGTCAAAAACGATTTACTAATTAATGTTATGTCTTGCTTATATATAGTTGGCCTGTTTTTGGCCTGTAGATACAGTGAAATATTGTGAGCAGAGACACATATACTGCTTAAGATGGTAGATTACATGTAATATCGTGGACATGTGCCTAAGATCACACTGTGATTGAAGCTTGATTCACCCATCACTGTAATCTTAGGCAGAGTCACACATACTGTTGGCAGGGACTGACATGGTATATTATATCTAACATTCTGATCATGTGCCTAAGATCACACTGTGACTGACGCTTGATTCACCCATCACTATGATCTTAGGCAGAGTCAAACATACCATTACACTATCTGTATACCAGCATTAATGTCAAACATTGCGCAAGCGGCTGGTAAATATGCCAATGAAACCATTACACTATCTCTGTCCCCGCGTTAATGTCAAACATTGCACAAGGGGCTTGTAAATATGCCAATGAAACCATTACACTATCTCTGTACCAGCATTAATGTCAAACATTGCACAAGGGGCTTGTAAATATGCCAATGAAACCATTACACTATCTCTGTACCAGCATTAATGTAAAACATTACACAAGGGGCTTGTAAATATGCCAATGAAACCATTACACTATCTCTATACCAGCATTAATGTCAAACATTGCGCAAGCGGCTTGTAAATATGCCAATGAAACCATTACACTATCTGTATACCAGCATTAATGTCAAACATTGCACAAGGGGCTTGTAAGTATGCCAATGAAACCATTACACTATCTGTATATCAGTATTAATGTCAAACATTGCACAAGGGTCTTGTAAATATGCTAATGAAACCATTACACTATTTGTATACCAGCATTAATGTCAAACATTGCACAAGGGGCATGTAAATTTGCTAATGAAACCATTACACTATCTGTATACCAGCATTAATGTCAAACATTGCACAAGGGTCTTGTAAATATGCTAATGAAACCATTACACTATCTGTATACCAGTATTAATGTCAAACATTGCACAAGGGGCTTGTAAATATGCCAATGAAACTATTACACTATCTGTACCAGCATAAATGTTAAACATTGCACAAGGGTCTTGTAAATATGCTAATGAAACCATTGCACTATCTGTATACCAGCATTAATGTCAAACATTGCACAAAGGGCTTGTAAATATGCCAATGAAACCATTACACTATCTGTATACCAGCATTAATGTCAAATATTGCGCAAGCGGCTTGTAAATATGCCAATGAAACCATTACACTATCTCTGTACCAGCATTAATGTCAAACATTGCACAAGGGGCTTGTAAATATGCCAATGAAACCATTACACTATCTCTGTACCAGCATTAATGTCAAACATTGCGCAAGTGGCTGAAAAAAACATAAGTTTCAAGCAGGTTATAGCTAGGAATTATCATTTAAGAAATTCACTGAAAAAAAATAGATTTTAGGGGTGTTATAGTGAGCTGGATATTTTACTCATACAAAACCATTGAAATTCCTCCATTATAGTTAGTTGGTCGGTTCACTAAGTTCATGACACGAGCAGTAAGAATATTTATAATCAGAGAGAGCCAGCAAGTAAATAATAGTCAATTGTAAAAGGGCGGTCTAAGCCCTTTGCTACACCAAATATCAGCCGACATCGGCTTTTTTCACACAGATTACCTCTTGCCCCCTGTGCGCTTGAAGAACATTTAAATCACTACATGTAGGGCCTTCACCATATTAATGGACCCACGCCATTAGCGGTACCAACCACTCGTCCTCAACGGCTAGGGTCTTGGCACGAGTCCTTAGCAGATGTTAAATCAGAAGGTCCAACCTTGGTCCCCACCATTTTTTAATTGCCCGTTATTAAGTTGCACTGATCAGATGAAGTTAACATTTCACTAACAAAGATGGATGGCCAGGTCTTTTTAATAATTTATGGATGAATCTTCCCTTTTAACCCACTGTGATACGAATAGACTAAATGGACACCCGTTGGTGAATCCCCAGAAGAAAAATAAAAAGAAAGAAACTAAACAAATGTTTTAAAGCTAAGATGCAGTTTCAAGACAAAATGCGTGTCTCTTGCACTTTGTGTAAATATTTTAGTAATATTGATACACTTTTTTTTGTAAATCTTTGATAAATGTTTACTATTGTAATGATTTTTTTTAATCAAACAATAAAGTTCTACTACCAAAAAAAATAACTATAACCTGTTTGAAACCTATGTTTTTTTTTTCAGTGAATTTCAAAGGTTTTTTAAATGACAATTCCTACTTATAATAATTCCTACTTCCCCATATTTTCAACAAGAAACCAAATCTGCAATGCTACCTAAAAAATCAGGCAATAGTTCACTATCAACATGTAACTTATGTAAGAACGTCGAATATGTACTGCGTGAATTACATCGAACTCATACCCATGTTTAAAGAGCAATATGTGATAGAGGTTCTAATTATACACTTCCGAAATCCAACAATATCACAATACCCAGCGCCATGACCACCACAACCACCCCCACGGACCCCTCCCCCCTACTACCTCAGAGGCAGCGCAAAACAGGACAACGGACCTTTCCAAAATAATATATCCCCTCAACAGTACACTAGCTCAATCTACAGAGATGTGGCAACCAAGTATGTATAAGGGAAAGAACTCGATCATCAACAATAACGTACACAACGCTAAGACTACCAGTGAAATACTATACACAATTCACTATAGAAATCAAAAACGTTTCAGTTTGTAGATATACCATTGATAAGTGTAGTGTACTGAATAGTGGCGCAACCATATTATCTCTGACACTGGGGAATATGTTGGTCATGTAGCTGTGTTCACCCCCCCCCCCTTTAAAACAGAAGCGGAGTGGGCTAGTCCAACGTAAACAACGTCAAAGTAAAACTAATTAGGCTACGCCTTGGGCATGGTTCACTTCTGCAAAGAGAACAGACTGTGCCACAGCGAAGGTCCTCACCCTGCCAAATGGCTGCCGCCATGACCGCGTGTCTCTTCGATACTTACCCATTGCGAACTTAACGCCACCCCACCGCAGACATATGTCTGTATCGACTAGTGCTTCCCACCAACACTGTGGACAGCAGGGTTTACAACTTGAATTCAACTTTGGATCTAAATTTGTTGTTGGTATCTGTGCTGAGAACTGCCTTAAATCGATTTATTTAAACAAGAGACAATTGTACTATATCCTTAGATTTTGTTAAAGTTTGAACAGTAGGAAAATCAACCTTCATTTCTTTAATACAGAGACAATTACGGACAGCATTCAAATTAGCCCTGATTTATGTAAGGCAGAGTCAATTTTGTTAATGGATCCCCCAAAAAACGTTCAGCAATGTCTGTACTAAGTACTACCTTTAAGTGTACACTGCGATCAACAGAGTTCACCACTTGATACCAGAAGCGGTGAAGCACTACAGACAACATTGAATTCATTCTCGATTTCTTTAAGACAGAGACAATTCTACTGTGTCGTCAGATTTTGTTAACGTATGTGACAAAAAAGCATTTGTTGATGTTTCTGGGACTACTACCATAAAGGTACCCTGCGGACAGCAGGGTTCACAACTTGAATTCAGCTTTCCATCTACACTACGGACAGTAGGGAATTCAGCCTAGATTTATGCAATGTAGAGACAATTGTACTGTATGTGTTCAGTTTGTTTAATATAAGTCACAAAAATCATTAGTCAATATCTGTGCTGACAACTGCCTTAGATCTACATTGTGAGGGCTCACGATCCAGGTGGAACGGTGATTGCCCATGATGCATTCCAATAGCCAAGAGACATTGTACCAGTGCGATCCGCCCGAACCACGAATCATTGCAGGGTGCGCACATGCTGAGTTCTTCAGGTACCACTAACTCACTGCACCACAAGTCATTTCTCCGTGGCCTTATTAAGACAGAATTCACTAGGCAAAAAACATTGCTCCCAGTGCGACCAGCCCGGACTATGCATCACCAACGGTTATGTACACGCTCAGTGCGAAAGGTACTAGTAACTCACTGCATCACGTGGCCGTATTCAAGCAGAATTCAACAGAGAAAAGACATTGATCAGAATGCCTCTCTCCCCCTTTACCACTCATTATCGCGGGGTACGTACAAGCTCAGCGCCAAAGGCACTACTAACGCAGTGACATCGCCATGTGACCGTATTGAGTCAGATGTCTTATTTGGAAGAAAATATATCATAGTTTTTGGAGATCTACTGCAACTTACTCCCATGAAACGACAACTAATATTTATTAGAAAACTTGATTTTACAGACTTTGCAATCAGTGCGTCCCGCTCGGAGCACACATCATCGCAGGCTCCACAGAACTTTCATGCTTCAAGTGCCACTAACTCTTTGCACCACTTATCATCGCTGCCTGCACAAACTCTAAATTACCAAATACTGTGCAGGTGTAATCAATGCCATGTGGTCGTGGGCTCTTGCTAACCTCTGCCTCTTGCCTACACTGCAGTCATCAGAGCTCACAATTAATTACACTGTTGATTTATTATTTGCAGACTACAATACCAAACTAAGTATAACATTTATCAAAACCTATACAATACCCCTTTATTATGCTTCCTTTAACAATAGATTTATTTCAATAATAAATTTCACGCTGCAAGTGCAAAGGTACACTTAATGATAGTCTACACTGTGGATTCACTTTTTCTTCATTGGAAACCTGAATTCCTTTTTTGGAGTAAAAAATGGCTACACCACTGGAAGAATCATCTGATTCCGATAATTTTGTTGCTGAAGAATTCATAACCATCTATAGCACTCTTTTCTTCCCCCTTAAAGTAGATACAGTCCAGTATGCAACCTTCAATGCTTTGAGTGCAGCCCGTTCAGACCATGCATCATCGCAGGGTCAGCACATGCGAAACACCAGATGTACCACTTACTCAGTACACCATAAATATTCACTACAAGGCTTTATTAAGGCAACATTCTGTAGTCAAAATACATTATCCCCAGTGCGGCCTATCCAGACCATGCATCATCGCAGGTTACGTACACGCTCAGTCCCAAGGTACTACTAACTCAGTGCACCATAATTCATCACCACATGGCCGTATTCAGGCAGAATTTAACTGATTCTTCATTCATTGTGTATAAAGTGCAGTACCAAATAAAGTAACGTACCTCAAATCTACACAAAATGGCCACTTGGCTTTACTAAGCCAGAATTCACAAGACAAAAAACATTACTATCAGTACGCACTGCCCAGTCCACACATCATCGCAGGCTCCACAGAACCATGTTGTTTCAGGTACCACTAACTCATTGGAAAACAAACTAAGTATAACACCTATCACACCCTACACAATATCCCTTAAGTATGCGTTCTTCCAATTTTTTTTATATCACATATAGATTTAGTTGAATAATAAAATGCAAGCTGCATAGATGTTCGATCTTCCACTTCCACTATAATTGCAGATGATGCACTCCACCCTAACATGTACACTGCGGACAGCAGGGTTTACAACTTGAATTCACCTTTGCATCTACACTATAGACAGTAGGAATTTCAACCTTGATTTATCTAATGCAGAGACAATTATACTGTATGTATTCACATTTTGTTAAAATAAGTGAAAAAAGCATTGTTCTATAACTGTACTGACAACTAGCTTCCATGTACAGTGTGCACAGTAGGGTTCCCAACTTGAATTTACCTTTTTATCTACACTACAGACAGCATTAAATTCATCCTTGATTTATTTAAAGCAGAGAAAATATAGTGCTGTTTCACTGCTAGTATGTGCAAGCACCTTCAATCGTTGTATTCTGTGAACTATGAAAACAAACAATGTAGAAAATTGTGCCAAAATGTACCTCCACCACCAGCAATACCAAGTACCTCCGGGATATCACCTTCAACATCCCCACCAGACATACATCCCCATTTTGAGAAAGTTAAAATGCACTACGTGAAATGCAATCGATTAATTTGTTATGGGCAGCAATCAGTAAACCTAGTTTACAGAGCAATTGATAACCATTGATGCTAGTTTTTTTTCCCCTCAAAGTTCATATAGTCCAGTATGCAATAGTGAATGATTTCAGTACAGCCTGCTCAGACCACGCATCATTGCTGGGTGAGCACACGATAAACACCAGATGTACCACTAACTCAGTACACCGTAAATAATCGCCATGTGCCCTTGTTAAGGCAAAATTCAATAGTCAAAACACATTTTTACCAGTGCGGTCTGCCTGAACCACGCATCATCGCAGGCTCCACTCAAACCGCCCCTACCTCAGTGCACCACAACTCACGAACCCTTTACGATAGAATGTTCTGTGTCTTATTTCCCATACAATGCTCCTACCTTTGTACAGCCGAAGTCATAAACCGTTTATGATTAAATATCTGTATATCAATCAATCAATCAATCAATCAGGGGGGATTTGTAAAGCGCACTACTCAAGGCGCTGGGGGGGGTGGGGAGCTGCCACTAGGGCTCGAAGAGCCAGGTCTTGAGCAGTCTTCTGAAGGCCGGGAGGTCTGTGGTCTGATGTAGGTGGAGGGGGAGGGCATTGCGGGTCTTGGTGGTGCGGTGGGAGAAGGATCTGCCCCCGAAAGTGGTTCTGTGGATTCGCGGGACAGCGGCCAGGGACAGGTCGGCGGAGCAGAGTTTCCTGTTGTGTGCGTAGAAGGAGAGTCTGTTGTTGAAATAGGCTGGGCCGGTCTTGTGGAGTGCATTGTGTGCGTGGATCATGAGCTTGAATGTGATTCTTTTGTCGATGGGGAGCCAGTGCAGGTCTCTCAGGTGCGGGGCGATGTGGTCCCGGCGTGGGACATCTAGGATCAGGCAGGCAGAGGCTTTCTGGATTCTTTGGAGTCTGTTGATGAGTTTGGATGGGGCTCCGGCATAGAGGGCGTTTCCGTAGTCGAGTCGCTGCTGACGAGGGGGTGGTTGACGGTTTTTCGTGTGTCCACTGGGATCCATCTGTAGATCTTGCGGAGCATACGGAGGGTGTGGAAGCAGGAGTAGGAGACTGCGCTGACTTGGTTGGTCATGCTGAGCTTAGAGTTGAGGATGACTCCTAGGTTGCGTGCGTGGTTGGTAGGTGCCGGGGGGGGTTCCCAGTGAGGCTGGCCACCAAGAATCGTCCCACACAGAGGGGTTGGCCCCAAGGATGGGGATCTCTGTCTTGTCCGTGGTCAGCTTGAGCCGGCTTGCCTCCATCCAATCGGCGGCGGCCTTCATACCCTGGTGCAGGTTGGATTTGGTGGTGAGGGGGTCCTTGGTGAGGGAGAGGATTGGCTGGGTGTCGTCGGCGTAGGAGATTATGTTGAGGTCGTGTAGTCTGGCGATGCGAGCGAGGGGAGCCATGTAGACGTTGAACTGCGTCGGGCTGAGAGAGGATCCCTGCGGGACGCCGCAGATGGTTTTGGTGGTTCCGGATTGGCACGGGGGAGGCGGACTCTCTGGGTTCTGTCGGAGAGGAAGGAGGTGGTCCAATCCAGGGCCTTGTCTCGGATCCCTGCGTCGTAGAGGCGCATGCGTAGTGTGTGGTGGCAGATGGTGTCGAAGGCGGCGGAGAGGTCAAGGAGGATGAGGGCTGCTGTTTGGCCGTTGTCGAGTAGTGTTCTGATGTTGTCTGTGGCAGTGATGAGGGCTGTCTCGGTGCTGTGGATGCTGCGGAAGACTGACTGGGAAGGGTCCATAATGCTGTTGTCTTCTAGGTAGCGGATGAGCTGGGTGTTTACGATCTTTTCATGATATCATGATTACTATTCTACTTGTTACCAACAACAACGTAAGAAAATGGAGTCGAGCACACATGCCCATACCCACTTCAACTATCTATCTGTGTCTGTGTATTTATTGTGTTTCTAAAATGCAGCTGCTCTGCCCTATCACATTATATTGTGCTATAAATAGCGAATGCAACCATCTTACCTGTGACAGACAGTGTGGGCTATTCTTCATTTTTTTTTTTTTTAAAAGCATATTTATATAGCGCAAAATCAACCCAAAACTATATCAGCTTTTTACATGAGCACCGTATTTACAATACATTTTCAGGGATGCGTACATTACATCATTACTCTGCAATAGGACAATTTGGACGCAACTCCGAGGCACAAACACTGATTTCCAGCAGCAAGTTCTACAGTCTACCTGAATGACCACATACGTTTATATATTAGCTGCCCTTCATGTGCTAAAAACTACAATTTAAACCTTTCACAGCCCTGTATTACTACAGCTACAACACTCCGTACCTTCCATGTTGGCCAAGTTGTGGAACTTTACAGATATAATCACACATTTGCTTTTAAGACCCAGGTGACGTCAGCACTACAAAACGGACACCCAAATCACATGATTTCTCATATAGCTCACGACGGTACCACGCCCAAAGCTCCAGAATCATGGTTCAGAGTCTCGCGCAGCACTGCCATTCGTCAGGCCAACCCACTCCACTTACGATTCCAGAAAAAACCAAAAACACAACATTGCACAGATTTCCATTGTACTGATTTTTTAGTTCCAGGTCTAGTTGTCAGAACGGCACACACACACTCCCTCTTGGCTGGTATACACCCACACCTACCCATCCAGTGCATGCGTCACTACACACTTGACCATACCAATAAACAAGACAGGACGCATGCACATGCTGTATATCATTTTAGAGTTGCTCCCATCGCAAGTGCTGTGATGGCCCGTCCTAGTGGCTCGGACGCCTCATGTAGGCCCGAACCACCGAACAGGGGGCCCACTACCACATGTGTGGCCTCATTGGTTACTGAGTTAGTGGTACCGGAACGACTGAGCGGGTGAAGAACCTGCGATGATGATGAAGGGAGCATGAGTATGTTGTTAGCCATAGCGATATCAAGACTCAGCACCATATGTGAGACTTCTTGGTGGCAGAGCGGGACTGCATGATGTAGAAGGTATCCTGTCCACGAAAAGGTGAGCAGTGAGGCCTGGGTGCACATCGGAGGGAGTCGATGGGCTGGATACAAAAAAGCGACGCAGCGATTTAGGTGTACGCAGTCCTATATAGCGTATCTCATTGCATGTATATATATTTATTCAGGAACGTTTTTATAGTCGGTCAAACGTCCGGAACATAAACTTACAAATAGTTGTTTTTAAATGCAAGAGGGGAGGTTTGTGAAAGGGCGATGTTTTTCAACTCCACATTAAGATAGTAACAAATACCAATCATAAGATCTTTCTTTTACTATCTTTTAGATGTAGATCTTCAGGTGCATTATGTCCCGGCACATGGTGAAAAACACACCGGTGACAGAAAGGTGATCTGCTAATATTCTTTGCAGTCAGTCTCTCACTTCCTCTCTCCTTTGATAAAAAAATGACGCACAATGTTAACTTCTTTTTATCTTACAGGTTGTGCTTCACAAATTGGCGTCCCCCCCAACACCTCTAAAACTCAATGTTCGAGAATTCTGCGATGATGCGTGGCCATGGTAACAACTTCTGAGAAGGCTGCTTTGACACATAGTGCACCCTCTTTGAATCAGGCCAATGGCACAAAGTGAGCAAAGAAGCTGGTTTCCGAAACAACGACAAATCATCTGTAAAAGGAGAGAGTAGGTAGTGTGCAGCAGCTTGACTGTGTAGGAATGTACAATTACCTCCGGGCTGTAAGAATAGATAGGTTACAACAGTTTGAGGGGCAGATGTACGAGCCCCTTGCGCCACTTTTGTGTCACTTTTAACATGGGAAAAGTGGCACAAGGAGCATCTAAATCTGCCTCTAACTTCCCAAGAAAAACACTCACCTCCAGACTCTACGAGTCAATGGGGTGAAACAGACTAGATACCCAATATTGAGAACTCACTGCTATGCAGTGGAAATGCATGGGATATACTACTTTGGAAAAAAAACACCTCCTTACAGTGGAACTTGTTGTAATATAATATCCTGAGTGTACAAATAAATAAACCAAAAATATTTGTGTGCATTTGTATGTACTATGCTATTACTAACTCTATATACTATCTTTCAGATCACTGAACTGGAGGGTGCACTATGAACCAGCACGTGCTTGGACACACAATGGAGGCAAAAGGTGAGCAACGAGTATTTCCTCCAGTATTAACTGCTGCATCTACAACTTTCTCTCTCACACACTTTTAATGTAGTTATTTCTCTCTTTCTCTCTCTCAGTCCTCTCACATCGTTTCTCTTTCTCTTTTAAAGTTTTGGACGCTTCTGTCCACTCTGACGTTTAGTACAAAAGCTGAGTTCAAGTTGTTAACTCTGTTGCTCACAGTGTTTACACAAGGTAAGCAGAGCAGCCTAGATATACAATCCCTGCGATTAAATGCATTAGAATTAAAAGAGCTTATTTACAAGCCCCTTGCGCTACTTTTGCATCACATTCAACATGGGAAAAGTAACACAAGAGTCTTGTAAATAAGCCCTAAACAATATTGTCCTGCATAATGATTTGATCTCTCACCTAATTCTGTCTCATCTCTGAATCATTTTAAAGACCTGTTGATCTATAGTGTAAATCTGATGAAGTAGGCACTTCCATACAGACACCTCTTGAATGAGGGCCTATAAGATAAGTGAAAAGTATCAGGCACACTGCAGAAGTAAAAATAAGGAAATATCGCCAAGTGTTACCTTGACTTGTAATGTTTGACCTCATTTAGTCACATCAATCCAATTTTAAACACTAATTTTCAATTTTGTTTTGAAGATTACCTACCGTAAATTTTGTTTTTTATATTGTTTTGTTAAAGTCATGTTTCTAGTTATTTGTTATATTGTTATCTTTAAGTTACGTTTCCAGTTATTTATTGTTGTTTCAATAAAAGTTAATTAAAAAAAATATATACATCTTCTTTTTTTGGGGGTGGCAGTCCCCGATAGAAATGATATTAATAATTTGAAGTATAAATCTGAGGCTAACTCTTTACCAGATCTTTACCACAGTATATAGCTATGACTAACGGTTCCTATGGAAAAGTTTTAAACCTCCAGCACAGTAACTTTTTCCATTAGCAACATAGTGTGGTGAACTTCTAACCTCAGTGCTCACGTAAGTGTTTCATGAACTGTTACTATGGTAAAGGGCAGAAATCCATTTGGGGGTAGGGTTGAAAGGTACTGGCTGTACAGAAACCATTATATTTACCTTGGATCCTCTACATTACAAAAAGGAAAGCAAAGTAAAACAAAACACTGTGTACCAGAATTACAACCCCCTTGCACCACTTTCACGTCCAAGGCCCCATCAGCAAAATTAGAAATTCGTGGGACCAACGACGCCCCTCAAGCCCTGGGAACCACCACCCCCGGGGATTTGTGCATTGTGGGAGGCAGGCTGCGTGGCCCTCCGCTTGGATCCCTCGTGGGCCCTGGGGACCACAACTCCCAGGGCCGGCTCCTGCAGTGTCCCGGGGTGCCTACCCCGGAAAACTGCTGTTTGCTATGAGAGGGCGGGAGTCTCGAGCCTTCTGCCCTTCCATAGCAAACTCAGTTTGCATTTTGAAAGACACAGCAGTGAAATCTGTTCTCACTTTCAAAATCCCAACCAGATTGAATTTCCACATGCAAGTTAGCATCTCCCCATGTGGAAAAGCAATGCCGGCTCACAAAGAATGCGGGAAGCTGGCGGGACCGTGGGGGCATTGTGGCTTCCCCCACGGTCCCAACATTTTTTATAAGACCCGGGGGATGGGGTACCTGGGAATATTAGAAATTACTGATAGGGGCTATTTTTTACGGTAAAAGTAAAAGTTGGGCACCCAGTGCAGCGCTCAGTGCGGCCCCCTGGTGTGCACGCGCCGGATGCACGACTCTGTAGGGTGTGTGACTCCAGAGCCTTTGGGGCACAACTTCTAGGCGTTTGGGAGCAGGCATTACTTTTCCACATGGGAAGCAACTAACATGCAGCTCCCCATGTGAAAAAGCAATCTGATTTCCATTTTGAAATAGAGAACAGATTTTCTTGCTTTGGGAGGGTGGGATGGACACCCCGGGACACTGCAGGAGCCAGCCCTCCCACAATACATAAAGCCCCCGGGAGTGGTGGTCCCCGGGGCTTTGGAGACCTTGCAACCCCCCCAGCCATGTTTTTTTTTTGTAGCCCTGAGGGGTAACGGGGCCCTTGAGTGCTTCAGGGGGGGCATGCAGTCCCCCTTCCACAATACATAAAGCCCCCGGGGGGTGGTGGTCCCTGCTGCTTTGAGGAACTTTCCTCCCCCCCAAACCTCAGTTTTATTTTATTTATTTTACGGCACAGTCTGCGCACCCTACACTCACCTGCCGTTTAAAAAAAAATATATATGTGTACCCTGGGGATCCTTCTCGGACCCCCTAAGCAGGTCTAGAGGGTAAAATTATTTCTACCCTGCCCCCTTTCTCCATTTTGCACACATATTCCACTGACTTCCTCAGCCTCGCTTCTACCGAGGCACAAAATGGCTGCCAACAGTTCCTGGTTTCGAATGTTGACAGTCACTTGACAGCCAATTAGCATTCAGCGCGTGATCGGAAGGGTGAGCTTATGGTACGATGACAATCTTCGCACACTCCGCGGATCCACCGTGCCCATAGATATATAAATGAATTTAACTGTAATTTTCTCAGGAACTACTGAACCGATTGACACCATATAAGCAAAAGGCACAATTCAGAACTGAGGACTACCTCTTTGCCAAATTTGGTGTAATTCCGTTCATCTGTTCGAGCTGTGGCTAAAGGTCCTATGGGAAATTGCATGGGGAAAACACCTTTTGGGATTCCCCTTTTTTCTCGGTCACTACTTGACGAATCACCCCAAAACTTTCAGGATAGGAGCAAACCAGAGCTGGCCAAATGTTTGGGAAATTTTGCAATGATTCATCAATCGGCGCCAAAGTTATTGGTAATAGAATGTTGCAAATTTCCTATGCATTATAGGTCCTAACTATACTACCTACTGGCGACCGCCAGTAGGTAATATACATATATGTATGTATATAATGGTGTGTTACTCGAGCATCCTCTGCCCCACCTTAACACAAGTTGCGTCACCTGTAGAGACTCCTCGAGCCGAGTCTCACAATATAAATCCAAAAATGACGATGCTGTGTACGATACGTAATCCTTTATTTTGCCGCTGCCAAACGCATTTCGACTGCCAAGCAGTCTTGCTCACTGTCCAGTGAGCAAGACTGCTTGGCATTCGAAACGCGTTTGGCAGCGGCAAAATAAAGGATCAAATATTGTACACAGCATCGTCATTTTTTGATTTATATATATATAAATATGTCTCCCTTTGGCATTCTTCCCGAACACCGAATCCAGCAGCACCCGGTCAACACACTGCAACTCCACTATTTCGAGGTCAGTTTTTTAAAAAGTTTGTATTTATTTTACTTCTTTCATGGCAAAATACACAGTCACTTTCATCTGCAATATCGGACCAATGCATTTAGATGAATTGCCTTCTACTATGGATTCCACATTGTGTTCTTTATATCCTGTGTCCCTTCTCAGTGTTGTTGACTCTTAAGTGACCACTAGAGTGATACACTTAATTTCTTTTCTTGGCTATAATTCCCCACCATCTGTGGTTTACCACATCATGCTTGAGCAAAACAATTTTTCTTCTTACATGTACATTAATGTGCAAGTTAATTTTTTCTTTTTCTTTTTCCTAAAATTGACTTTCTTTTTTTCTTTTTTGCCATATGTTTCATTTCATTTAATCCATTTAGAAAACACCAAGGGGGGAAATATGAGGAAGAAAAAAAGCCATCTGTAATATAGGCAATCATGAATGCCTTCCCATGCAACCTCCTAATTCTATGCACCACATCCCCAGTGAAATCATTTTTTGTCTTCCTTACGCGGCACACCAAGTGATAGGGATGCCATATTTAAAGTGCAACAAGGTACAGTATCTCCAAATGCCAAATTTCATTATTTTCCCTTGTTTTCACTTCATATGTCTCCCATTTCCTGGTGTGTTTAAAATAAAAATGCAATTGCCTTCATTGCCTTTCTACCTGTTTTCTAGCCAATCACCTCATCTGCTTCGGTTATCTAATAAAGTGCACATGCATTGTAATATAACATATCCTGGAATGTATTTCTCATCTCAAAAAGGAGGAGGGACCAGTGTAAAAGCACACTTTTCAAAAGTTAGTGCAAATTGTGTCCTTTCTAGAGGAGAAAAAGGCTTATAGTAATAAATACAAGTCGGTAGGAGGGATATATACAGGGAGATTTTTTTCCTGTCCTAACCAGACCAGCAGTGTTAAAGTGCCATGTGCTCAACGTTCATTGTTCCCACTCCAGGAGATTTCTATTTAAGTGTCACATGCTGTTGCTCAACCCTACCAATGGGGAGAGCCCTATATGACCATCCACTCAGCAGTAGTGAGGTGCAGTGTGCTCAGGTATCGTAGTTCAAACCCCGGGAGGCAGCCTGTTCCACAGTGTCCAATTGTCAAATAAAGTGCACATGCTATATCTTCTATAGGAAGGATATGTATAAGTGTTTCCCCTAAGTCTGAACAAGCAGCGTATACAATAAGGTGCTAGTCAATATAAAGTGCATAGTGCTTTCTCTAAATTCCTTGCCTCCAATTCTGCTAAAAAGTTTCATAACTCGTACATGATGTAGGATAAAATCGCTGGTCCTTATCAACTATTTAAACCTTTCACTTCTAAGTTATACTCTGAACAACCTAATATTTCAATACATACACAGTCCTGATTACTCTGTACATTGAAATTTCATAGTTGTACCAATAATTCACAGTCCTTCTTCAGTTCAAATATACACAATATCATAAGTGTACAAACAGTTCTGCATCCCTGTTATGGCCGCCTGATGTCTCCGTTCCCATCAGTAAAAGCAATCGGGAATCTTGTTCCCGCAACTCACTCTCTTGGTTTCCCCCTCTTTGGTGGGCCTTGATGTGCTTCATGCCCCAATAGGAGAATAACGACAAAGATAGATTGTGGATCTGATCAAAGTGGCAGGCCACTGGGTAGGTGTTATCCCCATTTCGGATTGCTCTAATATGCTGTTGGATTCTCAGTTTCTATTTATTTTTAGTACTGCCAATGTACAGCTTGTCGCAGCCACATTGTAGTGCGTAGATGACAAACTCCATGTTGCACGTTATCCTTTCTCGGATCGATATCGTACGACCATCCATTGTGCATTAGTTCTTGCTGTTTATCCCATATTCACAGGCCTTACATGAGTTGCATTTCACAAACCCTTCCTGGTTCTTTAATAACCATGATTATATTCCCTGTTGACTTTTTTTGTTGATATAGTGACTTGAGGTCAAGACATCTCCTAAGGATTGCACTTTTCCTATGTAATTTGCGGGCCCCTTTCAAAGATTAGATGCTCATAATTTTTAACACACACAAATGTTTTTCGACAATGGACGTGACATTTGACTGTGCCAAATTGTACTGTAGAAAAAGTCTTTTTTTTAGTAGTACTACTGTTCTCTTCCTGGAGTCTTTGGGAATAGAGACTCCTTTCTCGTTTTCTCTTTGGATCTGCATTTCGCATACTCTAGAACAGCTATTGGATATCCCCTCTGTCTAAACTTCCCAAACAGTCTATTCACCTCTTCGTTATACAGTTTTTCCGTAGATCAAATCCTCTTTGCTCTTAGCATTTGACTGTAGGGGATGCTCCATTATAGTGTGCAAGGATGGCCACTATGGATTCTTGTAGTTAAAGTATCCTCCTTAACCTTCAACTGTACGTCCAAAATAGTACAGTGCAGTCGGCTCCATGTGCATGTGAACTGCAGGTTACATTTATTGGTTTTCAATTTAGTCAGGAAGAGCTCCAGATTTTTCTCACTGCCCCCCCACAGGATAAATAAGTCATCAATAAGCCTGGTCCACATTGCTACATTTTCCATGGATATGTTATTTTCCTAAGCCCAGGCTACTTCCTTCTCCCACCACCCAATGAAGAGATTCGCATAGGTGGAGGCGAAGGAGGTGCCCATTGCTGTTCCCTGTTCTTGTTGATAGAACTTCCCATCATCTGTAAAGATGTCATGTGTAAGGCAATATTCCAGCATGTCCAACAGCATTTGTGTATGTTCCAGCCATTCCACTGGCCGATCTCTCATGAAGCTTGTGCAAGCATGTATTTCCTTTTCATGCTTGATTGAAGTGTACAATGACACAACGTCCATTGTCACTATGATGTTCTCTCTTTTACATGGCATGTAATCCAGCTTTTTAAAAAAAATCTGTGCTGCCCTTCATGTAGGAGGGGAGATTATTCACATATTGCTATAAAAACAGGTTGAGAAATCTGGAACTATTTTCTAATCAAGACCCAATCGAACTTACTATTGGCCTTCTGGATGGATTTACTATAAACTTGTGAATCATTGGCAAAAGATAGAAAGTTGCCATTCTTGCATTTTCTGTGCAGAGATATTGCAGTTCATCCCAAACCAAAAGGCCCCTTTCAAACCACTCCTTCAGTTTTAGATGGTATTCTATTTCCATTTTGTGCGTGGGGTTTATATTTATGCGGGTGTAATGCTGTGGATTGTATCGTTTTGTTTGACTGATCCAGGTCCTGGATACTTAGTAGATCTGGGATGTCCGCAATCTGGAACGAAGAAAGCCTGCTGGTTTCTAGAGCTTTTCGCTTTCTCACTCTATGTTTCATTTGATGGAATTTGTGTAGTTTAACTTTCTTATGTTTTTGTAAATTTCAATTCTTGTGTCTACGAAGTCTGGACGAGACACTGGGCAGAATGTTAAACCCAAATTGATAGTTTTTTTCTCATATTTTTAAATTATTGATATATTTTTTATTTTTGCATAATTTTTAAAGTTTTAAACGTAATTAAAAATACCAGTTTATTAATTCTTTTAAGATATACATATATATATTATATTGACTGATGCATTTTAACGAAGAAAACCCACATTTCGTCCATCACCACCCCCTTTTGTACCGCCTTGATGCATTTTAACAGCACAGTCTTTGTCAAAGCATACTTTGACAAAGAACGTGCTGTCGAAACGCATCAGTCAATAAATACTTGAATTTCTCTTCAAATTCCTGAGTGCCACTCTTTCTTACGGACTTGATACGTAAGGATACGTGAATATATATATATTGGGCCTCATCTTTTGTTCACTGTGGTGTTTGAGGGGCTTCCTCGTGTCCATTGTTTCTGAGGCCACCTTATAGGGTCAGAGGCTCCTATGCTCAAGGACTGCTTGCAAAATATTAATCTGGAGCATGAACCACTTGCAGACCCATACCTACACAGGAATATGCTAAAAAAGTGAACTCGGATCTGCGAGAAAAGGATTCACAGAGGAGTACTTCCTTTGATGAACGGTTCGGAGAAAGGGCATTTTTAAGGACAATCGTAGTATTTGAGCACTACGCCTGGAAGAGCACTCACCTGTCTGTGTACCCAAAAAAAGGCATATAAACATCAGCGCATTGAGAAAAAAGAGAACAAAGTAAGCACTATGCCGCAATGAAGCATTTTTCCTCATTACAATATGTATATAAGACTCTTAAATGCATTGTGGGAAATTAAGGTTTTTACTCACCATTCATGTGACCCTATGAGTTTTAATGCACGCACGTAAGTACTTTGCCTAATTTCCTCCACCTGTGAACAAGGCGATTGGATGCTGAAACGCGTAAGGGAAAGAGGAAACATGACGTGTTGCTGGGTCTTTAATAAATGTCACATCTCCGGAACTGGGCCTAATTTTTGTTCACAGTGGTGTTTGATGGGCTTCCTCCTGGCCATTGTTTCTGAGGCCACCTTGTAGGATCAGAGGCTTCTTTGCTCGAGGACTGCTTGCAAAAACTATATATGTATATGTGACCAAGCTCCCTTGTGGAGCGAAACGCGTCATGGATTGACATTGAAGTCTTTATTCTTTTCGTGTGAATACATTTCTACTCTGCTATACACTTGAATACTGCCATCGTGTCCTGATTGCTGCGGGTGTTGGAGGTGACTCTTGAGGTCTTCACCTGATTTTCTTCGCCGCGTACTGGCGAACAGGAACATTGTTTAATATATATATATATATATATATATGAGTGAGCAAAGCCCTTGAGCTATGAGAGGGAACACTGCTCGCCACCTGCCCTCCGGCTCTGGACGCCTGTAGCTGCTCGCATTGTTGAGCTTCCTTGTTTAAAATCGATTCCGACGCGTTTCAAGGCGATACACGCCCCTTAATCATGGATTCAGCAAACAAAGGGAGACAGTAATTTCACCGCTTTTCTCTAACGGCCATTTATTGCTGTAGAGTATACCACGTGGTCGTGGCACATGCTGATGCATGCTGGTGATGGTAGTCCTTTAGAAGCGGTGGAAGAAAAAGTAGAGCCCTTAGTGGGCTGAGTCCCTTTGTAATATCTGCTTTCTTTATTAACAGACCTTAAGTAGGTTGAAGTTCAAATCTGCGTGCTTGGTTCACTCGCGGTGGTGAGCATTCAATGAAGCTGCGAATCGTTTCGCCTTCTGAGCCCTTCTCTCCCCGGCTGCATTTCCTCCTGGGTAGAAAGAAGTGGTTCCCCTCTCCACGGCCAAGGAAGCCATGTAAAATGTGAGTGAGCAAAGCCCTTGAGCTATGAGAGGGAACACTGCTCGCCACCTGCCCTCCGGCTCTGGACGCCTGTAGCTGCTCGCATTGTTGAGCTTCCTTGTTTAAAATCGATTCCGACGCGTTTCAAGGCGATACACGCCCCTTAATCATGGATTCAGCAAACAAAGGGAGACAGTAATTTCACCGCTTTTCTCTAACGGCCATTTATTGCTGTAGAGTATACCACGTGGTCGTGGCACATGCTGATGCATGCTGGTGATGGTAGTCCTTTAGAAGCGGTGGAAGAAAAAGTAGAGCCCTTAGTGGGCTGAGTCCCTTTGTAATATCTGCTTTCTTTATTAACAGACCTTAAGTAGGTTGAAGTTCAAATCTGCGTGCTTGGTTCACTCGCGGTGGTGAGCATTCAATGAAGCTGCGAATCGTTTCGCCTTCTGAGCCCTTCTCTCCCCGGCTGCATTTCCTCCTGGGTAGAAAGAAGTGGTTCCCCTCTCCACGGCCAAGGAAGCCGTGTAAAATGTGAGTGAGCAAAGCCCTTGAGCTATGAGAGGGAACACTGCTCGCCACCTGCCCTCCGGCTCTGGACGCCTGTAGCTGCTCGCATTGTTGAGCTTCCTTGTTTAAAATCGATTCCGACGCGTTTCAAGGCGATACACGCCCCTTAATCATGGATTCAGCAAACAAAGGGAGACAGTAATTTCACCGCTTTTCTCTAACGGCCATTTATTGCTGTAGAGTATACCACGTGGTCGTGGCACATGCTGATGCATGCTGGTGATGGTAGTCCTTTAGAAGCGGTGGAAGAAAAAGTAGAGCCCTTAGTGGGCTGAGTCCCTTTGTAATATCTGCTTTCTTTATTAACAGACCTTAAGTAGGTTGAAGTTCAAATCTGCGTGCTTGGTTCACTCGCGGTGGTGAGCATTCAATGAAGCTGCGAATCGTTTCGCCTTCTGAGCCCTTCTCTCCCCGGCTGCATTTCCTCCTGGGTAGAAAGAAGTGGTTCCCCTCTCCACGGCCAAGGAAGCCGTGTAAAATGTGAGTGAGCAAAGCCCTTGAGCTATGAGAGGGAACACTGCTCGCCACCTGCCCTCCGGCTCTGGACGCCTGTAGCTGCTCGCATTGTTGAGCTTCCTTGTTTAAAATCGATTCCGACGCGTTTCAAGGCGATACACGCCCCTTAATCATGGATTCAGCAAACAAAGGGAGACAGTAATTTCACCGCTTTTCTCTAACGGCCATTTATTGCTGTAGAGTATACCACGTGGTCGTGGCACATGCTGATGCATGCTGGTGATGGTAGTCCTTTAGAAGCGGTGGAAGAAAAAGTAGAGCCCTTAGTGGGCTGAGTCCCTTTGTAATATCTGCTTTCTTTATTAACAGACCTTAAGTAGGTTGAAGTTCAAATCTGCGTGCTTGGTTCACTCGCGGTGGTGAGCATTCAATGAAGCTGCGAATCGTTTCGCCTTCTGAGCCCTTCTCTCCCCGGCTGCATTTCCTCCTGGGTAGAAAGAAGTGGTTCCCCTCTCCACGGCCAAGGAAGCCGTGTAAAATGTGAGTGAGCAAAGCCCTTGAGCTATGAGAGGGAACACTGAGTGAGCAAAGCCCTTGAGCTATGAGAGGGAACACTGCTCGCCACCTGCCCTCCGGCTCTGGACGCCTGTAGCTGCTCGCATTGTTGAGCTTCCTTGTTTAAAATCGATTCCGACGCGTTTCAAGGCGATACACGCCCCTTAATCATGGATTCAGCAAACAAAGGGAGACAGTAATTTCACCGCTTTTCTCTAACGGCCATTTATTGCTGTAGAGTATACCACGTGGTCGTGGCACATGCTGATGCATGCTGGTGATGGTAGTCCTTTAGAAGCGGTGGAAGAAAAAGTAGAGCCCTTAGTGGGCTGAGTCCCTTTGTAATATCTGCTTTCTTTATTAACAGACCTTAAGTAGGTTGAAGTTCAAATCTGCGTGCTTGGTTCACTCGCGGTGGTGAGCATTCAATGAAGCTGCGAATCGTTTCGCCTTCTGAGCCCTTCTCTCCCCGGCTGCATTTCCTCTTGGGTAGAAAGAAGTGGTTCCCCTCTCCACGGCCAAGGAAGCTTCATTGAATGCTCACCACCGCGAGTGAACCAAGCACGCAGATTTGAACTTCAACCTACTTAAGGTCTGTTAATAAAGAAAGCAGATATTACAAAGGGACTCAGCCCACTAAGGGCTCTACTTTTTCTTCCACCGCTTCTAAAGGACTACCATCACCAGCATGCATCAGCATGTGCCACGACCACGTGGTATACTCTACAGCAATAAATGGCCGTTAGAGAAAAGCGGTGAAATTACTGTCTCCCTTTGTTTGCTGAATCCATGATTAAGGGGCGTGCATCGCCTTGAAACGCGTCGGAATCGATTTTAAACAAGGAAGCTCAACAATGCGAGCAGCTACAGGCGTCCAGAGCCGGAGGGCAGGTGGCGAGCAGTGTTCCCTCTCATAGCTCAAGGGCTTTGCTCACTCATATATATATATATATATATATATATTCGGTATGTATCTCCCTCCACAGAAAGAGCAGGAGCCCATATCTTGGAAATACCGTATTTCAACAAACACAATCCAAGTATTCAAAACACGGACACGGACCACAATTCTGGTGCTTCTTGGTGTTTAATTCAGTGCATGGACATCATGCGCGTTTCGGCCCCGCCTCGGACCTTGATCACATGACACAGTGAGAATGATTACATTGGTTTAAATACTTTGCATAGATGGGTGACGTCAATTGTTTGTAGTTTGTAATTCAAAACATTCATAGACATAAAAGAGTTCTTTCAACCACATCCCAATAATAGGCATATATAGATAAATACACCCTATTAAAAAATAACAAATAAAGTACCTTTTACATAAGAGTAAAACCAATGTTAAAAATATTAAGTGCAAAAAATAAAGCGAAAGTGCAAAGTGCAAACGTTACTTTTTCTGCAGCGTGTCAATCTATAGGAGATTGATCCCAATCTCATAACTTATTTAGTATACACATTTATTTAGTGGTTATGTATATGTGGAGCAACCCTTGAAAAATTAAATTAAAAGATAGCGGTATAAATACCAGAGCGTTCGGCAGTTCTTATGGGACCTGTTTTCCCACACAATTGATTGGAGCCCCAAACAATTGACTTCATATGTAAGGTGGGAGATAGCCGGCCAAACTGAGCGAGGAGTGCCAAATGGTCGGGGCACAAAAAGTTTCTAACTGTTAAATGCAGTGCCCCTTATAACTGTACCGGACTAGTAGCTATGTATGTAATGTTTCTATATAGTGGCAGATTCAGAATATATCGGTATATATGGTTATTTCAACAGTCCTAGATAGTAAATACTAAAATATCTAAAATATCTTTTGTAGTGATTTTAGAAAGTTATCAAATAACAGATAAAATTCATATTGTTATACATCTTAAAATTCATATAAATATAAATAAATAGGATAAAATGCATACACATCACATAAATAACCCTAAATATACCACAAATACAATTTAAGATCATTACCACATAGATGGACATACATGTTTAAAGTGCAATAGTGTTTGATGATTGTTACTGAAAGAGGTGTAAAAAAATGTTAAAACAGATAAAACCAAAAAGGACAATATAGCCTGCGAACGTAAGGCAGGGAGGAACTAAAGGCACGTGGACAAATCATGTCATGTTTAAGCCGGATGGTTGTTTGGTATTGAGCTCGAAGATATATTTAGTTTCTAATTGACGTAGCTTTTCTTCTCGATTACCTCCCCTTCTGCTTGCTATTACAGAGTCAATTACATAAAATCTGAGCTCCCGGCTGTTGGATTTGTGTGTGGATTTAAAGTGCCTAGCTACTGGGTATGTGTTGTCCTGATTATATATCGCTCTTAAGTGCTGTAAGATACGTTTGTGTACCTGAAGTTTTGTACTCCCCACGTACAAATGGTTACAGGGACAGGACAACCCATAGACAGCAAATTCCGTCTTACAAGTTAGCAGCTTTTTGATTTTGTGTTCCTTTTGGTCAAATGGTGAAACATATGTTTTAGTGTTCACACCTTGCTGGCAAGCTTTGCATACCTTGCAGTTATAGAATCCACTGTGTAGATTCAATCACCTCTGGGCTAGGTTTTATAAGTTCATCTCTCATTGAACAGCCTCTACTGTAGGTGATTGAGGGTCTCTTAGGTAGATTAGAACCTATTACTGGATCACTTAGTACTAGTGGCCAGTGTTTTTTTATTATAGATTCAATCTTCCTGTGCTGTTGGCTATATTGAATTACCAGTCTAAGGCCCAGATGTAGGTAGCCAAATACCGGTCGGAAACGGCCGAATTCGGCCGTTACCGACCGGTATTTGGAGATCGGCATGTAGGTGACAGAAAATAGGCCGAATCGGTAAATTTCCCGATTCGGTAAAGTTACCGATCGGTAAAGTTACCGATCGGTAAAGTTACCGATCGGCAAAGTTACCGATCGGTAACGTTACCGATCGGTAAAATACCGATTTGGTAATTAAGAATAGGTAAAATTGAAGTTTGAGATGTAGGGAGGCTCTGAAATACCGATTTTGGGCCAAAATCGGTATTTAAGAGTCGGTATTTACCATGGATTCAAATCAGGTGTTAACCAGGTACAGCCTATAAAAAAGGACCCAAAATGTAATTCTGTTTGCAAAATGGTGGCATTCTATGTAATTGCAAGACGGCTACGGCTACAGGAGGAAGGAGAGAGGGAATGGCTGAGACAGGAGCAGGTCTACAGGCAGAGGGTGACCCTGTTCATGCTCACAGAGGAAGAGATTGTGCAAAGGTACAGGTTGGCTCCAGACACCATCATGGAGCTCATCAGGGACCTCAAACCTCTGTTGGAGCACCCCACCCCAAGGGCACATGCAATACCAGCACATGTACAGGTGCTGTGCAGCATCCACCTGCTGGCGTCAGGGAGCTACCAGAGCGTGGTTGCTGCGGTGGGAGGGGTGACCCAGAGCAGCCTCTCAAGGTTTTTTCACAGATTCCTTGACGCCATGTTGCACAGGATGGACCATTACATTTCTTTTCCATCCACCCATGCAGAACTGGTTCAAACCAAATCGGACTTCTGCCAGATGGCAGGATTTCCCCATATCATCGGATGCATTGATGGCACGCACATCCCCATTTGTCCCCCTGCTGCCACAGAATACATTTACCGCAATAGGAAATCAACCCACACCATCAACGTGCAGGTGATTTGCAATGCTAAGCACTACATCACAGACCTTGTAGCAAAATTCCCGGGAAGTACCCATGATTCATATATATTTCAGAACAGTGGCATCTATGAACGGCTGACTGCAGGGGAATTTGGTAAAGGCTACCTCCTAGGTAAGACACAGTGTGCAACACCAATTAGACCTATTGCAATTAGCAGTATATGTATGCATGTGAGTAAATTATTCCCTTTTCTTTCCAGGAGACAGTGCATATGCCCTTCGCTCATTCATACTAACCCCCTACCTCAACCCCTCAACACCCAGCCAAAGGAGGTACAACTGGGCACACAAGCGCACACGCAATGTTGTTGAGAGAACATTTGGAATTTGGAAGAGCAGGTTTAGATGCCTGCACAAGAGTGGAGGTGCAAGGCAGTATACCCCCATCACATGCTGTAAGATCATTGCTGCCTGTGCCATGTTGCACAATCTGGCTGTTAAGAAGGGGACTGAGGTGGAGTTAAGTGACTATGAGGATCACGACGACGACAATGCTGTGCCTGAAAGACATCCTGCAGGAGTGTCAACACCAAGTGATGGCAGATACAGACGTGAGGAGATTACACGCAACTATTTCTGAGTAAGTGAAGACACTGAGCTATAGTCAAAGCACAAGCTTCTGTTTATTTAGGTTTCATAAACTATTGGTAAAGAAAAAAAGAGCAACAGTAAGCATTTGACATCAATGCTCACAGTGAGCAAACACACTCAGACAGGTCTTGAACCCACCCACCATAGTTGCATATTGTCACTAGGCTTGTTTAAATGGCACAAATGTGCAAATGTAACTTTAACAACTAAAGAAACAAATGTCCACAGGCAGTAGGCCATAGTAAAAAATGTTCATTTTCGGCCACGCTTTGCACTGCCAGGTGTTTGTGGCTCAGCCTGTACACTGGGCGTTTGGCCTGTAGCCTCACCCTGTCACCTGCTGCTCCTCCTTGGCTCAACACCATGTGGGCTAGCTGTGCTGCTCCTACTGGTGCTAGGTTCACTGTCCGGCACGTCAAGAGCAGAACTTCGTGCACTTTGTGCATTGAGTAGGGCCTCCAGCGCACCAGTCATTCCAGCTATGCCCCTTGTTAACTGGTTGGTATTATTAGTCAGGACTTCCTGGCTATTGATGCTACGCCTGCATAGCAGGGATGTGGCTGTTGCCAGGCGGTGTAAGGATTTCTCTGCTCTCTGTGCTCGCTGCTTGTCCCTGCGCCTTGCAGCAATTTCAGAGTCAAGTTTAGTGCACAGTTGCTGTATGCCTGTTGCCATGCACTTGTTCACCTCCACAAGCCCTTGTATGCCCTTGCCAATGTCCTGAATGTTAATGTTCATGTTTCTCATTTGTCTCTGACAGGCCATGATGCCCTTGCCCTGCATCCTCTGTATCCTGACCATCGATCCCTCCAGGCCTTGGAAGACACTGGACCCCTCCCCACGTGCACCTGCACCCCTTCCTTGGACTGTGCGCCTTCTAGTGGTAGGTGGTACAGGCTCTGTGCCGGGCTGCAGTGTGGCAGTGATGTCAGCCTCAGACAAGTCATGTGACTCTACACCCACCATTTCCTCAGCACCTATCTCCATTTGCAGCAGTGGGGAAACAACATGCCTCCTGCTAGGGTGTGCAACAGGTGTTACCAATTCAAGGGATGCAGGCATTTCTGGTGATGACACCAATAGTGGTGACTGTGAGGGAATTGGGGATCCATGCATTTCCTCACTGATGTCTGTTGCTTGGGAGGGTGGCTGCCCACTCGGAACCCCTGTGTCCTGGGATGCACTGGGCCCTGGATCCTGACTGTCATCCCTCTGGGGTGCCGTGCCTTCTGCCTCCTCGGACTGCCTTCTGGATGTGTGACCTGTGGACATATGGGCACATATCAGCTAGGTGCTAATGTGTCACAGCCACTACAATTAAACATATCAATTTGCACTTTGAACATGCTGCCTGCCCTTCATTTTGTCTGCAAACATTTAAATTACTTGTTGGTTACAGTGCTATGTCACATGTTCTGTCAAAGACTGACTACATGTACCATGATGCATTGCTACAGTTTTGCACACACACCATGGGACTGGGGTAACTGAGCTGCAAGGGGTGAGGGATGGATGGGGGTGGGAGGGGGATTGCTGTGCATGCATCTTACCTTTTGTTTTTGCAGATTTAGCCGAGCTGTCCACTTCTCCCAGTCCATGGACACTTTCAGACTCCAGGGTTGTGGCTACCAGCTCCTCAAGCTCGGTGAGTGGGGGTGCTGTGTTCTTTCCTCCACCTGTTTTCTGTGACTGTTTGTGGCGATCAGCCAATTTTTTCTTTGTGAGGCTCCTTAGGTCATAGAACCTCTTCTTTAAGTCTTCTGTCACTCTGGTGGTCACTCCCACAGCATTCACTTTATCTAGGATGTCCAGCCATATTTTCCTTTTTGTGGATTCTGCCACAGTGAGGGACAGTTTTCCAAAAAGTATGTGGTGTACCTTGACCACCTCCTCAACAAGCACCTGTAATTCAGTACTACTGAACTTAAGTTTCCTTTTCCTTTCTGCCTGCTCACTTTCCCAGCTGCTTTCCATTTTAAAGTGTTCTCAATTCACAAGCTCTGCCTGCTGCTGCTGCTGCTGCTGCTCCCAGTCTCTCTGCTCCAACTGCCTTTCCAGAACCTTATAATTAGTTGCAGCTGCCTGTGTGCACACTTCCTGCCAGGAAGGGGGAGGGTGGTTGCACCTGATTGGCTGTTGTGTTGAGTTTCACTTTTGGTTGCTGGCCGACGCGGGAAATACCGATCGGTATTTACCGATCGGTATTTACCGATCGGTATTTACCGATCGGTATTTCCAATGCTTTCCTATGGGACTTTTGCCCCATAGGAATGCATTGGCCATACCGATCGGTAAATACCGATCGGTAATTACCGATTCAATATTTACCGATTCTTATTTACCGATTCTTACCGAATCGGTAATTGGAACATCTGGATGTTCCTACATACCCCCCCTTCTTATTTACCGATTCTTATTTACCGAATCGGTAAAATTCGGTAATTAAGGATCGGTAAATATTTTTTACCTACATGAATTGTCCTTTTTGGAGACTGTATTCACAGTGTTATCAGAGCTGTATTTCCAGGCTGCTCTAGTTGTTCTTGCCTGTTAAGAGCAGATTGGAGCGCTTTTTGACCATGGATTTGCTGATAGCAGTATCAATGAGTTTCTCGCTATAGCCCCGTTCTAGAAATCTGGATTTGCTCTCTAATTGTGCTTTAAGTAGGTCTTTATCTTTGCTGTGTATCCGCCTCAACCTAAGCATCTCCCCATAGGGTATGCTAGTGATCAGGTGGTGCACATGTGAGCTTGTGGCATGAAGTGTCGAGTTCCCTGCTGTAGCTTTCCGATGTAGTTTGGTTTCTATTCTGTCATGTTCTATGTAAACCTCGGTGTCTAAAAAGGTTATTGATGTTGGGCTTATGTCTGCTGTGAAGTGTAGGTTTTGTTCATTTGAATTGATACATTGCACAAATTCATTTGCAGTATGCATATCACCATTCCAGATAACAAACAGGTCATCAATAAATCTAAGCCAGGTGACCACATGAGTAGTCAGGGCCTCCTGATGTTCCATATATATATATATTCTTTCCCACAAGTCCCCGGCACTACGAGGAGCCACTCGAACACTTCAATTGCTTCAAAGGTTTATTTTGCAAGTGAAAAACGATGTGTTTCGGTTGTTACACCTTGATCACGCTCGCAAATACATCTACACGCCATGTTTAAATACACTTCAAAACAAAATCATTAAACAACGGACTCGCCACCCATGTGCTTTACGAGCAACTGCCGTGGCTATTTTTGAATGGGCAATTCGTCACAGTCGATTAAACAAAAATACCATAAATATATGTGTGCAAATTGAAAAATTCCAATTTAACATTTAAATATTGAAATATGTTTCGTACTTCAGATGAATCCATAATTGTACTTAATGTCACAAACAATACTCTGAATTGGCACAATACACACAAAAAGTGGAATGACAGTTGCAAGGATTACAAATAAGCCTCCATATGGCTCTACGTCAACGCACACCCCGATTCCCAGCGCCTACGATATGACGCGTTAAGTGGGTGGGACTGTATCTATTGTGAAAACATTTAAATTGTGAAAACTTTTAAAATGTTATTGCGTGTATTTGTTGCTGTGATTTAAAACTGTTCATTTGCACAATCCTCACCTCCTTGCCACACACTTCCCCCTCAGCTGAATAGGTGCTGGGACCGGGAAAAACGCCACCGCCATATTGGGGGTAGAGCTGGGTTGACGGTATAGCTGTTGGGCCCCTCCCTCTTCTCCACCATTTGATGAGCATCCCTCGCCGGCCGCGCAGTGGGCGTGCCGCAGGCGCGCCTAAGGCAAGCCCGTCTGCACCCGTCCGCGACCGGCCGGGGCCAGGGGCCACAACCCTTGGACCTCCTATGGTCTTGGGGAAGCATTACAGCTCAGGCTCCCTTTATAATGTAAGACCCCCCGCGAAAGCAAGCTGTTGTCACCTTTATTATCCCCTGGATGTACCTACTGTCTGCCCACACTGTAATGCAAGGCTCATTACTGCTCAGCAGAAAATTGACCTACAGAATTTTACAATGTTTCTTTTAAACTGCAGGTCTCTGGCAAAGCATAGCATGGAAATCTCATTATTGTTGGATGAACTCGCACCTGATGCAGTCTTTTTAACCGAAACCTGGTTAACCTCTGACTCCGAGCCCGATCTAGTGCAAGCACTCCTCCCTGGTTACCAAATTGCAGGCAGGGACTGCGCTCATGGGAAAGGCGGGGGACTTGCAATTATTTACAAAGCTCAATACTCGTGTCACTGCACCTTGGATATCATCCCCGACTGTGAAAGTCTGTCTTTTTCTATTAAATTCTCTTCCAACGATTGCTTCTCAGGGATCCTTATTTATCGCCCTCCAGGTCCATTGAACCAATTCCACACTGCACTACCCCCCTTGTAGCAGAATCAGTTACGTCTCCCTCTAATTTTACGTTTTTGGGGGACCTTAACATTCAGTTTGACAATAGCTCGGATAACATGGTGAAAGAGCTGATAGCGAG
This sequence comes from Lissotriton helveticus, assembly GCF_964261635.1. Lineage (NCBI taxonomy): Eukaryota > Metazoa > Chordata > Amphibia > Caudata > Salamandridae > Lissotriton > Lissotriton helveticus. The sequence goes on from NC_136069.1 coordinate 1,414,819,569, forward strand.
TTTGGCTGCAGTTCAGCTGGAGCAATTAGTACTAGCCCCTATGCACATTAAAGGGCATTTGCTAGACCCTGTATTTAGCAATTGTGTAGACCTCAAGGCAGGCTCCATCACTCATCTTCCATGGACCGACTATTTCTTAATTCCTCTTATCTGGTCGACACCCAGGCCCGCCTTTTGCACCCCCATTCCGTGAAAAATGAGAAACTGGTCTAGGCTCCCACTAGAACCGTGGACTAGTTCCTTGGCAGCCTCCAGACCCTCATTTTCCCAGAATCCCTCATCAGATAATAGGAAATTCGATAATTGGATTCGGAAGTCGCTTGACTCTATACTCCCCTCTAGAAAAATCAGCTTAAAGAGGCCACGAGAAACAGTTCCATGGTACTCGGAGGAGCTTAGAGCGAAAAAGCGACATTGTAAGAAGCTTGAAAGGAAGTGGCGTCTGGGATATGCCACCGTAGACAATGTCATGTACAGGGAGGCTATTAGAGTCTACAAATTAGAAATAAAAATGACACAATCTACCTATTACAGTGGTAAAATCATGACGGCCAGATCAAAACCGAGAGAGATCTACCAAATAGTCAAAAGTCTTACCAAGCTTCCCCCACCTATGGTTCCCAATGACAATCCACTCTCCCGCTGCAATGATCTAGCGGAATTTTTCTATCAGAAAATAAATAAAATTTATTTTTAATTTGCAGCCACAGTTTTGGAGCCCCCTACCAATGGACTCCATCTCTCCATGGAAGCTGATCACTCCTCCCGAATAACCTTAGATAATTTTCCCCTGCTAGACCTAGAAACACTGGAACCCTTGATACAACAAGTAAAGTCAGGTTCCCCATGTGACCCTGCACCTCCATGCACTATGGTTGCAGCCAGCCAAGTCATTCTCCCCACTCTTTTGGAGCTTCTCAACATCTCTCTAATAACAGGCAGTGTTCCACCTACTTGGAAACAAGCCATGGTGAGAGCACTACTGAAAAATCCTAACCTTGACCCCAGTAATTTTAACAACTACCGCCCTATTTCCCTGTTACCCTGGGTGAGCAAAATCCTGGAGAAACACATTAATTTTCATCTAACAATGTTTCTCGAGTGTAACCATCTACTTGATGCTACACAGACGAGGTTTCGTCCTAAACATGGGATGGAAACTGCCTTGCTGGCCGTGACAGAGGAAACCAGGCGGATCTTGGATTGAAGGGGATCAGTAGCAGTCATCCTCCTTGATCTGAGTGCTGCGTTTGACACGGTAAGCCATAAGACTCTGCTGTGTCGACTCCTTAATCTTGGAGTATCAAGAGACGCTTTGGCTTGGCTTAAATCCTTTTTGAGCGAAAGGACATTCCAAGTCTTTGACGGAGACTTTTTCTCCTCAAGTAAACCTCTGGATTGTGGGGTACCGCAGGGCTCGTCACTGAGCCCTACGCTATTCAATGTGTATATGAGACCGCTGGCTCAGATCGTTCGTCCATATGGTATTAAGATCATCACATATGCGGACAATACTGAGCTGGAGGTCTCCCTCGCACAAAAGAACTGTGAACTGACGCAGACCAACCTGACGTCTTGCATGGAAGAGGTCAAAAGTTGGATGACGGCGTCGTTTCTTAAGCTCAACGGTGACAAAACCGAGCTCATGCTACTCGGCCCTCCAGCGCTGTCTACCATCGACCTCTTATGGCCCATCAGCTTGGGTACGCCGCCCATCCCGAAAGATCACATAAAAAGCCTTGGGGTCTGGCTGGATAAATCCTTGACCCTCAACACCCAAGCAACTAAGATATCTGCGACCTGCTTTGGAATCATCAGGATGCTGAAAAAAATCCTTCCGCTCCTACCCTTTGAAGCTAAGCAAATTGTGATACAAGGCCTAATCCAATCCCGACTAGATTTTAGTAATGCCTTGTACTTAGGGGCGCCTGAATACGTTCTGCAAAAACTCCAGCGGATTCAGAATTGTGCTGCACGCACGCTGCTCCAGCTCCCACGTAGAGTGTCAGTAGAATCCGGGATGAGGACTTTGCACTGGCTCCCGGTTAGGGAGAGAATCAAATTTAAAGCCATGTGCATCTCCCACCAAGCCTTCTGGAATACTGGCCCCAAGATTAACCACCCTTTGCTTTCCCCTTACCACCCCAGCAAACAACTCCGCTCCGCCCATGCATTTTTGGCCGTAGCTCCTCGGATTAGGAGATCAAGAACAGGAGGCAGGTCTTTTACTTTCAACGCCGCCAAGCTGTGGAACTCACTCCCTCTACACTTAAGATCTAATCCTAATCTGTCATCTTTCCGCAAGCAGCTAAAAACCTTTCTCTTCATTGAATAAGACTAACTCTTAAGCTGTTGTATCATGAGGCACTATCCTTTTTTTCTCAGCACTTGGACGCCCCAGGGCAGCAGTCGCGCTTAATAAAACTCCTTTTCATTTCATTTCATTTCATTTCATCTAGCATCGGGATGCGTGTTGCTTTCAAAACCAATAAAGTGAATAACTTTATTGAAGCGAATCCAAATACGAACAATAACGCCCAAGTGGGCATAATGCTGCAGGAGACCCTGCTATTAAAAGATCCAAAATAAGACCCACAATAAGACAATAATGCCCAAGTGGGCAAATTCACCACAATTAGTTTAGTCACTCCAGGCTTTCCCCAAGACAGTTAAACAGTCTCAGTTAATTTGTCCATTACTGTCTCAATTCTGTGCCTCCTATAAACTTTGTATGATACCATGCAACATAATTCTTGTCCCAATCATGTAGATTATAGTTTGAAATTCCACGTGTCCATGTGGTTACTCCTTGCGTTACACATTCCTCCATCATTTAATCAATATTCCGACAGTTGCAAACAGCAGTGCCCCAATCTAGAATAAAACCATGATTTAAAATACAGAAACAAACTAACTGAATACAGATATATACATTTTACTCATACAACTGAATTGCCAGTTCTTCACTTATGTTCAGTTCTTTTGGTGCTAGACTTTCCAGATCTATAATGTAGCGCGATTCGAGTTTCCTCAAAGATAACGCTCGGTTACCACCCCTCATACCTAGATTCACAGTGTCAATAACCACCATGCGTACCAGAGTTTCATCGTGCGAGTGACTCTCATGAAAGTGGCGGGCAATGGGGTACTGTCTATTGTTGTTCTTTATTGCACGTAAGTGTTCTAACACCCATTTTTTGGCTTAATGCTTGGTACTGCCCACGTACCACTTGTCACATGGGCAGATCAAGACATAAACGCTATATGTTGTGTTGCATGTAAGGTTCTTCTTAATCAAAAACTCCCTCTTGGAGTTAGGTACCAGCAATCTATCACAGTCCCTGCTACCTCTACAAGCTTTCCACTTTCTGCAACACCTGAAACCTGGTGTACTTGTCGATTTCCCTCTAGTGTTTTCCATTACATGATTGTGGCTGAGTTCATCTCTCAGCGACCTCCCTGTTCTAAAGGTAACCTGTGGATTGCTCCACAGATTCTTTTTAGGTGGTCATCAGTAAGTAACACATGCCAATGTTTCTTGAATATTCTTTATACCTCCTTAGCCTGTCCAGAGAATGTGGTGATAAACCTAATACATTCATCTTCATCTTCCTTTCTCTTGGGATACAGTAATTCATTTCTAGTTTTCAGTTCTACTCTAGATACCGCTTCCTTGATGGTTCTTTTGCTGTAGCCTCTTTCTTTGATTCTTTGACACATAATGATCTTTTCTTGTTCAAAGGTCATCTCAGTACTACAGTTTCTTTTAGCATGTAACAGCTACCCATAGGGGATGCTTTGCACCAAATTACCTGGATGACTACTGTTGGCATTAAGGATACTATTACCTGCAGTACTCTTGCGAAACAACCTTGTTGTTAACTTCTCATCCTTGACTTCTAAGAGGACATCAATAAATTCCATAGACTGGTTACTGATATGTCCAATAAACTGTAAGTTTAGATTGTTCACATTCAATTTCTCGACAAAGACTCTAGCCGAGTCTTCGTCTCCACACCAAATTCTGCCATCTCTGCGACAACCCTCTCCTCCAACCAGCCCATGAATAAATTCACGTAGCTGGGGGCGAAGCAGGTTCCCGTGGCCGTGCCCTGTGACTGCCTGTAAATGGTGTCGTCAAAGATAAAAAAGTTGTTGGTAAGACAAATCTCGATCATTCTCATGATCATTTGTGAATGATGAAATAATGTGATGGATCTGGTTCTAAAGAAATGTTGAATGGCCTGTAGTCCTAGTTTATGTTGAATGCTCGTGTAGAGACTTCTAACATCTAAGGAAACTAAGCTGTAGTCCCTTTCCCAGTGTATCTCATCAATTACCATTAAGAAATGTGTTGTATCCCTGAGGTAAGAGGGTAATGCTACTACATACGGTCTGAGATGGTAATCAATAAACCTTGAAGTGTTTTCCAATAATGATCCAATTGAGGACACTATGGGACTCCCGGGAGGGTTGTAAATATCCTTGTGAAGTTTAGGGAGTAAATAGAGAATGAGATTTCTGGGATCAGCACAATACAGATAATTGTACTCCTCCCACTCCATCAGCCCTTTATCTCACCATTCTATCAATGTCTCTCTGTACTCTGTGTTATATTTCAAAACTTTCGGCCATGCTTGATTTACAGTAACAATTAGTGTCACTCAGTTGCCTCAAACCCTCTGCCAAATATTGTTTGACTGGAACAACATTGCCTCCTTTATCCGATTGTCTGATGACAATACTTTGATCTGCTTTTAAATTATCCAAGGAGGTAATTTGTTCGCCTGTTAAATTGTTCTTACTACAGGGAATCTTGCTATATCTGATTTTGTGTAGATCCCTTAGAACTCCCTTTTCAAAAACATCAATGGCTTCACATTGTACATTTGGGAGAAACACGGACTTGGGTTTAAACTTACTCCCGGGATTACCACCCAGATCATCAGCCCAGCTCTCCCAATCTGGAGTCACATTTACCACATTAGTCACATCATCTGTCATTGTATGTAATTAATGTAACAACTCAATATCCATGTATATATGTTACACCTAATACTTACCTTTACTGTTTATCTTTTTTATTTAAGTTTATTTGCTATATTTTGTTAAAAGGTACATTAAAGGTAAAATATTTTGTTAAAATAAATGTTAATTGTTAATAAATATTTAATATATATTATTTTTTTATATATATATATATATATATATATATATATATATATATATATATATATATATATATATATATATATATATATATATATATATATATATATATATATATATATAAATCGGTATTTTGGCCATCTATATTTTTACAAGGATATTTTTTAGTCAATATTTTTGTACTCACCTGTTTGAGTAGAGAAGTTGATATTTTTTAGTCTATATTTTTTCATAATCTTTTTTTCATCGATGTTTGTGACATCGATGTTGTGTCAGTGAACCCTTCCCCAGTGCAGAATGTCACCAGGTGTGGTTTCGTTTGCCGATGGCTGGCAAAAAGCAGTTTTCTTGGTGGATAAATGGGGTAACGTTGCAAAGCCTCCCTAAACTGCATCCACCATCTTGTTCATTCAAGCCACTCCTCCACGACCATTGGATTCCATGTTCCTGCAATTATTTGTCTATGTAGTATCCACGGTTGAATCCTTATAAACTATGGGGCAGATTCCTCTCCTTGCCATACTTGAGAGATGGAAATGAAGCCCAGCCTAAAAGCCATGGTTAGGTCAATTATTTTACCCCAACCTTCTGATAATCTGATTAGGAATAAAGATGTAAGAAAGAGATTGGTTCAATAGTGGCAACGCTAAGACACCCTAAAGATGTCCCTTTCCAATATCGATTTGGTATTTAGTCACAAATCTAAAAATTGATTAGCTAACATGTTACTAAATCGAAATTTGGGTCTGTTACATGCTGAGAGGCATCTTTTGCTGTGTGAACGGCCCAATTTTGCGATCAGACCATTTGTGAAGGCAAAATGCCTTGGTACGCCTAGCCCTTACCGTATTTCTCACTAACTTAATTTTAAATTCGGGGCAGGTGGTTACAAAATCAACCAAAACAGAAAGAATTGACAAGTGTTTTGTATTTGGCCAGTCTAGATTAAATACAAATGAATTTACTCAACCCTAATAAAGATAGATATAGAAAATGTTACTGTTGATTATTGGCTCAGTGTTTGTTGACCAGGAGGATAGGTGGATCTGTGAGGCAGACAATGTTGCAGGTGAGGGAGAGTTTGTGGCAGAATTTAACAGGAGCAAATAATAACAGAGTAAAAGAGGGCACTGTAGTGCATGATTCAGTGGTGGGTGAAATTATGTGCTGAAACTCAAAAGTTGCTAAATCCACCTGGAGGGAAATTTTGCTTCTGGAATGGTTTCACCACTTTAATAAGAATTGGTTTTGCTGAGCAGTTTTCAGAAAAATTCACAGCCACATTTCACGAAATATGAGCATAGACATTTCTAGAGTGAACTAGAATAAATAGCTAAATATAATAGCCTGGTTACGTGTAAAACCAAGGCCATTTTGGTGTGCACGAATGAAGATGATTTGTGTGAGTGCAATTATTTCTTTTGTCTCTGATGTACTACTTGAGTTTGCCATACAACGTACAAAAGAACTCTCATTGTCATCCTTCAACTATTACTGTGTAAGGAATTCTCAATGAGGCTAATGAAAACAATACCTTTCATAACTGAGAAGAAACTAAAGACCAGTAGTTTCTCAAGTAAAACTGCAACCTTAATACTGTAGTTGAGACATCTTACTGCTGGTAAAAGCATTGGCATATTGACTTTTTTTAACATAGATACCCATACTTGAAAGATCTTTATGAAGTAAAACATGAGCACTTCTCCAGAGGACCATGATATGACACAGGCACCTGTGTGCCAATCCTTAGAGTCTTATTTCCTCTTTTTAAGTGTGCTGCAGAATGAAGAACGCAGCAACATGGAAAGAGGAAAAACAAGGAGAAATTAAGATATGTTTGCTTGTTGCACCTCTATGGGGAAGGTCTACAATTTTGATGCATTCTCAGGTTTACTTGTCTTGGCAAATCTGGGAACGCACCAAAAAGCATGGATGGATGTGTGGGAACACCCACAAACCACCCATGTAACGCACAAGGTCTTGAGTTATTCTGGATTTTCCAAGCCACACAGGGCCAAGCAAAGGGGATCTACATGGCTTGGTCAATCTGACTTAAAAATTGTGTTGCCCTTGCGTCACTTCACATCACATAGGGCAATGCAATCCTTTGGCAAATCTGGTCCTAAAAGTCCGGTTTATTCTCACTAGTTTTGAATCGTTGCCCTTACAAAAGTCCCACAGCAGCAAAAAGAAGTCTGCAGAGAGGCTACTGGCTGTAAAAACGGGTCAAGACTGTCCTGTGATACCACTGGGCTGATTTAGTTGGATGATTGATAGCTCGATTGATAAACATAAAGGGGAAAATTTACTAAGATTTTGCACCGCGTTTGCATCTGAAAAGTGACGCAAAGTGGGGCAAAATATATTTTTGCCCAATTTACTTACCAGTGCTAAACTTATATAGCGCTTGAAATCATGGAAAAGTAATGTGTAGAGCCTAGGGCTGCTTTGTATTACTTTGCACCATGGGGACACACCATGGGTGGAGCATGGGTGTTTCCATTCAACCACCCAAGGTTTATCACATTAAACTCAAATTACTAAATAAAGTAGATTTGGTTTAGCGGGAGAAAACTGCACCCTTTTCAAGTAGGCACCAGGAAGGAGAAATGCTTTCATTTCTTTCTTTTCCGACTTTGCATGCATGCTGCACTGTGCAGCACGCATGCAAAGTCAGAAAAACTTTGCATCTTGTCTGGGAATCGTATTTTGTACAGGAAGAGTACCCTTCCTGTACAAAACCTCTGATAGACTAATGCACATACCCTTGTGCTTAGGTGTGTGCGTGGCGCACAGCAGCTGAAATCAGTGCCAGCACAAGGGAAAGCGGAGGAGAGAGCCATATATTTGAAGAAATGGCACACTCCTGCTCCCTCCCTGTCCCGCAATGCAGTACAGCCTCACCTGGGGCTGCGCTGCACTGTGTGTCTTTTTTGTAAGTCTCCCCCTAAGTGTGCAATTTTACTCTATGGTGTTGTTGCAGAAGACGAAAGGCATCAAAGAGCTTATGAAGCCACTTTTGCTACACCCATCTTTTTGGATGCTAAAAGAATCTGAAGTATCTGTACCAGTGCCCTTAGCACCTCAATATGGAGCTGAAATGCATTTTTATAAACTGTAAAATGGAAACTTGTGAACAAATATGGAGGAGCGGGTGTTCAACTTGCAGACTTTTTTGCAAACTTTCAACAATTGCAGAAATCCATGCTAATTGTCAGCATAGATCTACAATGTCTTTGGAAGTCGAATAGGTTAATTTGCACAGGGCAATGAAAATTAAAAGGACAAGGGGGCATATTATCAAGGGGGGTTATCTCCGCTTTTTTGGCTTTAAAAGCCAAGAAAGCAGAGATAAAATTATCTCCCTATTACCTAGCTGTCGCTAACACCAGTTAGCGACAGCTAGTAGGAGATAACGACCATCTTGGGCCCCACTTTGCATGTCAGTGATATTTATCACTAATGACATGCAAAGTGGGCGTGCCAAGATGTTAGCGACTGGAAACAGTCGCTAACATCGCTATCTCCTATTACCAACTTTTGGAGATATTCGCGCTAAGCGCAAATATCTCCAAAAACTAACACCTGCCCTGAGCAGTTCTTAGCCATGTTATCCAATGGGAGGTGGATAACATGGCTAAGAGCATTAGCTCGGTAATGCATGAATATCGCTGACTTTTCAGCCATATTCATGCATTGCGGCCGTTTTTTATCGCATTTGCGATAAACCTTGATAATAGCAAGGTTTATCTGCGATAATTTCTGACGATGCTTAGCGTTAAAAAATTCGTTGCTAAGCATCGTTAGCGATAAATATCGCTTAACGTTGGTAATATGCCCCAATGTTTTTTCTCTGTTTTTATACCTTTGCTATAAATATTTCTTAATCGGAGTGCGGAGTGTAAACCTGCTATTTTTCACACTGTTAGAGATTTTTCCATGTGTTACTTATATTAACTTAAGACTCATAAGCCGTTTTTCCTTTAATTAATACTTGGTAATGGGTTGCTGTGAATTGTTACAGATTTTTTCCTAAGGCGCTGAGCGTTACATTCAGACAAGTTAGAATACTTGTGAATATGATGGTTTGACATCATTTTGATTCAGCAGCACATTTAATTGACATTGGGTAGCAAAATTGATCAAACCAAAACCGTTATTTTGTGGAATTCTGTTCTTCGCCAACTCACATGGCGTTCATATAAACAAAAAAGCAGGGACATCTTAAGAATTTTGGGGGCCCTGGGCCAAACCCATTATGGGGCCCCTGTCCGGAACAGCTTTGAATTTATTATACAATTTCAACCCTTTCTTACCCTCTTTGGCCAGGTGAAAGTCAGTACACAGATGCACTTCTCCAAATTTGAAATGTGTTTACTTCACAAAATCAGGAATTGTGAGGTGTGTTTTCTGTATTGCAACACAGCAGCAGCTCATTAATATTACAGCAAATAATCTCTGTGACATATAAGGTCATATTTTGATCTAAACATTTACACACATTTTCTCTGAAAACGGTCTGTAATAGACTCTCAAACATCACCCACATTAAAAATAAATTAAAGGGAAACAGTATTTAAAACAATCTGTTTAACAATTATTTAAGCTCATCAGGGCAAGACTCTGCAGAAAAGAATCGACTCTACGAGTGGACCCTGTGAAATTGTTGGGGCCCTGGGCCAGAGCCCACTTTGCCCATGCCCTAAAACATCTCTGTGAACAAGGGAAGGAGTCAAACATTGTACCGGAATGAGGCATGTGCGTGGAATATCTGCAAAAGCAATGTGTGCTTAATATGCTGAAAAAAATGCATGTGTGGTACAATAATTTGTATTGCCTGTGTGTTTTAAACAAAACACGCTTGCAGACACAGACAGAAACATTTCTAGATATAAAATATAGCTGTACAAATACACTAACATCACTTAAAACACACACAGAGCAATAGATCCCTAAACGTGCACGTCACTAAAGACACGTGCAGACATATGAACAAAGGCAGAGGCACATGCAGCTACATTTAGTAGAGCGATGCCATCAAATGCAAAAGCACGAAAACACCAATATGCACATACAAACCCCAAAACATGCCCACATAAAAAACACATATAAGCAAGCATAGATTTAAACACATTCAGAGCTATTCCCAAAGGTAATTTATAAAGGTGAGTAATTTACATATGTAATGTATTTACTTCTACACTTTTGAGTAACTTTACCACTTTTGGCTATTTACAAAATAAGAGTGTACAGCTACTCAGCACTGCAGACGTGCATGACTCCACCCTCAGGAAAAGGAGGTGGGGCCACATTTATGAGTGTAATTTACCACTGGCAAAAATGTTTTTGTATGTTTAACACTACAGATGACCACCAATGGATAACACATGTTGGAAAGTGTATTTTTAGTAGTGATAAGAAATGGCTCACCAATGTAGTAAGGCCACAAACACAATAAATTGGTCAACATCTCAATAAATCATCCCCTTGCTCAAAGCTAGGTAGCTGTCAACAAGCAGGCATGCATAACTTAGGAGACAGGTGTATAAAGCATTTAAAAACATCAATTAATTAAATATGTAAGAAAAATACACAATATAAATCCAGCTCAAATTTATAAAAATAGATATTATTTTTATGAACAAAGAGACACCAAAACAACAAACATCAGAGATTTGGGTTTTTAAAGAATAAACCCATTCAATGCTTAAAAATATATGGCACCACTTTGAGACATTTGGTCACGTTTGACTGGGACAAAGTCAAAGTTTGAGGCCAACTGTGATGGAGCCCTGGTCAGATACACTAAGCAGGAAGCCTCATTCAAAATGTAACCTTCAGACTTAGAAAAGTTTCTGGAGGATTTTTTATTGACGTTGAGCAGTTCCCTCCAGGAGGCCGATTTGAATGTGATGTAGTCGGATTGCATTTCCACAAGGGTCCGATCAAATCTTGAAAGTCTAGAGCTCCGGAGCTGAAATCTTGCCAGGGTCGCGATTGAAGGTAGTGGGCTTCACTTGCGATATCGAGTCAGTCACCTTATGGAGCTTTTTCCAAAAATTGCTCTAAACTTCTGAAACATTGTCCTAAAGTTTCCCTTGAGAGATCAAATAGTCCAAAATAGAAATTCAAGGGCCTGGAATCTCCTGGATGGTCCTTGGGATGTCTGGACTACAATACCATCAATACACCTGACCAAATCCTTCAAAGTCTACTGGATGCACCCCAGGATGGTGACTCTTGATGGAGATGATGCAGGTGGGCTCTGCTAACCTGTAGCTTGCAGAAAGTCTAATCCTTAGACTTTCAGAGTAAGGCAAGTTCCTTCTGGAGTCCCACATTGTGCAGTGGGAGCTATCCTGGTGAATGCAGTCCTCTTGGTGCAGGCCAGGGAGTCAGCAGAGCAATCCTTCTTATTGTCTCTTCAGGCAGCAGGTCTGACAAGCTATGCAGTTCTATCATATTTATTCACAGTTTCTAGGCGTCAAGGAGGGGGGCACACTAGACCAATAGGATACAAGGCAGGAATGGCTTTTAGAATGACAGCAGACTCCACAGCAGTGCACACTGCAGTGCAGCTTGAAGACTTATAGATATCTTCAATGCCAACTGTAATTAAATCAAATTACCATGTACTTATTACGTAGAGCCCATTCCCAGATCTGGTTAGTAGAGTCAAGGGCACAGAGACAGAAAACCAGCACCTAGAAGTCCAATTGGGGGCACAAAGTGGATGAACACTGCACACAGGTAGTTATTTCTCACAAAGTTGAATTAGCATATCATTTCAATATATTAGCAGCCTCAAAGACAGGGCGGGCTTTTAAAATGACAGTAGGCACTACAGTAGTGCACACCCCAGTGCAGGAAATGTACTGAGGCTCTAAACCTCTCTGCCCTGTTACATACTAGGGACTCATGGGATGCTTGAATCTCCATTGCCATATTATATACTAGGGATTTAGAGGGGTCTGTCATTGCCAATTGCAAATATATCAAATGATCTTGTACTTTTTACTCAGAGCACAGGGACTGGGTCTGGTTAGCAGAACCCAGGGCACAGTCAGAGACAGAAAACCAGCACCCAGTAATCAAAATGGGAGACAGAAGTGGGGCGATACTGCAAACAGGTCTTGATTTCTCCCACCCCCCAGCCAGCAGCCAGGAGAAGACACAGGCAAATCCTGGGAGAGGTGCTGTGGTCTGTCAGGTGAGGAAGAAACTGCAGATATCAGACTGTGCAATTGCAAGGCCTACGCTGCCTTACGTCCTCCTGCCAAGGCCTCTTCCTCCAGGAAGCTGACCCATATCTACAATAAATGGACCAATTTTAAACTGAACCCTCACCTTGGCTGTTTCATTTCTTTTTCTTTGTCTGTTTTCAGTTTGGATAGAGAGGTGCTCACATCTCTCTAGCCCTAACTTTTCTAGGATGACAGCTAGCTTACCGAACACTTGAGACACCTCACCATGACCAATAGGTCAGGGGCCTAACTTACTTCTGGCCATAGATCCTCCCATGCCAAACACAGTGCTGCAATGAAGGCAAGCACCCAGCAGAGGCTACTGACAGCTGTCAGAATCCAGAAACACACCCTAAGATTTCCACTGACAGGTGTCTGAGATGCTTTAGGGGCAACTGTAGGTTCCTGGAAGCTCTCTTGCTGGTTAGAGTGGGGAATACAACGCCATGTGGCAGGCATCCTCATTTCACTCTCCCTTCTGTCTGTGCAGGTGCAGCAATCAGCTGCTTGACAGCTGCCTGACAGCTCAGGACTTCCTTGTGGTCAAGTGAAGCCAGCCATTCTGACTCTGGGTGTCTCTCTTACTGGGACACAAACTGCTTGCCTAACTGGAACTCTCTTTAAGAGTATCTTACCTTTCCTCTTTGTTTACCTTTCTTTTGGAACCTCAGTTTTCTAACTGGCTCCACAAGAACATTAGTTTGAGGGGGCTGCCCTCACCGACCACCAAACTTGGGATCAGACCAGCCTCTGGGAGGTCATTGCCCAGGAGATAATCTAAGGAAAGGTCTGCACTGACTACCGCCTTATACAAGCTAAGGGTACCCTCCCATTCTATGGGGCACTATGGCTCTAGGTTTGGTTGTGACCTCAACTGTTGCTACTGTTACTCTTCTTGTCTCTTTTCACACATATGTGTTTTGGGACACCAACCTGTCACTCACTCTAGTGTGATTGACACATATGTCTCACAGGCCCATGGGAGGGATTATAAGCTTACCATCTAAACCTTTTGTCCATCAAAATGCCAAGAGAACCTCGTCATCGTCTGAGTCCTCCTCTGTGGCTACACTGAACAGGCCAGTGCTAACCACCTTCTTGGTACCGGCAGGGTCATCCCTGAAGTGGTCCAACTGCTGACTGTCAAAGCACACCCTGTTATCCAAGTACTTCTTCAGCCCTCTGTTCCCCCACCTTTGCTTGTCAGAGTTGAGGTGGGATATCTTCTCCTGTTTAGGGTTCTGGGAAACTGGAGGAGTCTCTTTGATAACAACAATTGATGGACAGAATGCAGAACAATGTCAACCATTCACCCCAGTACAGAGATCTGGGCCTCAATCCATCGTTGTTTTGCTCACCATGCCATTCCAGTTTGGACCCAGCCACATGCAAATCAGTCTTGACCCTGCAGCCAATGGGAACAGTCCAGCCGAACTGCCAGGCCTGGCCCTCTCTGGGCTGGAAACAAGCATTCTAGGACTGGTTTCGGGCTTTCAGCCCTCATCAGTCAGGATAGCTTGACTCCAGTGGCATGGAGAGCACAGGCCCATATCTGGATACAAGTTCCACTCAGGGTGACAAATGCATAAACAACAATTGATGGACAGAATGCAGAACAATGTCATGCATTCACCCCAGTACAGAGATCTGGGTCTAAATCCATTGTATTTTTGCTCACCGTGCCATACCAGTTTGGACCCAGCCACATGCAAATCAGTCTAGCTGCTGACAGACAAAGCACAGCCTGTTATACAAGTACTTCTTCAGCCCTCTGTTCCCCCACCTTTGCTTTGTCAGAGTTGGGGTGGGGTATCTTCTCCTGTTTAGGGTTCTGGGATAGCACCTCCATCCGTTGGGTTTTGTGCCCCTAAGCCCCCATTCTTGGAGGTTCCCCCTGATGCTGATTGAAAACCCAGGTTCTCAACCACTCATCAGCTACCTCCCCAGCTCTCTGGGGCTAGTCATCTTAGAGGCTACTAGGTACTGGTGCAACTTCTCCTGTACACAATGAGTCAGGATGTGGTCCTCAGGTATTAAGTTATACAACCCCTCTGATGTACTCACTTTGTTACCTTCCATCCAGCCTTCTTCTGCCTTCACTGAGATCTCCACAAAGTCACCCACAACTGTGCTTTTTCCCTCTGGGTTTCCCTGAACTTTACCCTCTACTGTTTGGTCAGACCACATTTCTTGACTAGACGTTTCCACATATGTGGGTAGGATTTCCCCTACTCTCCTCTGAGAGTCAGGAGCCCATTACTCCAAGCTATTCAGATCAATTCCCACAGGAGTGAACCCCAATACGTGGAGTGGACCCCTCCCATCTCATGGGTCCTCTGAAATGCAGTCAGCCATTTGTCTATAGCACTGCCATCCGTTTACCTAGGGACACTCCCCTTGGGGAGCTTGGAATTACCCCCCCCCCGGTACATCTCCTCATTTTCACCTTCACTGTTTCTGCCAACATTTCTTCTCTCCTGACTTTTCCACTTTTTCTTAGCTAGGTACAGCTTTTCCCTCTCTTAAACGATGAATGTTAGTGAGCCTGAAGCTGACTCTCTGCAAGGGGCAGCTCTGGTTCCTCTGAGTAGAATAGTCCTCTCCTCCTTCTAGCTGTAAACCTGAACATAGTGCTAGAAGTGAAATGCATATCATCATCCTCCAGGAGGTTGTTGTTGTAAAGGTCATTCTCCCCTTCTACCTCTTCTGGGGCCTCCTCTGCCTTAGAGTTGATCTCCAACATCTGAGCCGGAGCCCAGGGTGCTAGGGACATTATCAACTCTGCTTTCCTCATGGTACTAGCAGCTGGTAACTGCACCTCCCTTTTCTCAATGGGAGCTTGTGTTACGGCTGGTTTCCGGCCAAAACAAGAGCTCACTTTGAGAAAAGTACAATGCGATGGTGGAGACCGCCGACCGGGTGTTGGTCAGTCCCAGGACCGAGTCTGTGTCGGGTGGAAGCAATTACGTCCAACATCAAAATGAGGCCCAAGTTGTTCACCACTCAACGGCAGTGGCAGCTCGCACAGGTAAGAGCAGTAGGGTGTGTGAGCAGGGCAGGGGCGGGGTGGGTTGAGGTATGGTGGCTTACGACAGATGACTGGATAACTAATATTAAATAAATAAATAGATAAAACCACTTACTTTGCACTCACCACATTCTATTACACCCTACTCTGCTCCACCCTTCCCTACCACTCACCGCTCTTACCTGTGCAAGTGGCTACTGCTCTCTTGTAGCTACTGGTTTCTTGTTTAAAAGGTCTGCCAATAATAATTTCTTAACAAAATCATTTCTATTTAGTTCCTGTTTTCACGAAGATAGGTCAAGTCGCGATGACATCTAAACTCACAGATACCCCATGTTCATCAACCACCTTGAAACATGTTGTGATGTGATGTCCTTTGAGATGTCATCAGTGATGTCATGAGTGATGTCACTGACCATGTCATGAGTGATGTAATATGTGACGTTATCAGCAGTACATTGCTGGCGCGCGAGTTATAGTTAGCTAAACTAACTATAACGGGGGAATTTTAATGGTTTTGTATGAGTGAAATGTCCAGCTAACTATAACATGTGTGAAACCTTTGTTTTTTTCAGTGAATTTCTAAGGTTTTTAAAATACTAATTCCTAACTATAACGTGGCGGTAACCTATGTTTTTAGTCAGTGAATTTTTAAGGTTTTTTAAATGCTTAATTCCTCACTATATCGTGGCTGAAACCTATGGTTTTTTCAGTGAATTTAAAAAGGTTTTGTAAATGATAATTTTTAAATGTATTGATCATTATTTTTTTATACTGATTTACTACATTGTTTTAAAGTATTTATTTTTAGATATTATATTTTTTAAATTACATCACATACTTTTTATATGAATTGAAAAAAAATGTTTTAACAAATATTGAAATTGTAATATTTAGTTTTTTAAATTGTATATTTTTTTATTTAAATATATTTTATATAACAGGCAATGATATCCTATGGAAGGAAATTCAAGTTACTGGTAAGTACAGTTAAAATTACTTTTCAGGAACAGTAGTGACCTGAAAGATGCAGCACTGAGGTCGCTTTGATAACAGGTGAGTAAATCGGAATTCGTAGTTTGGCTGACTTTAGAGGAATTTTTTAAAGTTCCAAAACTCCACACTTAGAAGAATTTCCAAGTGCAACCAGTCAATTTTAGCCTATGGAAGGAAATTCAAGTTACTGTAAGTATGGTTAGAAATACTTTACAGGATCAGTAGTGGGCTGAAAGATGCAGCACCAAGGTGTCTCCTGATAACAGGTGAGTAAATCGGAATTCGTAGTTCAGCTGATTTTTGAGGAATTTTTTAAAGTTCCAAAACTCCAAACTTAGAAAAATTTCCAAGGGAAACCAGTCAATGTTTGCCTATGGAAGGAAATTCAAGTTACTGTAAGTATGGTTAGAATTACTTTTCAGGATCAGTAGTTGGCTGAAAGGTGCAGCACTGGGGTCTCTCCTGATAACAGGTGAGTAAATCAGAATTCATAGTTTGGCTGATTTTAGAGGAATTTTTTTAAATTCCAAAACTCCACATTTAGAAGAATTTCCAAGTGTAACCAGACAATTTTAGCCTATGGAAGGAAATTCAAATCACTGTAACTACGATTACAATTACTTTTCAGGATCAGTAGTGGGCTGAAAGATGCTGTTCTGAGGTCTCTCCTGATAACAGGTGATTAAATCGGAATTCGTAGTTCGGCTGATTTTTGAGGAATTTTTTGAACTTCCAAAACTCCACACTTAGAAAAATTTCCAAGTGAAACCAGTCAATGTTAGCCAGCCAAACATCTCTAACAAACATCCGATTAAACGTGCTACATATGGATGCTTCGGAAACCAGCACACCACGCCCGTTGGAGCCACCCAACACCACTTAGCCTCCAGGCGAGCAACACAAGAGACTCCGGAGCTGGAAAAGACAACACCATGCAGACCTAATGGGCTCCAGGTGCTATGCATGTAGATGCACTCATGATATTTGGACAAGTTGGCTGGGCTGAGTACCATGATGGATGCTCCTGGTGGGGTCTCTCTATACAACTTGGAATAAAGCATCTTTTAAATACTAGATCACATTGTGGACTGCTCATCATTACATTCATGGCGACGATCTTATGAAAGAACCTACGTTTGTCAAGTCAAGAAGTACTTCAAACTACAAGATATTAACAAAGAAATCTACAAAGTATGAAAGGACCTCCTGCAACAAGAAAAGCTACCCCAACTGCCAGCATGACCCCACCAGTGACCTACAACCGGTCGCCCACAGCAGTCTGGCAGTCGTCCTGTGTAACAGTGAGTCTAAAAATTTTAAATTGGAGCTGTGCCCTGACTCTGAGTAAGCCTGTTTGTATTGACTTTGGGACTCACGCCTTATACTTACATGTGGGTAAACATTCTTCTTGCCAACTCTGCCTGTTGTCCTATTTACAAGGAGAGTCTTCTTTATGCTGTGTTGGAGCTGTGCCCTTTAATGGGTTAAACCAGAATCGTTTTTGCTCCTGGCTCATCCTGTGTTTTGCCTTTACTTGAAAATAGGCATTGAATCTCATCATCTACGCTGTTCGGGAAAAAGTTGTTCCTGACCTAATATGAATTTATGTGCAACAGTGACTATTGAAAATTATATTATGTAAAGTTTCTCTTTGCCCCGAGGAAACCTTTCGCTACTGAACTGGCCCCAAGTTTCATAAGAAAATTTAAGGAGGTGGTTTGATGACGTTCTGACACTTTCTTTGTCTCATCACCTTAGCTTGTCAAAGCTTAATTTTAGCGTTGGTGATTTCCTTTAAAGTACATTACTTTTGCCTTTTTTTTGAGCGAAATTCAGCGAAAATCAAGCCATTTTCTACCATCGTCAGTTCAACTGTCTTTTTCACGTTTAAAATTGCAGCGCGTGTCTTTCACTGTGCACGCTCTCACCTGCTATCTTCTTCAGTCTTTCTCTGACACCGATGTGCAGCTTCTGTGACGCGTCGTTATCTTTGCCTGATCTTCCGATGTCAAGAAGCGCCGTGAACCACCCTGCTATGCGTCACTCTACGTGCCGCCATGTTTGTTTGTGGAGCCTTTCCGTGCGCTGTGTACATTGCCTGCCTCAACGTAGCGCTGTCATTATCTGCCTCAATGCTTATTTAGACTCAGCAGACTACGAGTCAAGTTTCATTCTGTCTCATTTAATCTTTACGATGCACCAAACGGAGCGCCATGTGTTAGCGAAAGTACTGTTCTTTTTCTTTGTCAATACTGAATAATCAGAAGCGTACCTACAGTCTGTCCTTCATTGCATTAAAGATGTTTTTCGGGGGCAAGGATCGAGCTCCAGTATTTACTACATGTTGCCTCCACGTTTACACGGTGACAGGCACACCAATGACATTAAAGTAATAGCGTTTTGAGGTAGATTAAACATGCTTGTCAACCTTGTTCCGGTGACAGACACACCATTTACATGTTTTTACATAGAATTAAAGGTTAAGAGTTTGTTTTCACTTTATAGTCATATAAAGTTCTTCATAGTATTATGTTTTATTTAACAGGTACAAGAAAGTTTTATTCTTTTTGTGTATTTTTATAGTATGCTAATTTTCATTGATTGTACTTTTAAACTGTGATTAGCATAGGGGTGGGTCTAAAGTTCCATTTTTCCTTAGAAACATGTTTTTTTGAGTGGGGGTTTAGTTTTATATCCCATCACCCCAGTATGCCAGTTGGCATAATGTGATCCTTTGGGTTTCAATCCCATTAGGCTGCAGTGGGTTTTAGTCCCATCTGTGTTATTTTAATGTCTTTGCAATGGGGAACAGTCCCATTTGTTTACAGAGGGTCTTAGTCCCATCTGTGTTTCCTAAATGTTTGCTTTGGGTTCTAGTCCCATTTGCTTACTGTGGGTTCCAGTCCCACCTGTTTAATTTGCATTGGGTCTCAGTCCCCCTTGCTTACTGTGGGTTTTCAAGTCCTACTAGTTTAATTGGTTATGGGTTCTAGTCCCATTCGTTTGCTATGGGGTTTAGTCTCATTTGCCTACTTTACATTGTCTTTCCAATGGGTTCAAGTCCCATTTACTTGATGTGGGTTTTAGTCCCACTTGCGCTATTTCTGTTTTTGCCATGGGTTACAGTCCCATTTTATTGTAGTGGGTCTTAGTCCCACCTGGCACTTTGTCAGTGTTTTTCTGCCCTTTTGGGTGTGCGTTATTTTAGTCTCCTTCTGAGGAGTTATGCTAAGGTTATAGTCCTATAGCACTATTTTGTTCACTTTTAGGTTTTAAAATTTTTTACATCCACATTTTTAACTTATGTCTTCTACTTATGTGATTCCTTTGCTTTCTATGCTAAATATGTTAAGATGTAAATTTCGTGCAGATTTGATGTATTTTTATTGCAACTTTTTGCACTGTTATCTCTTGCATTACGTTACCGTATTTTGCTTAGTGGTAATAGTGTTTTATGAGATTTTTCCACTTCTTTTCTTTTTCCTTCCTTTATTTTCTTCCTTTTTGTTCTGTAAGAGGAGAGGATGGTTGATATGATGTATGAAGGGTGGATGGTTTATACGTTCTTTCCATTCTTCTCACTTGTTTTCTTTTTAAAGGTGTTTCCTCTTTTCTGTTCTTCCTTTTCTGTTTTTGCTCTTTTTACTTGCTTTCATTTTCTCCTGTTCTCCGTTGCTATTCAAGCCTTTTGTTTTCTGTTTAAGGAGAGAGGATAATGTAGTATCCTGATATTCTCTATGCTATCCCTCTCTACCTCTATTGGAATGTTGATGTGAAGCATCTATCAGAATGTTGGTGATCTGCTGTCAGATTACAGTTGGCTGGGCTTAGTACCATGATGGATGCTCCTGGTGGGGTCTCTCTATACAACTTGGAATAAAGCATCTTTTAAATACTACATCACATTGTGGACTGCTCACCATTACACACTTGTATCTAGGTGTACGGCAAAGGACGTACCTTGAGGCAGTAAGAGTGTGCATGAGGGAACAGAATGTTTTTCCAAGTCAGCATATGTGTGAGGTTATACCTTAACCTACTCCACAAAAAAAGTGTTAAATATTTTTACTTTCCTTAGAGTGTGACTACAGAGGTCCCTGAACTCCGCAAAGGATCCGCTCAGGCTCTCAGACACCCGGTGACAGACCCACTCAGATACTGATACACCCATTCACAAGCCCACTCAGATACTCATACACCCACTGACAGACCCACTTAAACACTCACTCAAGAACCCCCTCACATACCCACTCGCAGACTCACTCATAAACTCTCACACGCACTAACAGACTATACGCAGCTCGCTCTACAAATAGTGTACTAAAAAGAAGTAAACTGTTCAGAGAGTCCAGAGGATCCCCGAAAAGCGAATAATTCTAATGCTCCAGTGTGGAAGTGTGGGCGGGCAGTTAGGTTTATCACAGGGCAGTGCTAAGCATTTGTTGTACTCCAAAGAGGCAATAAATGAGACACACGCTCAAGACTAAATCTGAGACCAATTTCTAAAAAATAGTATCCATTTTTATATAATGTTTTGATCAAGAACACAGCTCTAAGGGAAGTACTTTCTGAGTTATGATTGTGCAAAGTTTGGACAATATATCACTTTCTGTGAGATTATGCATCATTGTAAACAATGGGGGAAAAGCTGAAAAATACACATAAAATCAGGCAATTGTTTCACAATCTATATCTTCTCCTTTTAGGTTGATGTCAGGACCAGGTCCAAAGTTCTAGCAGCAGAACTTTGGGAGCATCTTGGATCAGGTGGGAGCAGAGTGCAGAAGGTCCTTGAAGCTGGTGCGCAGAGACAAAGGGGACCACCACACAGGTGGACTTTCTGGTAACATGTCTGGTGGTGTAAGACTGGCAAAGACAATTCAGAGACCACACTATTGCTTGGAATGTTTCCAGGGACACTCTAAAAGGGTCTCCTGCATGAATGTATTAATAAATTCGACACTGGCATCCGGGTGGATTTATTAAGACAAGATGTTTGGTACAAAACATGTTAGAAATCAGTGAAGCCATCATAGAGCTAGGAAACTTGTGTTGACAAGTATCCAGCTCATGTACCTTTAATGGTGTTACTATGCACTTGCAACACCTCAGAAAAGACTGGCCATTTTAAGAGCATTTCTGTTCATGCTGATATGTCCTCACATAGTATATAGTGCACCCTGCCTTAGCGCAAATAGGCCTGCAGTAGTACCAATAAATTTTGCAGTGTATGGGGGCATGGCACACAGGTCAACTGTTTGGATTTCTCTGCACCAAGACATGCAACCTGCAATGGCAGAATGCATAGCCTTGTTGAAGGGTCCCTGGGGTGGAACAGCCAGTGTTGCAGCCCAAGAGGACACTCCTCAGTACCTGTGCCCTAGGTACCAGGGTACCATTTAATAGGGGCTTACAGGGGTAGCTGACGTTGTACCAATCAGGGTGTGCAAAAGAGATCTAGCCCTGGGAACCTGGTTAGCAGGGACCCAGTGCACTTACAGTTCAAAATCACATCAAGCATCAGGCACAAAGTGGGTCTAACCATGCAAAAAGAGGTCCTACACATACCTATTAAGATACTCTTGCACCTACTCACAGACCCACTCAGACCCTCATGCATCTTCAAAACCACTCACACACTCACTCATACAGACTCTGACACACTCAATCACAGCCACATATAGCCAATGACACAGTAGGTCATAGACCCATAGACACACTCACACACCTACTCTCTGATCTATAGAGTCACACACACACACACACTCTCTCAAAGGTTACAGATTACAGATGGGCAAAACTATTTAAAAAACCTTTGAAACTCACTGAAAAAAACAACAGTTATAAGGATGTTATTGTTTAGAGATGGAATTAATAAAATCTTAGACCTTAAAAATTCACTCAAAAAACAAAGGCTACAGCAACATTTTAGTTAGGCTCAAATTCTTCTCTTACAGTACCACAGAAGTTTATTAGTTACAGTTACCTGAGCTAAGTATAACTTATGTCCCCGCAATGGGCTGCTTATGACCTCACATATTACATTACTCATGACATGGTCAGTGACACAACTGATGACATCTCAAATGAAGTCACTGATGACATCATTCACAGAACCACTCACATGCTCACTACACAACCCCTCACACACCTACAACTCTCACACATCCACTCACATACCCGCACAACCACTCATGCACACTCACAGATCCATACAAGCACTTAAACAAATGTATGGCATTACAAAGTGGGCTTTTACCACGCGTGCCATTACAACGCTGTTTTTACAATGCAAGTCGTTACAACGACTTGCGCTGTAAGCGCTGGATAGTGGAATAGTTTAATTTTCTATTCCAACTCCAGCCCACGTTACAGTAGGGAAGGTGTGGGAATAGAAAATTAAACTATTCCCTATCCAACAGCGCCCTCCAGCGCAAGTCGTTGTAACGACTTGCGTTGTAATAGCAGCGTTGCAATGGTAGCACGTGGTAATACCCGCGTTGTAATGGATGTTCCCCCACTTACACACCCATCAACCACTTACATACCCACATCCAGACCCATACTATCACTCATAAACACGCACAAGCATGCCTACAAAACTACTAAGAAACCGATAGAGCCACTCACACACTCACCTTTACACCCACATAACTACTCAAATACACACTCACATATACGCACAACCACTCACACACCCAAACAAACACTTACCCACCTACTCACATACCCATACAACCACTCACATACCCACACAGCTGCTCAGACACCTACTCTCACACCCATACAACCACTCACATACCCATGCAACCACTCACACCCACTCACACACCCATACAACGACTCACACACTTATACAACCACTAACACACCCATCCAATCACTCACACAGCCACTGATACCCCCAGAAAACCACTCATAAACGAATTCACAGACTCATAAACCACTCACAAACCCACTGAAATCCATATACAGCCATTCACACACCCAGTGGTAGATACCTTCACCCACTCACACACTCACCCATAGTCCCTCAGATACCTACTCACACACTGATACAGATACAGCCACTTCAATGACATGTGTTAGAAGCAGTAGCACTCATTAGTAGTACAGAAAGAATAGTAATTTAACTTATGCAGTAGATTAGTATATATTTTTAAGTCTCAGAAACAAAACACTTACACTCACTGCATGATGTCATCAGTGATGAAGCTAACAGACCCCCTTGTCCTCTGCTCAAATTAACAATTTATATTTCCCTATGCTAATCCACCACTAATCCTATGGATTCCAGAGTAGCATGCTACTTGCCGAAAATCACTTCAATGTCTTGTCTGGGGTAGTATGTGCTATAGAAATACAATTACAATCACAACTTACCTGGCCATACAGGCCCACTAGCAATTACAATTACACCCTTCATATAAAACTTGCTAACACTGCATATATCAGGTTCTATTTTTGTAAAGGAATTTTCTTTATGAATATCCATGGCAAAAGGCAGATTTACCAATGCTGGTGAATACAGAGCCAGGGTGCTCTCCGGGGTGAGTTTTGCTCTCTATACATAACATATGCAGAAGATGATTTAATAGCCAAAATGAGTATCCACCAGATGGCAATTCACACATTAAGTGATTCTCTGAGGACCCTAGTAGGCCCAATAGAGGGAGAAGGACACCAGAAGAAAAGACAAAGCAAAAGACAGGCAGCTATGAAAGCCTGCTACATAAGGGAAAGACTCTCCAATAAAATTGTCAAAATGTTTTTTCAGTGATGTACTGCTTTCAAGCAAACTGTCTCTGGCTGTCTCATGTTGGCCTCCTATTCTCAATGAATAACTAATGCAGTGTATTACCCTGACACCTCTTTGTCTACCTCTACCTCGTTTGCCATATTTTACCTGCATTCTTCTCCCTTTGTATGTTTCTTCCCTCAACACTTGTATGTTATAGCACAACACTCTGGGCCCGATTCACAAAGGTAAACTAAGTTGAAAGTCTAACTTTACAACTTTCAGTATTCACAAAGGGAAGTATTGAGTAGTAAAGTTAGACTTTTGTCTCAGCTTTGAGCTCAGTTAAACTTAAGACAATGCTTAAATTTACCTGGGACAAAAGACTAACTTTACTACTAAAAAATGCCCTTTGTGAATACTGAAAGTCATAAAGTTAGACTTTTGTCCCAGTTTACCTTTGTGAATCGGGCCCTCTGACTTTAAGTCATGCATGTTAGATCAAGTGTCAGCTGCAACAGCTGACCTGCATCACTTCTTGCATCTACATCGTTTGTGATGTTTGAGCACAAGTCCTATTGCTGTGGGTGTTACCATTGGTCCAATGTACCTTTGCAACTGCATTGACTGCATGCAAAGACAACGGATTTCATTTAAAACATCAATGTTTTTTTCCTTTCATCTCATCTTAACAGACACATATTTACTTTAGACTCTGTTGTCACAATGCATGAGTGCCTGCCATGTAAGGGTCCATTGGCACAAATGACAAGCTCACTTAAGAAACTCTATTCCCATACAGAGTTTAGATCCTTGTCTATGCACGGAGGCCACAAGCCACTTCTTGACTTATGTGTTGATCTTGGCATCTCAGCCTACATTTTGTGCACTGAGAGTTTAAGCAAATATCCCTCAAACTGTGCTGGTCAGGACAGCAACACTTTATTTACCCTGGAGGCTTACATCAGAAAGATGTTCTCAGTATCTCATGTGGTTGGATGAGGAAGGATATTATCCTGCCTCCTGCCAGTTAGAAGTTGAGAATGTGACACTTGTCTCAATAAGTATTCAATCAACAGGAAGTAATCACACTATCATTCTCCTGAAAGCAGAGGAAGCTCAAGACAATACTATCCTGCTGAACTACTAGTGTCTCCAGACACCAGACCACAGCAATCTTTTTAAGCCATAACACTGGAGGCATGCAGCAGCAAGGAGTATGTCGTCCAGATATCCTCTTTCCGTTGTCCAATCCTGAGTAAGCAGAAGCTGCCACTCACCTATCAAGTGGCCATAGGAGTCTGAGGAAAAGAAGAGGCAAACTCCTGAGTAATAAAACCACATTAGGCACTTCACCTGGCTGTGCTTTGGCTGTCTCCTATCACACATGGTTGTATCTGTTACATCTAGATCAGATGTATGTTTGCCATGTGCTGGAAATGATCCAGACCAAGAGCGGCCAAATGTTTCCCATCTCTCTTTGTACCAGAGCACATATTTTGCCTCTACGATGTCCTCAGTTTGCTTCTTTCTTGGAGGAGCTCAATGTCAAACTAAATCCTCTACATCCTAGCCTAAAGACCCAGTGTAGCTCCTTTCATCTCCAGGGCAATTCCAAAGAACTGGCCCCAGTCAACAATCTTCCTGACCTAACTGACACAGCTGCTTTTTAAAATCTGGTTCCAGCTTCCCCAGCTGATAGTTTTATTTTGATTAGTATTACCCACCAGATCTCTGCAAGAAGGCTCTTTTTGCTGAAGCTGATACAGTCACAGGTTGTTCCAGGGAACCATGAGGACCTGCCTCTAATCTGATTCTTTGGTTGTGTCACTGTGTACTGTATATTGTTGTACAGTACAGCAGTGGCACATGTGTTCAGGTGGCAGCCAAAACTCCTTCAACATCATAGCCTGTGCTAGCGGCCGAGCCAGAAGTCATCACATATGCTCTAGAGCAGAGCTTTCCAAAGTGTGTGTTGCGACACAATACTGTGTCGTGTCCCCTGTGTGGGCGTTTCGCGCGACGATGACCATTGCAGGCACATTAGCTCGAATGCTCTCGAGACTCTTGGGCATTTGCATTCAGTGACGCAGGAGTACAGCGACGTACGCAGAGGAAAGCCTTGTACCATTTGAGATGCAGAGACCAGGGAGTCTCCATGCTCCCCATGAGCTCGGTAAGCTTAATCTTTAAAAGTGTAAAACTGTTTGGGCATGCACATTCGGTCACTCATTGGAAAGCGTAGGGCTGAGTCCGGGCACTTTAAAGGGTGTTTTGGATGAACAGGACGTAGCGATGGCGTAGAGCTCACAGAACTCGTGAGTACAACGTCAGAGCTCCTTCGGCTTGTTCGGGTGAGATCGATGCCCGTGCCCTTGATGTCCCTCCCGCTTAAAGGCTCAGCTGCAGGGCAAGAAAGGGTCGGTAACAAAATGAATCTCTTATTTATTTTAACTTTGATGCTGTCGCCCTCAAATTGTGATTTAAATACAAATAGGTGAGCTGTGTGAATTGTGCATAAATTAAAGTTGTAATAGGAGCGAAGGTTTAGACCAGAATGGCGAGCCAGACACGCATCCAGTAATACATACTATTCTACATATGGGGGTGGGTCGCCACCTGGTCACATGGCTCTACAAATCCATCCGGGAACTCTCATACACCCCCTTGGCGGCCCTACGAGCCACTTGGGAGGAGGATATAGGCCGTATTTTGCACGACTCAGAGTGGACTAAAGCTCTCGAGGCCCCTAAACGCGTCTCTAGGAACGCCCGCTTCAAAAATATTCAGTATTATATATTACACAGGGCATATCTCACCCCAGCACGATTACAGAAGTTCTACCCCTCCACGCCCTTTCTGTGCCCCAGATGCTGCATCCCGGCTGCGAACTTCCGTCACATGTTCTGGGACTGTCCCAATCTTCAGCCATTCTGGCAGGGGGTACACGACACACTACGGGCACTCACGGGACTCACTACACTAGCCACCTGGGAGACTAGTGCATTAGGCATCCTCCACATCTCTAAGCGTGAACCGGTACGACGGCGCTTCGTGTCCTTAGCGCTCCTACTAGCCAATAGATGTATAACCATGCGCTGGCGATCCCCAGAGGGTCCCCCCATAGCACAATGGAAAGGGGCGGTTAGCAAATGGGCGGCAGCAGAGGAAGACGCTTTAAGGGAGGAAGAAGCCAAGGGCGCGCGCAAACTTCCCATCTCCATGGAATGGGCCATGCTCCTTCACAGCTTCCGCCAGTCCACGCAGACTGGGGACCCGCCTGACCCTTCCCCTCCCCCCACCCAAGGAGACCAGTAGCCTTCACCTGACGTGAGTCACCCCAGAGTCGGACCCCGTTAACCCCCTACGTCATGGGCAACCTCCTGCATGTCCGGCCATCTGTGGGCTTCTCCCCCCCCCCCACCCCCCCCGCCTTTACATCCGCTGCAGCCCTCCCTCTACCTAGACCCTGCTAACGCCTTCATGCTTCCCTCCCACAGTTCTGTTACCCCCCTGTTTACTGGTAACACTATTATGTGCACGGTACAGATCCAGATCCAGCGCTGTTATGGCATGAGAGTACCCATTTGATCTGCTTCATCGCCCCTATGGCGATATTGTCCCGTCACTGCTCAGCCTGCAGGAACCTTTATGTGATTATAATGCACAGACTCGCGAAGTCATGTTTATGTGTACCAGTTCTATATAGCAAGAAAATGTTGCACACATAGCTGATCGTGGCTGAATGTTGAGGCCACGTCGGCGGACTGTTTATGCTGTGTCGAGATACTTTACCGCAACAATAAAAACAAATTTAAATAAAAAAAAGGAGCGAAGGTTTAGATTCTGACATTGATGTGTTTTATTTTGCCTTTGACTATTCCTGCTTTGATTTGTCACCACATCTTGGGCCGGCAACATTATGTCATTGAATCTTGTCAGTAACATGGAATACCGACACAGGGATAACACAGCCCTGAAACTGTAAAAGGTGCTTGTTTTTTTTACAATTCACTTGTGACAGTAAGCGCTATATAAATGCAATTCAAACAAATTTAAACAACACCGAGTGTTATAAACTGAACTTTCTCTGTGTTTGAAAACTATTTTCAAAGTGACTTTTTGCAAAAAGATTACACTTTTCACCATAAGGCTGGCATAAAAGATAAAAAAGGAGTTTTCCAAAACTGAGATGACACAAGATGTGACTAAATCTGAAATGGAAGTCACAACCTTTTAAAAACTTTCACTGTATTCTAATATGATGCTGCAAAACAGAATATTATTACATCATTTCCCAAATGGTGGGTGGTACATCGAATCAGAACTTTCAACAACCTCCTTATGTAAATATTTCCAATTAAATCCATTCCTGTGATCTGATGAACGGTCTTGCATAGTTTGTTAAATGTAACTTGTAGGCAGTAACATAGCATGACAGGAAATGATCCTTTGATTGCATGTCTGTAATGCAGTTGTTATGTTTCTGGTATGAAGCAAATGCGCCAGCAAAGAGGGTGGTGTGTTTTTAATCTAATATGTTTCCCGGTAGCCCTAACTCTGACAAGGGATATGAAACCTCATCTCCTAAGAACCCTGTGAGTGTGTGCTTCCCTACCTTTACCCAGAAGTGGGGGGCAGAAATGTATTTACGAGGGCTGGGATGTATGAGGGGAGTGGGATCACACAAAACCACTTGAACTAAGGCTACCTATATATAGTTGGCTGTGTGCATGTGCAAGCATATTCCACATATTACTAAATGCATTGTCACTGAGACTATCTACACACATAACCATTGGTGATCTGCTCAGTGACATAACTACTCCTAACAGATGTTTCTAAACAAGATTAGAAGACATTACTTTCCCAAAGCACTATACTACTTGAATAAATGAGTACAGCCTAACCAAGAGTTCATTAAAACAGCTGTAGCTATAACTTGAGACCGTCATCCCCTCACATTTTAACCGTATGAAGGTATTTATTTTTATTCCTATAAAAGCAATCTACCTGATTGAGAGAGAATTAAAAAATAAACTAAGAAATGCCTTAAAAAAATACTTGATTAACCCACAAAGGTAGGGAGTGAGAAATAACATCTTAACGACACAGAGCAAATACGAGAGCACTCTTGACTGAGCATTTCGATCTGTTTACTGGTGTGTTGCTCAAATTCACTTTTGTACTCGCGCTAGCAGTGTTACACGGATTGTCAAATGTAATTAGTAGTGTCACTAACCTGGCTTCATATGCAGTAAAGATAAAGCAAATGAAAAGCATTTAAAACTTCGCTTTCTCCTGTTTGCGCAAAGTATTCAGGACTGTACCTTCTAATTTTAGAAAAAGGATGCGAAAGGCCCCCAACAATGTCAGACCAATGGTTTTCTATCCACATAGCGGTGCTGTTCCATGCACACACAACAGCCGGGTCGGACTAGGACAGAAAATAGTTATGGCATCAAATGAAAGTGCCCCTCCATTAGTGAATTATACAGCTAGTAAAGTGGCAAGGTTTAAAAATGAGGGCAGTTTCGATACACCAAATGAGTGGTTCGTAAGGTATTTGCTTCTTTGGGTCATCTTTGAGTGTGTGTATGTGTGTGAGAGAGCGTGTGCTCGAGTCTGGAAATGTCACATTTTTATGCATCTGATTGTATGTTTGTTTTTGAACATGTGTCAGTCATCCTTTGTCTGTATATTTATGCATGTTTGTGGCAGAGTATGAGGGGTAGGTATGGAAGACATTTACATACTCCAGCACTGTAAGCAGAGTAAGAGGGGGGTATGGAAGACCCTTTTACTTACCCCAGGTACCTGCTTCTGTATACGGTATACATGAAAATATTTTAAATGGGCTACAGGTGAAACATGTTATCTAAGATTGACTTTTTCATGTTAAAGTTTTTTTTTAATATGGCAATTCGAAGGGGCACAGGTGGCAAGAGGTCACCCGTTCCGGAATAGATCAGCAGCTTGCACATTATTATGCATGAACAATGGTTGTGGGTATGACCACTGGTCCTTTTATTCTTGTCAGAGTTGTTGCTCAGGCTGAGATGAAGGGTCTTGGGAAGCCAAAGGATGTGGATTCTCGAATGCCAGGGGTTTGTTGGCCCTTCTGGTGATTGCTCTGATATTTGGTTTAGTTGGCATTACAGCAGATACCTAGTATGTTTTTGTGTTCCGGAATCACTGAATTAGACCAACTTAGTATCATAACTGAGGAGTAAAAGGTTTGTGTTCCAAAATACTTGTTCTGAGATCCCATCTGTTAATAAAAGAAAGGGGTCATAGCCCCAGGTCTGATATTATGTTGCTTAATGTACTTCCACCTCCGTTAATGCAATGCTTGTGTTCCAAGTTCTAAGCCTGATATGTTGCATGATTTTTTTACCACCCACAATTACCCCTGCATGGTTGAAAAGGTTGGCAGTGCGTGCACTCCCCTTTTTGTGCCATAAATCACTGGGGCATGTGTCAATGTGTGCATGATTATATTCTTGTTTCAGGCACAAACCTAACCTTGCTTACACCCAGTTTTTCCAGTCACTGTCTTTGTTAGAACAGATTCACAATTGCTTTATTAACCTTCTTGCTCTCTCAAATTTGCTTGAAAATGCACCATTTGGCCACTATTTTTTCAAAATTTGCTCGGGGGAGAACCCCCCGAACCTCCCTTGGGTAATCTGGGCTTGCTCGCTGCACTCGCTCGCATTACCGTGTCTCAAGATGAAGATTGTCGAAAAGGTGTGTCACCAACATTAAAAGTTTGGAAAGCTGTGCTCTAAAGAATTATGGAAAATATTTCTCTGAACATAATAACATATAATATCAAATGCTGTGGGCAATGACTTCCAGACTCCCCAAAACAGTTCAGCATTTGTACCATAGAACTGCTTAGCTCATCTCCTGTGATAACAACAACTTCATTTATTGGTCAAGCTATATACTCTCATTTGGACAATGGTTCCAAGTGTCTATTGATGTAGCAAGGAAAGATTGCAGTCTGGTGGTCCATCCCTAAGAAAGGCTACTGCCAGTGGCACAGTGGTTAGCTAAGAACTACACCTGTATCACAATTTTTACTTGCACACCATGTGCTTCATTGTGTACAGCAGGGACCCAAAATGGCATATTGGAGCTAATGAAGCATGCAAATTACATGGATGAGAGCTTGAGTCTCAAAGAAATCAATAGAGGAAAGGCAAGGAAAGGCAAGGAAAGAAGGCCAAAAGGTTGGCTAAACAACCACATTCCAGCAGTTTCGAAAATAGTGATTGAAGAACTCCTGTGGGCACAGAACCAATATTTAACTGTGCAAACACCTTGCCACCAAAATGTGTTTTCTGGGTTTTGATAGGTTAAAGAGAAGCAAAATCTTGGATCTCAGATTTTGGGTAGGAATGTATTCTTATATTTATTTTGCAGGAAAATCAGACCAAATCCATAACATGCATGATGGGCCATGCGGTTACATTTAAATATCACATGCTTCTGGATAGATAGCCCGTCAAATTTGACTCAACTGCATCCTTTCTGTTAAGGCCTAACATTGGTCTGGTTGTCATATTCTGAAGTGTTTGCTAATAAATATTTTATAAGCCCCACAAAAAGGGAATTCCTGTAATCCAAACTAGACATAATTGCACCCTGACCTTCTCTTGTCTTCCAGTCAGCAGGTAAGGTAGTCAGAACATTAAAGAAAATGTAAACCCGTATTTGTAAAGCGCGAACTACTCACCCTTACAGGTCTCAAGGCGCTGGGGGCCATTGTGGAAATTAAGTGAGCTATTGCCCAGAGTCACATGGTGCTGAGCTGAGCTGCTGCAGGAGATCGGACCGTGAATCCTGTGCTCTGAAGTCAAGTGCCCTGGCTGCTGCACCACACCTCTCCACTATATGTTTACGGTCTTTGGAATCATAAAGCAAAATGCAGTAACTTTGGCCATCTGACTTGCTAAGACAAGCTTAGAATGAACGACTGTAACCCTGGGATTGTACTGTTTTAACCAGTTCTGAAAGTGTCCCTATATAAGTCAGCCACGTTGTGTGTTGACCATGTTAGTTTCAATGAGTGAGGTCGATATCTCGTTTTATCCTGACTGTGAAACTAAAAAGTGAATCAGAAGTAAGAGGGCTTATCTGTATATTAAATAGGCTAGGAGCCCCCTGGGACCAAGTACCTGTTGATTTAAAAATCTTCAAGCAGTAAAAACTGTGATCTATCCTGCAGAAAGGAACTGAACCAGCTTATGACATTGTAGCTCAACCCCACCTGCCCTACACCAAGGGTGGGAGACAATGTCACTGGATAATTCATATCCAAGCAAAAATACATGAATATATACATTTTAGATTTTTTTTTAAATAACTACATACCCTTTCAGGCTAACAATGTCACTATGCTGACCACCAAAGCAAAATGTTCAGTTAAGTCATCATCGGTAATATCGATGTCATCAATATATAGTGATCAAGGCTCTTCTTGAAAGATCTCTATAATCTCTATAATACCCTTTGAGCAATGTTATTGTTCTAAACATGCATTGAAAATAGTTGAATGAAAAAGCAGTTTGAATATGGGTTTTAGAATTAAAACCATTAAAGTTTAGACCATTAAAATGCCTAAAGTGGTTTTGTATTTGTTTGACACAATTCTTCATTATTCCATTACAATGTGCCTTTCTGTTACAGCATGTGTGTGTGAGTGTGTGCATTCAAATTTCTATCATCTAAAGTTATTACGTATAAACTATCAAGTTTTACAACCAGAGAAAGAGGAGAGTGTTCATGGGTGAATGGCAAGGCAGTATTAAACCTTGATATTGTAGCGTTTATACTTTGTTTAACATATGGGCTTAGTAGGTATTGAGCAGAGCCTGTACTTAGGCCTCACTCCTCATGGGTGTCACGTTTGGAACAGATACCATGTCCCACCCCACTTGGTTTCTATGCAGTGCAGGAGCATGCTTTAAAGTCGATTCTTGTGCATCGTTTTCCCTGTATTCTTTAGGTACTAAGAAGGAACATGCTTGCATTTTTACTTCCTCTATTCTTCAGGGACTAAGGAGGAAAATACTTGCATTTTTACTTCCTTATCCCGAGGTGCAGCCCTAAAAAAACGGACATGCATCCCTTGCAGCGATGGTATCATAAGCATCTAATAAATTAGTCCAGAATATAACTTTAATTGTATTCAATATATATCTGCATTGAATCTGTATTTCTACATTATAAAACCTGCCTGGAGGCTTTACATGGCCATCTCAGCCTATGGAGTCGATTCCGATGTCAGACAGACCTGAGTCGTCCGACATTGGTTAGGAACCATAACCGACCAACCTTTCATTGGTTACGGCCCTGCACGTACGATGGGACCGTACCCTGTTCGGTCGCATGCGTATGTTGCATGAGAACAATGCATGCCCACATTGTGAAATGGAGGGGTGCAGTTAATCCCTGCACCCTGTGACTGGCACCCCAAGGTGCCAGTTACCGGGCGCAGTGATCAACAGAGGCGCACCATAGGGGTCCTCAGGTGTCTTCCGCCAATCGGAAGCCTCGCACCCATGGGGGCCCTACTGGGTACCCCCAAAGACAGTTCCTGACTGCCTTTTCGTGCTGAAAAGAACGGTACAAAAGGACAGTGGAAACTGCCATCGTAATCCCTCAGTTATTAGGAGGTGGTCGGGTGAGTACTGAAGGATTACCCGATGGCGGATAGGCTCTACGAGCCAGTCGGAAGCCATCCGGAAATCCGAGGCGGATTCCTTTCCGACAGAGCCCATAGGAATGGCTCTGTTGGAACGAAATCCAAACGGCACCTTCCGATGTGGACGGAAGGGCTTTGACCCTTGGTCCGAGCCCTTTCGTCCGACATGGGAATCGGCCTCTTAATGTATTCTTTAGTTAGAGTCACCACCAAATGCTCTTTGAGAGCCAGGTGAATTTCTGCTGTGTTGTCCAGACGAACTACATCCCAAGGTCTGTTCTGCAGAAGTATCAATAGCTTACAACTATGATTTTTTCCTAAATCTGTTGCTTTCTTTTTCCTAAAACAAGTCTTTGAGAGCAAATCTTTCTAACCCTTCTTTAAATTAATTTCAATGTTATGCACTGGTTGGCCACTCTGCTTGGTATACACGTTCTTCCTGCTATACTCAGTCAATCCACTCTTTTCTGTCCTTTCACTGTCAACAGAGTTCTGTAAAGGATGAGATGAACAACTGCCAGGGTACTGATAACACTCTATCTTTTGAATGTCATCCCTTTTCCTCAAACTACATCCGCGTCTCTCGGACTCCAGCATAGGAGGAGAACCAGTTTTAATTTTCTGTTTCACTTTCTGGTTTTCTTAATCTTCAGTGCAGCTTTCTACTTACCTGGTCCTTTGTTCTAAATTGTTGTTGTGGGATTCAGTTCTACACCTCAATAATCTAAAATAGCATGGCTCACAGATTTGCAAAGTTCTGAAATAATCCTTGGAAGGTCACATTTACGATCTTGAAGGAGAACCACTGCCAGCCGCTGAGTACTGCCATAATAAATTAAACTCAAATAATCTTTCTGAAGTTTAAATAAAAAAATTAGTTCCCACTACACCCTAAGTAAAAAAGTAAAATATTTTTTACCATGCAATGACAATTATTGGAAGTCATGTATAGATTCAACTAAAAGTAATTTAAGTATATGTATATAATTAAAATTTCATATTTACATAAAGTTTTATGTTTCCCAAAACTTGTTAAAATATTTCATCATTATTAAATACCTATCTTTTATTTTTATGTATTTTTATCCTTGGATTACATGTAAGCCTTAAATTATATGTATTTACTTTTCTAACTGTATTAAATATTTAACATTTTTATTTATAAATATTTCTTATTGAGTTTATGAAAATTCACGTCCTTCATTAATTTCTACGGAGGTGTGGTGCAATATCAGTGGCTTTCCATGTATGGTGCTGGTGTTTCTTTTTTGCAGTAGTAACTTTGAGTAACTTTACACACTTATTTTATGACTATTTTCCTCTCTTGGGATATCATCAAAAACGACAGGCTATTCTTACCCACGTAATATCACAGGTTAATCACATCAAACTTATTGTACTTAGAAGCTCCTATAACAAAAACAAGTAGAAACCAAAGTACCTCCGCAAAACTATAAATGCACCTCGGTCCAAGAAACATTTCACGCCAGTGCTACAAGCATTGGGTTAGATGCTGATAGGAAAATGCTCTGCTTTTAAGACACTTGCTAGCAAAATACCAACAATAATCACTGAACAAAACACGTTACCCAGGAGAAACAGCTCAACTCGTCGTTCTGTCTTATAAGAAAAATACTATCTGTAAAGCCATGGCATTTCAACAGGCAGCAACAGCTTCACTGTCCTTGCCTACCAAGATAAGAAGTATCCAAACATCCTGACGTTTAGGAAGAAAAAAACTAGCTCTTCCGCTACAAAAAATGTCAAACTTTTCTAGTGACCTGGCATAAAAAAATGACTGACAGTGGCCACAGCCAAAAGGAAGGCGCCAATTGACTCCACCAGAAGGCGGCTGTACAGGCTGTGCCGTGCGCCATTGAATACTCTTTCAGTGGTCCCAATATAACACGTCTACCACGTCTGGCTGCTGCAAGAAACAATGAAGCTTTTGGCGGCCTAACCCATGGTTGGACCTTCAGAAGTAACTTGAACAACTTTCACTTTAAAAGTACAGACACTCTTTTAAGGGGAAGAAGCCATCATCAATCCAGTTAAATCATTCCACTCCATGTCAAGGAGAGCTGGCATCAGATTCTCAAGGGCTGGCACCCTGGAAGTCTTTAATATAGTCCATCCCTGCATACACCTCTTTTGCCCTCGCCGTGATCAAAGCTTGGGGAAACCTGGGGGCGTGGCCTGCGTGCCAAGGAGTGATGGCGGACCCTGTGTGAGCTCCGCAGTGCTGCGGGACTCTTCTTCTGATATCGAGCCTCAATTATCACTTGCGGAGCAGCGAGGCATCAACTTTCACCTTTGAGGATGCGGTGCGCCCGATGATAGGTTTTTGGAGGTGTTCATGTCCTCTACGAGCAACTTCTGACTACCGGGGATTTCGCCTTGTTTGAGACGCGGGCTGCTGCCATTTCGGGTTGCTGAGCCCACGCCTCCCTCAGATGCTGACTATCGAATACTGGTATGCTCCTCTTTTGTGCAACTGCTGCGCTGCCACATAGTATCCTGCTCTTTATATGAAGGTGGTTTAAGTCGTACTCTTTATTTGCATTTTCGTCCAGATTGCAGTGGTTGTTTTCTTTTTAGATGCGAGCGGCCGCCATTTTAGGTCGCAGCGCTCGCACCCAGTTTCCTCAGAAATTTTTGCCGCTTGACTTGCAATGTAATTTTTCTACAATAGCCACATGGTCCTTTATGATTTTTCTTAATTGCTGCAGGAGTTAAGGTGTCAAGAATGGTGCAGAGAGCCTTACTAATCCCTGAATAATTTTCTTCACGTATGGAGATAAAGTCAGTTTATAAATGCTCGTGTTATTTGCTATGTACTTCACCAAATGGCAGCTTTCAAACACATCATGCTGCTCTGCAGTGGAATTTGAGTTTTGTTTTAACACTGGAGTGTTGCCAATCTATATGGAATGCACTGTTCTCTCCTTTGGCTCTAGTTCAGGTTTTTAAGTGCAATGTCTTCTCAAGTTTCTCCCAACATGCTGAAGAAGCGTTGTGGCCTGCATTTCTGCTGAGGATGTAATACCATATTCTTTTTCCTTTTTTTCTTACTACGAGTATCCTCTATGTGCATACCAGTGCATCTGTTTATTATGAAGTGCGATGCGGTACCTTTCTTAGGTTGCTATACCAGCGGCTGTCTGTCCAGGTCACTGAGCTCGTGTTTTTTCTATACCTACTGAGGCATGCCGTTCCGCATAGTGAATTGCCATAATTTCACAGAATTTCACCTCATGATGTCTTTTTTTCCAATTATTACAAGTGGCTCTTCTATTTTGGCACTCCTGAACATAAGTTGGCATCATTTACAACGCTGTTTTTGTTCTTACAACTTGCAGTGAGGAAGGAATATTTTATTGATGTGAGGCATTAGAGCAGCTTTACTATTTATGCCAACCTTTTTAAGGAACTTGGATTGTGTTTCTTGTCTCTTATGTCTGGATTGGAGGAACTTATCTTATTTTTCAGCTAACTCTATATGCTCTGGTATTATATTATATTGTGGTCCTTCCACTACAATTGTTGCACATACCATATTTTTCCTCACAATTTTTGGTACTTTCTTTTTATATCACTATGGTCTTCATTCTGCTAGATCTTCTGTTTCTGGCACAAAACCAAAGAGGCATAAAATTACCTGCCTTCTACCCTACATTCATCTCAGTATCCAATTTTGGACTCTATATTGGATGAAGTTCGTGATCTTCAACCTTTTAAGTCAACGACCAATGAAAAACTTAAACAGATTGAGCAGAGATGGATTGTTATGGAGGGCAAAGGATTAGAATTAGAACAACCTGTCAGCTACCTTTAGGATGTTTCTACTAAGATACCATTATTAGAACAGGAAATTCACAAGTTAAAAATCCATGCTGAGGGCCTTGAAAATGGAAATCGGAGAAATGATTTACGCCTGTATGGTCTACCAGAAAATATTGAAGGCCCTGATATGGTACCTTTTCTACAAAAACTCCTTCCAGAATTTCTTGACCTCCAGGTTTCCACAAATCCTCTCAATATACAAAGAGCACACCATCTGGGTCGTCTCGCTCCTAATGCTTCCAAACCACGTGGTATCATCATGCTTTTCCTTTAATTCACTGAGCTGATGCAGGTTTTAAAAGCTGTAAAACTCAAACGTCGCCTCATGTGGTATGTTCATAATCTCTTCATCTCTCAGGATATTTCTACTGCAACAAATGCACGCCGTAAAGAATTTCTTGCATTACGTCTTCAGATGAGACACCTTAATATCCAATATGGAATCCTCCACCCATGTCTTTGCAAGATTACTCATAATGGTCGGTCACGTTCTTTTGATGATCCAGAAAAATCAGACTCTATCTTCAGGATCTGACATCACATGGAATGGATACTAATACGTACTAATACCTAATCTCTTTTGTGGTTTAGTAGTGTCACTTTGAATTTCTCTTTCATGCTTACTCGTTGCTCATAGTTTACTTGTTCTGCATTCAGTTTCATGAGGTTCTTCTCTTCTCATCTTCTTTGTATTTCTTCTGAGGTCCGTGCCCTCTGGCATCTCTTCTGCTCTATGCTTTTCCTTTTTTTTTTATTTTTACCCCCTAAACCGAGGGCAAAAAGCACAGCATAACATAAAACCAATTTACCTTAAACATACAGAAGCACATAATGTGTTCATAAAGAGAAAGGAGAAATAAATAAATAATAAAAATAATAAAATAAGAAACATGGGGATAGAGAAACATCAGAGATACAACAACCTAGAGCAATATATAATAACATCATTAATCAATCCATCTCTATATACAGTACTATTATCCTAAATCTCATCCTTCCATTTAGTTATTGGTTCCCATATTTGTAATCCCAGTTTTCTCCCTTTCTTCCCCTTTCTAGCATAGATTGCTTTTTCCAAATTATATATATTGAGAATCCTAGCCAACCACTGTTGATATGTTGGTGGTAATGGATCGAGCCAAGCTGAAGCGATACATAATCTTAATACCGCCATAGCCACAAAGATAA
Organism: Lissotriton helveticus; assembly: GCF_964261635.1. Lineage (NCBI taxonomy): Eukaryota > Metazoa > Chordata > Amphibia > Caudata > Salamandridae > Lissotriton > Lissotriton helveticus. The sequence goes on from NC_136069.1 coordinate 1,414,858,490, forward strand.
AATAACATTCTTCCCCCTGAATACCCTCCGGATTTACACCCAACAATATTAATGAGGGGGTTAAGTTAACTGGTATTCTCAGAGCCCTTTGCACTAAAGTCTCAATTTCTTTCAATATTGTGAATAAGTGTGGGCATGTTGCAAATACATGTACTATATCAGCATGTAGACTTCCGCATCTTGGGCAATTAATGCCCGTTGTAACTCCCCATTGCGCGATTTTTGCCGGAGTATAATATAGTTGGTACAGTGTCTTGTAATGTTGTGCCTGCAATGCTGCGGAGCACAAAACATTCTGACCCAACTCTAATGACAGATTAAAACACTCTGCTTCAATCTCCAATTTAGTTGCCCAAGTTTCCCCTCATTTCGCCATATCATCCTGTTTTGATTCTGTTAGTTCGTAGTAAAATCTTTTAATGTTGCAGCTAACCCCTTCCTGCACCAGCTCCAATATGGCATTTTTTCCAAATCCAGCAGGGCCGCCTCTTTTATTTATCAAAAAGCTTCTTACTTGAAGGTACTTAAAAAACATGCCTTGTTTCTATCCCGTACTTTGCCTGGATCTCTGAAAACTGCATCAAGCGCTGTAACCCCATCGAATCGCCAATTTTCGTAATTCCTTTTTTTACCCAAACCGTGAATACTGCATCCGAAAAGATATCATTAGGAAAAGTTGAGTTATTCTTCATTCTTGTGTATCTGTTATTTTTACCCAGGCCATATCTCTTGCTAAAGGCCTTCCAAATATTGTATGCTGCCATGAGAGTCTTAAAACGAGTCCTCTTGAAATAAGCAGAGTCAAAATATCTAAGAAGCACATTATTCGCATCCCCACCCAGCAAGAGACCATATATTGCCAGGGTTCCTAGATCATCCTCCCCCTCCATCTCCGCTCCACCTATTAAACCCACCATATATTTTAAGGCAGCAGCCCAGTAATAAAGTTTCAAATCAGGTAATGCCCACCCTTCTCGTTCTCTTGGGAGTGTCATCAAACGTAGTGCTCTCCTGGTCTTTCCTTTAGACCAGGTAAACCTATTAATCATAACTTCTAACTTTTTAAACCAGGAGTTGTCAAACATCAATGGAATTGCCCTAAATATATACAAAAACTTTGGTAGCACTAGCATCTTAATAATATTTGTTCTACCAACTATTGACAAGTGGAGGTTGTGTAGCCTATCTAAATCCCTTCCAACCTTGACTATAATAGGGGCTATATTTAATTCCACCACCTTATCTAATTCTGAGGTAATTGTGATTCCGAGATATACACCTGTCTGTACCACCCTTTGATCCTGACATACCACGTTGTTGTTCTTAATTATTTGCGTTTTATTGGTATTCAGGGAGTAGCCTGAGACCTTTCCAAAACTTTTTGCCTCCAGTTCCACATATCGAATAGCCTCCCTGGGTGATGGTGTAAGAACTGCCACATCATCAGCGTACGCGAGTATCTTGCAATCCCCTCTATGCGTAATCAATGGAGCGATGTCTTCATTACTTTCCATCCTCCGAATCAAAGAGTCCAAATACATAGCAAACAACAGGGGGAGCACGGGCACCCCTGCCTTGTTCCCCTCTTAATTTGAATCACCCTAGTTAATCCTAAATTTACCCTGACAGCTGCTACCGGATCCCTATATAGTGTTTTTATCGCGTTAACAAAGCCCTCCCCAAATCCCACCCTTTTTAAAACACACCATAGATAGTCCCAGGAGACCCGATCAAAAGCCTTCTCGGCGTCTAAAAACAGCGCCACCATCGGGTCCCCCGTGACTTTCATGGTGTCAAATAAGGTAATAAGCTTCCGGGTATGATGGGTAGTTCCACGCCCTGGTATGAATCCATGCTGATTTCTGGTGACTAGTGGTGTTATCACACTTGCAAATCTTATTGCTAATGCCTTTGAATAAACCTTTGTATCGGCATTCATAAGTGTGATAGGTCTATAAGATCCGGGGTCTTTTGGTGGTTTCCCTTTCTTTAATATAACCACAATTTCTGCGCCTGACCATGAGCCTGGTACAGACACCCCTATCTGTGCCTGTTGCATGGTCTTCACCATGTCCTTCCCCAATACTTTCCAGAATACCTTAAAAAACTCTATCGGTATCCGATCCGGTCCTGCTGCCTTTCCGGAAGGGAGACTCATGAGAGCCGCTTCGATCTCCTGAGAATCTAATGGAGTATCTAATCTCTGTTGTTCTTCATCTTCTAACATCACTCTTGGAATATTCTCTAGATAGAGTGCAATTTCCCCGAGATCCTTTCCTTGCTGCTCTTCGTATAATTTCATATAAAACTGTCTAAAAACTTCTCTGATCTCCTGTGTATCAGTTACCACATTCCCAGAGCTGTTCTTAATCGCCCTTATCTCTCCTATCGCTGTTTTTTGCCTTGCTCGTGCTGCTAGTGTTCGTTCCACCCTTTCACTAGCTTCATAGCATTTCTCTCTATTTGCCACATATATTTTTGCTGCCTTGGTTGCTATATCTTCCTCTGCCTCCATCCTTATCTTTGCTAATTTAATAAATGAAGCCTCCAATGGATTGCCTGTTACTATACATTCGTTTAGCTCCTCCTCAGCTAGAAGCATTACTCTTTTTAATACCTGGTTCTCTGTTGCTCCTGTTTTCGTTTGTTCACACTATAACTAAGAGTCTCCCCCCGTACCCCAGCCTTGAAACTATCCCATACCATACCCTCTGATGCACTACCCCTATTTATTGCCAAATATCCCTCAATCCATTGCATCATGTGTTGGATATATATCTCATCCTCCAAGAGCGCTCTCTCAAATGTCCACCGTGTACCCCCCTAGGGATCGATGTCACAGCAAAATTTAAAATGAGAGGATTGTGATCAGACAATAGGCGTGGCATCCTCTCAATCTGAAATTTAGATGAACAGTTACTCGAGACCAAAAAATAATCTAATCTTACACTCACCCTGTGCGGGGCGGAATAGTATGTATATCCCTTCTCTTGCGGTTTTAAAGTGTCCCAGAGATCTATTAAGGCATTATTCCTAGTCATAGAGCAGATTGCTCGAAAAACTCTTCTCTTCCTTCCTTGAAACAGTGTATAAGGTCCTACCCCTAATCCTAATTCCCCTGCACCATTAATGTTAAAGTCCCCTCCAAGTATAATGCAAGGTGCCCAGGTAGCCAGCTCCACATCTAGGAATTCAAAAAGTTCCGGGTCATCCCCTGTAGAGCCATAGATAGAACCTAAAGTTATCCACTCCTCCCCGACCATACATTCTACCAGAGCCCATCTCCCCCAAGCATCCTCCAGTTTCTTCCTAGTAGTGGTGCCCCTTCGTCTTGATAGTATTGCCACCCCCCTATTCCTAGAGCCTTGTCTTGAGAAAGCTAGCACTGAAAAGCCCAATTGCTCCAAGAAATGTATTTCAGATGCCATACTATGCGTTTCTTGTAAAAGTAAGAAATCAACTCTCGTATTTTTTAACAAAAGAGAGACCTTCCGCCTCTTCTGCCTATCATTCAAGCCACATACATTCCATGACATTATTCGTACAGCCATTAAAAAACGTCTAATACCTGCCCAATCCATTTAGACCGTTTCAACTCAATTAATCCTTTCATCAGATATAGCCTGCACGATTGCTTATTGTTTATTATATTTTGGTTTCTTTGCATTTTTGTTTAGAATTCTTTCATGATGTGCCCCTTACCCCCTGTACATCCCTACTCCCTCCCCTGAAAGCCCCCCCCCGGCGATCCCACCCCCCATACTGGCAAATAGGTCCATGAGACCTATATGTGGCAACTGTGACCCCTCAGGAGTGCCGCGCTCTCTCAGCTCAACTCCCTATCCCTACACCTTTAAAAAAAAAAAACACCCAAAGACCCACCATTCTCCCTTAATTTCCTCTACGTCCCCCCAAATCCCCCTACACCCATCTTCTTCTTCTTCCTCTTCTTCTTCTTGTTTTACCCTTAGATTGCTAGCTAAGTTAGTTTATAAACATCTTTTGAGCTCATTGATTAAGTCTTCCGACTTCCCTGAGAAATCAAAGCCACCGTACCATCCTGAGTTCTATTTTCTTTCAGCCATACAAGATATTCTTGGGTCTTAATCTCAGAGTAAAAAACGTTGAATTGCCCGTTTCTGACTACCTTTAATCTACTAGGAAATATCAAATATGCCTCACATCCTAGTTTTTGAAATGGAGTTATCAACTCCCTCATCCTCCATCTCCTCTCAACTGTTGTGTGACAAAAGTCAGGCCTAGCAAAAAATTCCACATCTATGTATCGACATTTAGCCTGAGGTTTTGCCTTTGCCATAATTTCTTCCCTTAATAGGTAATTTCCAACATTTATGAGTATTGCTCTAGGTTTGGCAGTCGTATTACCCTTACTCTGTACAAATGGGAACCTAAGCGCGCGCTGTATTTCGCTTTCCCAATTCCAGCCTATTATATCTGGCAATGCACCTCTGAGTAATTCAATTACATATGCCCTCACGTCCTGCCCCTCCTTCCCCTCTGCCACACCCAGTAGTCTTATGTTGTTTCTTCGTTGTCTGTCCTCAAAGTCTTCAAGTTTCCACAAAACATCTGATGTAGTTTTTTCTTGATCATGTTTGAAGTCCTGCCATTTATTAACTTCATCCTCCAAATTACCAGTTCTTTCCTCCACCTCAGTGACTCTTCCCACTAGATCTGTATACAATTTATTGACCTTCCTAAGGGACCCTTGTATCTTCTTACTCTCCTGCCTTGCTCTACGACTCTCCACTCTAGCCTCCACCTGAATCTGCTTCAACATTGAATACATCATTTCAAATCCAAGTGAATCTTGACCTTGACTTTGAGTCTGTCTCTGTGACTGATCTTGAATTGGGACAGAGCTCGCTGTCTCTTGATACAATTGTGATGTCGCGGAGTAGTCCCAATCCAATCTTTTAAACAACCTGTACTTGTAAGGGACTTGCACCACTTTTAGATCTATGCTGTCGCTTTCTCGCAAGGCACTTTGATTTACGTCTTGAAGGGGGTTTATGAACTGTATCTTCCTTCACATCTGAGCTATCTGAAATATCACAGTCTAATCCAGAAGCAAGTGATTCAGTTTGTCTGTACCTCTTGTAGCATTAGTGGACTCTGAGTCTGTTTCAGTCCCCCCCACAGCCCCTTCCTCGTCATCACCACCCTCATTAAGCGAATAGAAACATTCATCGCTAGGTGAACCGGGATTTAAGCCAGAATTTAGAATTGGGCCCCCGGAATTTAAATCAGAATCTAGTACAGTCCTATCAGTCTGAGGCACCATTAATACGGACATTACCTCCCCACCTCCTTCTTGCTCCTCTCTACCCACGGCATCTAAAGTATAGGTTGTGTCCCCAGAATTGACTTGTATTATTGCTCCTGTTTCCTTATTGTGTTCTTGTGTCAAATCCACATTACACTGGTCCTCCCCCTGTTCCTGCGTTACCTGTATTATTTGAAGTGTCCCCGAGGTCGCCGGAATCTGAGAAGCAGCAGGTACCGAGGTCGCTGGAATCTGAAAATCATCAGGTACACTTTCAGAGCCCTGAATCTCATTCCTCGGTACCACGTATACCCTCTCTAATCGCTCTGCATCATTCTGCAGCGAAGCCTGCCCTGTCCTCTTCTCCGACTGCTCCATCTGCTGAGTCTGCACAGGGTGTTACAGGGCCTTTCCTGGCCAATACTGTGTCTCTGGTCCCGCCCCCTGTGCGCCCATAGCCATTGTACATGAGTGATCCGTAGCTCCGCTAATGAGTCTCCCGTTTGCCTCCTGCAATATCGTTGGGGGAATAAAGCCCAGAGGCCGATAGAAGCGGGCCTGTGTGATCTCTTTAGCCGCTGATCTATCTGATTTGCCGTTTACCATATCCTTGGCGTTCGTGCTTGCCGCCGCTGCCGCTGGCGCCGCCGCCATAGCAGGGGAGAACGCCTCTAGCACCGTAGGCTGTCTTAGCGCTGCCTGTTCAGACGTCTTAGTACCAGTGTTGTTTCTCCTGTTTGCGATAATTTTATCCTGTAGCTTCTCCTTTTTTTCTTTTTGGTTCACCGCGGTGCTGCTGCTGACTGCTTTACCCGGCTCCATATCTCGCTCTTCCATTTTACGTAAGGTTGTTTTCGCCCGTAGATTTGCCGCTGGGGCATCAGGATCGCTGCATACCGCTTTCTCCTTATCCTCCTTTTGCTCCCTTGCGGTTCTCTGCTGTTTTGGAGCCATTACAATCTTCCTTAAGCGATGCCAATACCAATGACTCGTATCGGTAAGTCGTTCTAGGAATCAACGAGTACGGCTCAAACTCCCTTTGATGTTCTCCTTTAAAGTCAAGGCTGACCACTCTGCCGCGGGAGGAGAGCCCGAATCAAAGACTGAAGATAAGTTCACCGTGGGTTTTTTCAATTTGATTTCAAGAAGCATTGCTCTTCATGGGGGGATATCGGGGGGGTCTCAGGGGATTTTCTCGTCCTTTTCCATCGGCTAGAAGGGTGGTGTGTCGCACACAGGTTATAGCCACGGGAGAGAAGAGAGAGCACGTCTTCCCCCTACGGCCTGTCAGCGGCCATCTTGCCCCTGCTCTATCCTTTTCCATCTACTTCTTTCTTCTAATCGTCCCTATTTGTTCAATATTGTCCTTTATCATTTATTTATTGTTAATGTATCCTGGTAATGTGGGTCTTTCTGTAGTATTCTCCATATGTAATTTTTTCTTGTGGTGTGTTTTCTCTTGTAGTTATATCCTTGAAGTGTATCAGCTCCAACTGTGTTATACCCTCCCTTCCCTCCATTATGTGTCACGTGGAACGTCCGTGGTCTTGGGAGTTCAGTCAAAAGGCAAAAGGTACTGTCTCATTTATCAAAACTCAATTCTCAGATTTCTTATCTTCAGGAAACTCACTGTAATGATGTGGAGTCTTTTAAGTTGAAAAGGCAATGGGTGGGTCAAGTTGTTTTTTCTCCTGCTTCCAACAAAAGGTTGGCATCTGATAATGCTCGGATGTTTGCTAATATGATTTCATATGGCAAAAAATATAAATCTCCCCTTGCAGCCCTGTCTTTAGATGCTGAAAAGGCATTTGACCGTATTAATTGGCAATTTATGTTTCAAACTCTCCAATGGTTTGGTTTTGGGCCCTCTTTTATTTCTTATGTTAAACTTTTGTACTCGTGTCCTCGAGCCAGTATTTCTGTTAATAATCATTTCTCCAAATCTTTTTTTTTGTCCAGAGGCACAAGGCAGGGATGTCCCCTTTCCCCTTTATTATTTATCCTATGCTTTGAACCATTCCTAGAGCGCATTCGTATTAATTCTCAGATCGCTGGCTTCAAACATAACTGTAGAAAATAAAATCTCTGCTTATGCAGACGATATACTGATTTATATGTCTAATCCTGTTTAATCTCTCCCTCATTTTTTGAATGAAGTTCGATTATACTCCAGTATTTCTGGTTACAAACTCAACCTCTCAAAGACAGAAGTCATTCCCTTAAACTCTACATGCTATTATTTTATGTTTAGTGATATTAATTTTGCTTGGTGTCCTTCTAAAATTAAATCACTTGGCATTTGGTTTTCATCTTCCCTAAATGATACAATTAAATTCACGTTTACTGCATTAATAAATAAAATCCAATCGCTCCTCCTTACTAGTGGAGAAGTGTGGCTCACTGGTTAGAGGAGGCAGACCTGGAAGCAGAGGTCAGCCCGGGACCAGGGTTCAATTCCCGGCTCGGCGTGGTCTTGAGTCCTAAAATGTCCATGGACTCGACAATTCTTGCTCCGGTGCCTACTCGATTCACGGGTTCACACTCTGCGACTCTGGGCAATAGCTTGCTTAATCTCCACAACGGCCCCTCGCGGTGGGATGCCTGGCTTTCACCTTGCGGATACCCTGCCGGGGTTATCTCACAGGGGAATACCAGGACGGGTTCCCTAAGCAAGCGCTTAGAAACCGCTCGGTGATTTGCGCTATATAAATTCTTGTACATTTACATTTACACTTGGTCCCCCCTGTATAGTTCCCGGTGGGGCAGGTTAGATACCATTAAAATGATGATTGTACCTCATGTTTTATATACATTGTCTATGCTTCCTATCCGAATTCCCAATGTATATTTTTCTCGAATTAGCTCTGCATGTACAACATTTTTGTGGAACAATAAACACCCACGAATTGCTCTAAACAAACTCATACGTCCTAAGGATGAAGTTGGTGTGCGTTTCCCAAATTTTAAAGCTTCTCATTTAGCTTTTTTGATTAAACAATCTTTTGTATTAGCTTATGATTTTGTGGACATTACTGTTCCCAGCTGGGTCATTTTTGAAGGCTCCTTATTAGAAGATTTTTCTTTTTAACATGTAATCTTTATGCCAAACTGCACCTTTTTGTCAACTAACCCTGTTTTAAAATACTCCCAAACTTTATTATATAACACTTTTTCTAAGGATTTTACTCCACTTCAATGTTTTTTGTCCTCCACTGTATGGCATAATACATTTCTTAAATATAAAGGTAAATCATTTTGCTACAAATACTGGAAAGAATATGGTATTATTTTTGTTCATCAGTTACTTCACAATTACTCGATTGTTCCCTTTCATACCTTACAAACATGCTATCAATTACCTGACTCTCTTCTCAATAAATATAATATTATTGTTAATGCCATACAATCTCATCTAACCACTTTTCCCCTTCCGCCTCACACACCGTCTATATCCCCTTCTACTCCTCTATACCACTTATTTTCAACTCACAGACCTAAAGCCGCTCTTCAATCAATCAATCAATCAAGACATTTATAGAGCGCACTACTCACCCGTGGGGTCTCAAGGCGCTAGGGAGGGGGGGTGCCGTTACTGCTCGAACAGCCAGGTCTTGAGCTTCTTCCTGAAGGAGAGGTGGTCTTGGGTCAGGCGCAGGTCGGTCGGGAGGGAGTTCCAGGTCTTGGCGGCCAGGTAGGAGAAGGACCTTCCTCCTGTTGTCGCTCTTCGGATGCGGGGGACGGCGGCGAGGGCGTGGTTGGTCGATCTGAGGTGGCGTTTGGGAGCGTAGAAGTTGATTCGGTTGTTGAGGTAGCTCGGGCCTTGATCGTGTAGGGCTTTGTGTGCGTGGGTGAGGAGACGGAAGGTGATTCTTTTGTTGACGGGGAGCCAGTGCAGATTTCTCAGGTGTCCGGAGATGTGGCTGTTTCGTGGGATGTCGAGGATGAGTCTGGCTGAGGCGTTCTGGATCCGCTGGAGTCTTTTCTGGAGCTTGGCGGTGGTTCCGGCGTAGAGGGCGTTGCCGTAGTCCAGTCGGCTGGTGACGAGGGCCTGGGTGACAGTCTTCCTGGTCTCGGTGGGGATCCACCAGAAGATCTTCCGTAGCATGCGTAGGATGTAGAAGCATGACGAGGAGACGGCGTTGACTTGTCTGGTCATGGAGAGGGAGGAGTCCAGTATGAAGCCCAGGTTGCGTGCGTGGTCCGTCGGTTTGGGTGCGGTGCCCAGGGCGGGGGGCCACCAGGAGTCGTCCCAGGCGGAGGGCGAGGAGCCCAGGATGAGGACCTCCGTCTTGTCTGAGTTCAGTTTCAGGCGGCTGGTCGTCATCCACTCGGCTACATCTCTCATCCCTTCGTGCAGGTTGGCTTTGGCGGCGGCGGGGTCGTTGGTCAGGGAGAGGATCAGCTGGGTGTCGTCGGCGTAGGAGATTATGTTGAGGTTGTGTTGGCGTGCGATGGCCGCGAGGGGGCTCATGTAGACGTTGAAGAGGGTGGGGCTCAGCGAGGATCCTTGAGGGACGCCGCAGATGACTTCGGTGGCCTCTGACTTGTACGGTGGTAGGCGGACTCTCTGTGTTCTTCCGTCGAGGAAGGATGTGATCCATTCCAGTGCCTTCTCCTGGATTCCGATGTTGCCGAGGCGCTGCACTAGGGTGCGGTGGCAGACGGTGTCGAATGCCGCGGAGAGGTCCAGGAGGATGAGGGCCGCTGTGTCTCCGTTGTCCATCAGGGCTCGGATGTCGTCGGTGGCAGCGATGAGGGCGGTCTCGGTGCTGTGGTTGGCTTGGAAGCCAGACTGTGAGGGGTCGAGGGATCCATTCGTCTCGAGGAAGGCGGCCAGCTGTTTGTTGACGGTCTTTTCGATGACTTTGGCCGGGAACGGGAGGAGCGAAATGGGACGGTAGTTCTTGAGTTCGGTGGGGTCCGCTGTAGGTTTCTTGAGTAGAGCGCTGAGTTCGGTGTGCTTCCAGCTCTCAGGGAAGGTGGCGGTGTCGAAGGAGGTGTTGATAATGTCCCGTAGGTGGGGTGCGATGATCGCGTCGGCCTCGTTGAAGACGTGGTGAGGGCAGGGGTCGGTCGGAGATCCGGAGTGGACGGAGTTCATTGTGCGGATGGTGTCTTCGGTGCTGATCGGAGTCCAGGCGCGGAGGGTGGTGGTGGGTGGCGTTGCTGCGGTTGTGGCGTGCGTCGGTTGCGTGCTGAAGCTGTTGTGTATGTCCGCGATCTTGTTGTGGAAGTAGGAGGCGAGGGAGTTGCAGAGGTCTTGCGATGGGGTGATGTCGTTGTTTCCGGCGTTGGGGTTGGAGAGCTCTTTCACGATGTTGAAGAGTTCCTTGCAGTTGTGTGCGTTGTTGTCCAGCCGGTCCTTGTATGCATTTTTCTTGGTGGCGCGGATCAGTTGGTGGTGTTTCCGGGTGGCGAGCTTGAGGGTGTTCATGTTGTCCTTTGTTGGTTCCCTTCTCCATACTTTCTCGAGGGCTCGGCAGTTCTTCTTGGAGCTCTTGAGTTCGTCAGTGAACCATGGGGTTTTTCTGCTGCCGGGTCTGCTGGGCGGGGTCCTCAGGTGGGCGAGTTCGTCCGCGCAGTTGCTGATCCATTTCGTGAGGTTGTCGGCGGCCTGGCTGGGGTTCGCTGAGCCGGCAGGAGGGTGCTGTCTCAGGGAAGCGGTGAGCTGGTCGGCTGTGATCTTGTTCCAGCTTCTGCGGGCAACCTGTTGCTGGTGGTGGTGGATCGTCGTTCTTTTGAAGGTGAAGTGGACACAGCTGTGGTCCGTCCAGTGGAGTCCTGTTGCGTGGCTGAAGGCGATGTCTTTGCTGGATGAGAAGACGGCGTCGAGTGTGTGTCCGGCAAGGTGGGTGGGGGTGAATACCAGCTGCTTGAGTCCGAGGTTGGCCAGGTTGTCGAGCAGGGTGCTGGTGTTCCGGTCGCTGTTGTTCTCCAAGTGGAAGTTGAGGTCCCCCAGGAGGATGTAGTCGGCGGAGGGGAGGGCATGCGGGCTGATGAAGTCGGCGATGTCCTCGCTGAATCGTGTGCGAGGTCCCGGGGGTCGGTAGATCAGGGTGCCTCTGAGGGTGGTCTTCGGGTCGGTGTGGATCTGGAAGTGCAGGTGTTCGGCGGTGGTTAGGGTGTCGTCGGTGTTGGTCGTGATGCGGATGGTGTCCCTGTGGATGATGGCGATGCCTCCTCCCGTCTGGTTGGCGGTGCGGTCCCTCCGGGTGATCTTGTAGCCCTCTGGGATGGCGATGGCGATGTCGGGCGCTGAGGAGGCGTTCATCCAGGTCTCCGTGAGGAAGGCGATGTCAGGGGCTGTGGTGTCGAGGAGGTTCCAGAGTTCGACGGCGTGTCTGTGGACGGAGCGGGTGTTGAGCAGGATGCACTTGAGGTGGTTGCTGCTGGTGTTCGGCTTGGCAGGTGCAGGTGCAGGGTAGGTCCGGATGCAGGTGAACTTGCAGGCGTGGCAGCTGAAGGGTCCGTGGGTGTGCCTCGGGGTGGCTCGGTGACATCCCGGGATGCCGCCGGTGTTGAGTGCAATGAGTTCGGTGGCGTTGTAGGTTTGTCGGGTCGGCTTCCGTCGGTGGGAGCCAGGGGTCCTGGCGCTGGGCGCGGTCCAGGCGTGGACGGGCGCAGACGGGCTTACCTTTGGCGCGCCTTTGGCGCACAATCGGCGCGCCCGCTGCGCGTCACCGCTGCGCGTTCGCACGGTCGCCATATATGGCGAAGTGCGCGGGTGGGCGGAGCAGCTGGGAGGCGGGAGCGGGGAGGGAACAGAAGGAAGAAATGGGCGGGGTCTGCGGTGGTGGCGGGAAGCGGGGAGCGGGGAGGGACGACGGAGGGCGGAAAACCAGTCAAACAGAGGGAAAATAAACCACAGAAATACAAATACAGCGGGGGAAGCCCCAGTTAGGACAGATACAGCGTGAGATAAACAATTAGGACAAATCCAGCGGGAGAAAAGCAGTTAGGAAAAATACAGCGTGGGAAAAAACAATGAGGACAAATACAGCGTGAGGAAACCAATTAAGACAATGACAACACCAGGGGCACAGGCGGCAGTCGGGCAGCAAGGCACAGCGGAGGGGGAAGCGCACGCAGCAGCTGGTGGCCGTGCGGCGCGGGAGTGTCCTAGGATTAGGACTCTTGTATATAAGTTATTGTTATCAAATGTTATTGAAAGACCTAAGTCCGATATTGAGATTGCATGGGAAACTGATTTGTCAGTTTCTTTTCCTATTACTACCTGGGATAAACTATGGTCCAAGTTATTAAATTTTTTTGCTGCTGCTCGTATAACCCAATCTTTGTATTTTATTTATCATTGAGCGATTATTACTCCTGTTAGCATTTGTACATTTTCACCAATCTCTTCTCCATTATGTTGGTCATGTTCCACTGAAACGGGCACGTTAAAACATCAAATTTATGAGTGTTCTAATGTTTTATCCTTTTGGAACACTGTTTGGAATATTTGCATGTTAGTATTTAAATTCAATGCTACTTTAACACTACAGAATGTTTTTCTAGGTTCCTTATCACCTGATGTGGATGTTGTATCTTCTGTTCCCAGATTATTTGATCTTTCTATTGCATTAGCTTTTAAAGTTATTCTATCATCCTGGAAAGACAATTCTAAAATGTCGTTGCTAACTTGGTGGAATTTTATTTGTGATGAACACAGGATTGTTACTGTTTCCTCCTCTTCTCTTTCTCAAAAAATTTAATCTGTTCTTCTTTGGCTTCCTTTCTCTATATATCTTTCTTCACACTCTCCTATAGTAAGTAAGTAACTTTATTATTAACTGTGTTTATTATGTGTGTATTTATTTATTATCTGTGTATTATTGTCTATGCTTCCTATCCGAATTCCCAATGTATATTTTTCTCGAATTAGCTCTGCATGTACAACATTTTTGTGGAACAATAAACACCCACGAATTGCTCTAAACAAACTCATACGTCCTAAGGATGAAGTTGGTGTGCGTTTCCCAAATTTTAAAGCTTCTCATTTAGCTTTTTTGATTAAACAATCTTTTGCATTAGCTTATGATTTTGTGGACATTACTGTTCCCAGCTGGGTCATTTTTGAAGGCTCCTTATTAGAATATTTTTCTTTTTAACATGTAATCTTTATGCCAAACTGCACCTTTTTGTCAACTAACCCTGTTTTAAAATACTCCCAAACTTTATTATATAACACTTTTTCTAAGGATTTTACTCCACTTCAATGTTTTTTGTCCTCCACTGTATGGCATAATACATTTCTTAAATATAAAGGTAAATCATTTTGCTACAAATACTGGAAAGAATATGGTATTATTTTTGTTCATCAGTTACTTCACAATTACTCGATTGTTCCCTTTCATACCTTACAAACATGCTATCAATTACCTGACTCTCTTCTCAATAAATATAATATTATTGTTAATGCCATACAATCTCATCTAACCACTTTTCCCCTTCCGCCTCACACACCGTCTATATCCCCTTCTACTCCTCTATACCACTTATTTTCAACTCACAGACCTAAAGCCGCTCTTGTATATAAGTTATTGTTATCAAATGTTATTGAAAGACCTAAGTCCGATATTGAGATTGCATGGGAAACTGATTTGTCAGTTTCTTTTCCTATTACTACCTGGGATAAACTATGGTCCAAGTTATTAAAAAAAAATTCTGCTGCTCGTATAACCCAAACTTTGTATTTTATTTATCATTGAGCGATTATTACTCCTGTTAGCATTTGTACATTTTCACCAATCTCTTCTCCATTATGTTGGTCATGTTCCACTGAAACGGGCACGTTAAAACATCAACTTTATGAGTGTTCTAATGTTTTATCCTTTTGGAACACTGTTTGTAATATTTGCATGTTAGTATTTAAATTCAATGCTACTTTAACACTACAGAATGTTTTTCTAGGTTCCTTATCACCTCATGTGGATGTTGTATCTTCTGTTCCCAGATTATTTGATCTTTCTATTGCATTAGCTTTTAAAGTTATTCTATCATCCTGGAAAGACAATTCTAAAATGTCGTTGCTAACTTGGTGGAATTTTATTTGTGATGAACACAGGATTGTTACTGTTTCCTCCTCTTCTCTTTCTCAAAAAATTTAATCTGTTCTTCTTTGGCTTCCTTTCTCTATATATCTTTCTTCACACTCTCCTATAGTAAGTAAGTAACTTTATTATTAACTGTGTGATTACTTAAAATCCTCACAGTATAAAACACATAAACAATACCCCCCTCCCAAGTACCCTTCCCCCAGTAAAAACCCAATGTTCAGCTTTAAAATAGCACCGGGCCACACAGGCTCTATTCACTACTTTGTGTCCATTTAAAACTTCATTTAAAAGATTTCTTTTTTTTAATTAAAATATTGGGTTAGCACCGTTTCGCATCATTGCACCTCTATGGATCAATGGTTATGTAAGAGTCCAACAAGGTCGTTCTCTCCATAATACTAATTGACATTAAGATAAATTCTTAACAAGCCCCCTGTCTGGGCCCAAGTTTTATTTCTGATTCCAGTGGCCTTGCAAGAAACCCCTGAATTAGGTGACGACTAACAGGGTTAGGGGACCAGATAATTTTCATTGCAGAATGACAGGACCCCTGAGTTCTATGGCCTTTTGATGGAAATCCAGTGCAATTCTAATTTGATGGATAAACTTGCCAACCCTTGCAAGTAAACAAGTTGTGGTTTCTGAGAAGCACCAGTCTGAGGCCTCTCTGCAGGTTCTGAAGCCCAAGTCCCTTAGGGCCGGGCGCAGCAAACGATGACGATCGCTGGCCAGCTTTGAACAGCAGCATAAAAGGTGTAGCCAAGATTCTCTGTGGTAGTTGCATAACCGGCAGGAGATGATGCTGTCAGTTCATGCCCATTTTGGGTTAAAATCAAAAATCTTGAGTGCCAGGAGGCGCAAGTACAGAATTTTCTTTCTTGCTTGAGCTGAAAGTGAATCTTGCAAATATGGTTGAACTTTACCAGGAGTATATGACTTGTCCAGGGCCAATGTGAGGGAGTTGTACTGAAGTGATGCGTGTTCCAACTTGGAGTGCCATGGGGAGCCCGCTACTATGAAAATAAATTTTAGAAAATATTTGAGATTGTTTTCAGGGGCTTTCAGTACTCTGATGTAATATTTTATTAGGTCCCCCTGTAGTACCAACACCGGGCGGTTCAAACCTATTTCCAGCCTTAGCCTGGTGTTCCTTGCTTGTCTAGGAGCTTGTAGCACAGTCTTGTAAGCTTTCATCTGAGCCGCATTGATGACTTTCTCAAGTGCTCCTTGGAAGACTAAGTGACCATACATGATTGCGGGAATCAGTTTTGCCCTAAGTACAGTCAGCAAGGGTTGTATAGATGGACTAACTAGGCGATGGATTATTTTGTTAATTCTCGGTGTTAACTCCTTTATGTGTTTGACTGCAGTGGCCCTCTCCGACACCCATACCCCCAGATAATTGTAGGATGTGGCTGTCCTAATTCGGTGCTCACCCAAGGACCATGTTGCTTGTTTTTTTGTGGGGGTATTTACCAAAGATTACTATCTTGGTCTTGCTCTCATTGATCCGTAGGCTATTTTCCCAGTTGTATATTGCAAGACTATTTAATGCTCTTTGGAGCCCCACCCTGATGTGGTCCATGACCACTGTATCATCCGCATACTGGAGAGTTCCCAGGGCCAATTTCCCCAATCTCTGAGGTACTAGGTTGGCGTCTTTCAGGGCTTGCCCCATGTCTGCAGTGTACAAGTTGAAAATAGGGGGGCCAAAACACAACTCTGTTTTAGTCCAGTATTAAATTCAATTCTTGTTGTTACGATTGTTGGACTTAATTTGACCTGGACCCATGTCCCCTCATAGAGGGCTTTTATAGCTTTTAGTAGGGTTTGAGGGATCCCTCAAGATTCGAGTTTTGCCCATAACCGTCTTCGATTGACTCGGTCGAAGGCCGTGGAGTAGTCTATGAAGCAGCAAAACAGGGGCAGCTTGTTCCTCAATACGGCTTGCTTCAAGAGGTAGGAGAGCGCTCTGATATTGTCCATGGTGGAGCTATTGGCCCTAAAGCCAGTCTGAAAAGGCGGGAGAATGCCGTTCTTGTCCACCCAGACTTCTAGGTCCCTTAGTAATAGGCAGGCATATACCTTGGCTTCTATATCAAGAAGGGCTATGAGCCTGTAATTAGCCGGGTTCGAGTGGTCTCCCTTCTTATGTATTGGAAATAAGACCGAGCCTTTCCAGGATGTTGGTAAAATTGCTGTGGAGAATGAATGATTGTATAGCGGGGTAAGTATGGGTGCAAAAAAGGCAGGGGCGTTTTTAAAGACTTGGGCGGGAATACCATTTGGGCCAGGGGTCCCATCTGTTCTTGTTGCCCTAATGTACCTTACATTCTCCTCCACTGTATAAGTGACGGGCTGACTGGGCACTGTAATATCTTTCGGCGCGCTCTGAGTTTTAATGGTTACAGCTGCCACCTGCGACCACTCCGAGCTGAGAGAGCCCATCTTAATTGCTCCACAGGTGTACAGACCCTTCAAATACTGTTCCCACACATTGCCTGCAACACTATTTTCCTTGCGCTGGCTTCCAGAGCTCAGACTGTTGATGTATCGCCATAGCTTTCTATTGTCTTTTTCTTTAATTAGGTAGAACACTTTAAGCCAGTTCTTTTCTGTCCGCTGTCTTTTCAACTCCCAGACTTTCTTATTATAAGTGGCTCGCAAGGCAGGGATGGAGGGCATCTGTGACAAGTAGATACCTTTCTTTTTTGCCTTGATTGCCTTATTAGGGACTTGTTTGCTTTGTGTCAGGTTCCACGGTTTTTGACTTTCTGACCAGGATTGATTTAAGTGTTGGCTGCTTCTTGATTGGTTGGTGTTACCCAAGTTCTTCTGTAAATCTATTGTCAGTATCTCCCCAAAATGTGTGATGTTCTTTATATCTTGTGTCTTTAGTTCCACCTCCCTTTTGACTACATAATCTGACAGGCTGTGACTGAGGTTGGCCGTCCATTTTATTCTTTTGTGGACTAGATGATGTTCATCGCCTGTGGTTGCTCCAATTATTTCCTCGGCTTCCACCTGTTCCTGCGGCAGGTTGAAGGAGGCACAGAGAGGCCTGTGGTCGCTTTCGTCTCTGTCGTCCACAGTGAAGTCACATAGTTTGTGGGCCTGCCCTTCATTGATGAAAATATAGTCAATAGTGGAAACATTCCTGAAGGTCGGTTTAGGGATCCATGGGGGGCGGCTGATTTTTTTTGTCCCAAGTTAAAGTTTGTGAGAAGTGAAATCAATGGGCCCGACTTCTTCCCATGGGGTGTGACAGGGGTCTGACCCAGACCTCTTGTGTTGAAGTCTCCCGTAATTATCACGTTATGATGCTCCAATCTAATGAGTATGTCTTCCATGCTACTGGTGAGGGATTCCATGGCCTGATGCATTTGATGTTTAGTTGAGTTAATGTAACAATTGATTAATAACAGGGGATGGGGCTGTGGTCCCATTTTCAGCCCCTCTATTGTAATGGCTTGAAGGTCAGATGACTCTACTTTTATTTCTTTGATTTTAAATTTGCAGGCGTGACTAAAAAAATAGATAAGCCCCCAGACGGGCGTCCAAAGATGGTCCTTTTGGTCGCTGGTATGTAATGTTCATAGAAGCCGCCAATTGGGGTAGTTGACTTGGCCCAGGTCTCCTGAAAGCACAATTCGTCCCCCTTTGCGAGATAATCTAGTGTGGCCTTGTCTCTAAAAGTGTTACTTAACCCGGCAATGTTCCATGAGACGAGGGTTAGCTTACAATCTTGGCCACTAATTAAGTTTGAACATCCTCTGTTTTCATTGCTGTATATTTGATAAGGGACCCTGTCGCCATATATCCTCCGTATGGGCCAGCACTTGCTGGAGCGGCTGCACTCTTCGCTGCGTGTCTCTGTGCGAGATATGGATTTTTAGCGGGGTTCCTGGCCTCTCTGTTTTCGCACCCCCACCTAGGCTTTTGATCATTGTACCTTTGAGGACTGATGTAGATTCTTGCTGATCCTAATTGGGCGTAAGGACGTGTGGATATTTTGGCGCACTGAGAACGGTAACTTCAATACCCCATTCTGCGAGATGTGACGCTTCCATGAGGACGGCATGTTGGGCCTGCTGTTGTTAGAATCTGACCAGAGTGGATTGTTGGGTAGTTATACTCCTTGTTATCCTTCTTTGGGCAGGACCTGTGGGGTCAACCTTCACCTCCACCTCCTTACCTGGCTGTGTCTTTTTGAGCGTCATCTTTAAGCGCCGGTGTCAGGGGCTCTGGAGGAATCTATTCGGTGCTATTTAGTACTTATGGACCCCCTGGTTAATGTGTATCAGCTGTGCTTGATTTGAAAGACTAGCTCAGCAAACACCAACCGATACTACAGAACCCAGAATGCAATAAATCTGCACTTTGATGCCCAAGTCTGGAAGCGGGGTTTGTGTTAATGTTGAGTAGACTGTGTCTTTTTATTTGCAGCCTTATGAAACACTTGGCAAGGGAATACAAGAGTCAAAGTGCTGGTACAAGGCCTCTATAAAGCCTTTATAAGCTGCTATGATACCCGGAGTCAGCAACCCCTCTAGCAAAATCTCCTGTTGGATATATGTCTATTTTTTTATCCATGGAGTCCCTTGGCACTGTTGATCTCCTACCTGGGCGATGCCTGCTGTAAAATGTGAGCTGGGGCGGTATCAGCAATCCCCCATTTCTGCCCGAAAAGCCCCCGCAGCTCCTGTGTTGTTAGGGAATGGCCCCCGGCCACGTTTTGATAGTACTCTCGGCCCGTGGCTCGCAGCTCCACTACTGATGTGTTGCCGCCTCTCAGACCACTTCCAAGTAGGAGGAGTTTGTTCTGAAAGTGGGATCTTAGTTCATTCTGGAAGCAGGTAGGACTGGCGGTAACCTGTATCCCGTGTCCCACACATGTCCGGCTACTCCGCTTCCCCACTTTACGGTGCAGCTTGTGCTGTCTGGGTGCAGAGCAGCAGTTTCTCGTCCGTTGCGGGTGCCGTTGTCAACCTCTTGGCCACCGCACCGCGTCTCCTGTTCTCTATCTGCCCCGTGGGTCTGCTGGGTAGTAGAGATCCCCTGGGGGTCGGCGCGGGCATTGAAGATACAGCGGGGGCAGTAGCAGCAGCGGCTCCCCGCTGCACGCGCAGTTGCGGCTTCGGCGGTTGAGTTGAAGACACGGTACGGAATCAGGAATCACTCTCCTATACATCAATTCTTTTTCTCTCCTTCTCTATACTATTCTACCACACACACCATTTTGGTTCTTCCTCCCTTGTCTTTTTGTCTCTCTCACTCTTTTCTTCTTTCTGTCTTTCTCTTTCCTACTTTCCTTTCCTTTCTCTCTCACTTTAATTATAATATTCCTATTTTATCATATGTTATTTGCATGATTGTTTATTTTAATTATGTTATGTATGTTTTATTATGGCTTCTACCCCTTCCCCATTGCATTATTTCCATTTTCTCTCTTCTCTTATGTATTTGAAAAACTTAATAAAAACTTCTTAAACAAAAAAAAAAAGCTTGGCACCCTAAAGCAAACTCTTTCAGCAACACCGCACCTCAAATAAGGCATGGTTGTGATGTGGACTATTCACGAATTTCACAGTTCACACCTCCTTTTAGCGCCCAATATTTACAAAATGGATGACAACGTGTGTGTCTGCAGAACAGGAAGTGAATTGAACTTTTTTATGAGTTATCAACATAAACATGGGACTGGAGCGTAACATAACTTCTGGTGGTCAGCTAATATAATCCGAGCGCACCTACTGCTCAATCATTGTTTCTTCATCATACTACTGGCCTCCGTGGCCAGGGATAAAATAAGAGCCCCACTAGAGCCCCACTCCTGTCACTCAAGCACGTCACCAAAACGCTTCAAAGTTCAATCACGTCTTATTGCATAGCAATACAAAAGGATGTCAAATCGATGACCTGATTGCATTATGTAAACACCAGCTACTTTCTGTACAGATTAAAAAAAATATCTATATAAGAAAACAGTGCTTACAATGGGTTTAGTTAAAAAAAAGATGTGCTCTTGATAAAATATCTCTGAATGAAACGAGATGTCTGCAATATTTATTCTGACAGAATCATTATCTATCGAAATGCTTTTTTAAATTATTCATGAAGGAACTGATTTGTTTTTGTAATTCAAATAAATATTTTACAAGGAACTAACCAGACGCTTGCAACCATAAGCCTACAACAAAAGAAGCAAGCAATCCAAATAATTCGAATGCCATGTTTGTATATGTTTGTAAAACCCCTCCTGTTTCCCTTGAAGTCTAGAAACCGTTAAGGGGTAGTGACTTTCTATTAAAACGTGTTTTTGTTAATTACATAAAATGTCAAAATCTTTCTATTCAGTTGTAAAGACATCAGCCGTCTTGGTTAGACATTTACATTAAAATGTAGCACCTCTATGCCAACTGACGAATATTAAATGTTAGTCTTCTAATTAGCTTGAAAATAATTATACACAGCACAATTAATGTGATCAATTTTTCTGCAACTATAGCCAAGTTAAATATAAAGTATATCAAAAATAAAATATGTATCCAGTTAAAAAAATAAGGGCGAGCTTCCCAACATTAAATGATCAAATGATGATCGAGGTGCAGTATTATTTATGTTCACAAACAAATGACTAAAAGGTGAAAAAGGAGAAAGCCCAACATAGCATGCTCGGTTACTGAAGGAGGCATATTTGAGGTAGTACTGATAAAGGGTTGTAATTCACAGGAAAATTACGTTTGCCAATCAATCTTTTTTTAAATCTGTTTCATAAAGCACTAGTCTGTAAAATCAAAAATGTGCCCAAGGAGAAATCCCGAAAATGTTTGTCAGTAATAGATAGCAGTATTCACATTTGTACAATTCTAATCCTAATCGATAGAAAGACAGGGGAAATGTTGCTATTATTACCAACGTTGCTACACTGCTTTGTGTGAAAGGTAGTGAGCAGGCTAACACCATAGCTGCGAAGATCACTGATGTTCTCTTCCCAGGTGCTAGTGCATAACCAGGCTGCCTAGTGCAAAACTATTTGTGTGAGTCTAGAATAGGTTTTAAACTGGAAGGACACCATTCCAGTACAAAACACTGTCCTTAAACTAGGTTTAAACTATTCTATATACACAAAGTTCTAAATTTTTGGAGAAGTAAAAACATTTCCCCTACTTAATGCCATATTTTTGGGCAAGTCACTCAGTGCAGCGCAGCAAGTCAACTTTGCTGCGCTGCACTGTGTGCCAGGGAAATCGCAGAAATGCGCTGTATTTAAGTCAATAAGGTGCAGTCCTGCCTTTTCCCCTGCGCATTGCAAAAAACACAGTTGATGGACAGAATGTAGAACAATGTCATACATTCACCCCAGTACAAGGATCTGGGCCTAAATCCATCTTTTTTTGCACTCCACACCACCCTGGGTTAGACACTGGCTATATGCAAATCAGCTCTGACCCTGTGCCTCATGGGAACAGTCCAGTCCGAACTACCAAGCCATGGCTTTCCCAGACCGGAATCAAGCATCCAAGGACCGGTTTCTGGCTATCAGCCTTCATCAGCCTGGATAGCTTGACTACAGTGGTGTGGAGAGCCTGGGACTCACGTCTGAGCATACCCAGCCCACTCGGGGGTGAAAATTGCAAAAAAACACACTTGATGGACAGAATGTAGAACAATGTCATACATTCACCCCAGTACAAGGATCTGGGCCTAAATCCATAGTTTTTTTGCACTCCACACCACCCTGGGTTAGACACTGGCTATATGCAAATCAGCTCTGACCCTGTGCCTCATGGGAACAGTCCTGTCCGAACTACCAAGTTTTTTGCAATTTTCCCCTGCGCAGGCACCATTTTGGCTGCCTAGCTCCAATGCAGTCACTCTTGCACCATGGTGCATGGGTGCCTGCTTTGTAAAGATGATTTTTTGGTGCAGAAAGGGGCACCTTCCTGCACAAAAATAATCCCCTAAAGCATTGTCCTCTTTCTATGCATGCTGTAGAATGCAGCACATACAGGAGGAACAAATAGTAGAACATTTTTTGGGGAGAACTCCTAGGTCTACTACTTCTGTTAAATCTAGAAAAGCGTAAAAATTCATGGTAACCCCCATGCAATGCCCATTGAAACTCCTCCTTGGTGCAGAGTAGTGCATCACAGTTATTTGCATTGCATTACTCGAGATTTATGAACTCACTCAGGACCATACAAGGTGGCCTTGCGTGGCTTCATATATCTCATTTTTAATTTGTGTCGCTCTTGCACCACATTGCATGGTGCCAGAGCAAAGAAAAGGGGGTCATTATGCCCCCAGTGTCTGCTTTCAGCTGGAGTAATGTTTGAATCATGGCACTATTTACCATTGTTAATAAATATAGCTTTTTGCCACAAAATGTGGGTTGAACAGTGGGTATTACCATTTAATGTCCATGGGAAGCCCCTTGATGTAAAACAATGCAAAATAACAAACAGTGCTACTTTTTAGGCAACCTTCCAGCACAAAACTATTTTGGTCTGGAAAGTAAATAACAGATGAAACATTTGTATCACTTTTAGAGATTTTGCACCAGCACAAATAAATAGATAAAATCTAGCCCATAGCATTAATAACTTTGACGCAATTCATGTATTACTGTCCGTGATAACCATGCTTTTGATGTGATTCCACTCTACATAACACTCTACAAAATGTGTACAAGAGATTTCGCATATCTACAAATTAAACAGATTGTGGGGGTACATCTACTGTGGAAGGTAGACTCACCAAGGAATGCTCAAAAGTCTCCACTTAACTGTAAATTTAGATTGCACAAATGAGAGTATTCTCACATAATGTACACATTCTAATATGCCTTTGATAAGGGAAAGGAATAAGAATCTCCATTCTACAAACCAGGAATGTCAGTCTGCCCAGCCAAAAGGCAAGTTTTTCAATCTTAATTGAATTTATATGTGTAAAGTACTCTGACAATATGACCCAGACAAAGCAAAAACTCCCAACCTACTACAACCATCTTATTCTCTTGGGTATTGCATTTTATGTTAGAATGTCACTATCCCAGCTTAACTTTCCATTAGCCCTTCCCATACAGTAGTAATTGTTCCTATTTTCCCACCACCCCCTATTGACCCTTTCCCGTTTACAACTAAAATCGATACCTACCTGTATGGAGATCTTTACCCTCAAGGCAAACATTGCTGCACGGAGAAGATAGGAGTGGCAAAGGTAGATAAACCTGCCTGCAGGTTTGTACATTTTCTAGCATGTGAAGTTGTACTAGTGATGTAAACTATTATAAATACGCCAACATGCCTTTTGTGAATCTGGCTCATCTAGAGCTTCGTCCATTTAGATGCCATGTAAGAGAACCCTCCAATGTGTTAGAAAGTCCTACATGCCCTATGAACTACTTTCCATTTTGAAAGACTGTGATAATTGAAAGCTAAGTTACCATTACAAAAATATCCATCCTTGCCTAAACAAACCTGTTAAAATAGTATTCTCATATCATCTCCTGTTCTTTGAGGTCATTGAAATGAGACAATAAACTCAAAGATTGAGTGGCCTAGATTCAGATTACAGACTCCTAAATGCTCTGTGGCCATTATATTATGTAAAAAATATTCTGACTTCAAAATGTTGAAGAAACTAATACTGATCCCAAGTATAATATAGTAAAGTACATGTGGCTCTAGTAGTCCTGTAAGGCAGTATTTAACATTGTGGTGCCAACAAGACAGCAAACCTCCGCCCATCTTCTGAACGCCAAGGAGTCATCTCAACCTATTCCTGTTAAACTGTCAGTCACATTGGTCTATTGTGTATTCCCTGAGAGGAATTTCACATGTCATTCAGGCCAAGTACAGGCTGGGACTTGCTGGGGAAGAAATGCTTATTGGTCCCCTGAAACTGCAGACAAGGAAAAGTAACTTTTTAAAAGTTACTTTCCCTTGATATGTATTTAAAATCTGATATCACCATTGAGTTGGATGCTAAATAACAACTAAAAATAGTTGTTTCATTTTTTTTCAGCTCATCCAATTTCAGAAATAAAGCATTATTATATTAATTTATACTCAGATTGTCTAGATAGGGCAGCTAGGCCGACCGCAGAGGGCACAGCTTTTAGGGCTATGTCACTGTAGGGATATAGTAACACTTTTTTTGTACACGTGGCACTTTTAAATACAATGCACCATAACTTGTGGGCTGACTTATTTGGAAAATTACCTCCTCTTTAGGTTCTGGAGTAAGCTGTGATTACTCTCATTTGCCTACACAGGATATTCTTGGATTTTGGAGTTGATACCTTGGCTTTCCTGGCCATATATAAGGAAATGTTCCAGTCTAATCTACTACAGGTTAATATTTTCCGTCTCTTTATCTTCTCTACTGCTTTACTTACTTTACTGCTTAACACTCTCCTTATAAGCACAGGGGAATAACAGACACATTTAACTGGACTCACTGTAGGCATGTTGCTCTTCTTATGACTACCAGTGATGGCTTTACAATTTTGTACTTTTATTTTAATGCTTGAATCTGCTCAAACTTGGATTAAGGATGTCACTTTTGAATCTTTTTGTCAGTTAGCCTTATCAAATCTACGCCTTGATACCAATTGGTGGGTGATATTTAGTCCATGTAGAGCATCTTAGGTATTGTACCTTTGATTTAATTATTGTTCACAGCCCTTAGGAAGTCAGAGGCTAACTAGCCATGCGACAAAACACATGCTGGCTGGCTGTTCATGTTCAACACAAGGAGATGATGGATGGCGTGTTGACATTTTTCAGACACTCCCCCCCCAGTCACAGATCTGGGTTGAGTCCATCATTGTTCTTCAGCTCACTTCGCCACCCCAGTTCAGACACAGCTGTATGCAAATCAGACTTCACCCTGTGCCCCATGGGAACAGTCCAGCCCTAACTGCAAAGCCATGTCTTCCCTCGACTGGAAAAACCATCCTGGGACCAGTTTCGGGCTAACAGCCCTCATCAACCAGGCTAGCTTAAATCCAGTGGCAAAGTGTTGTTGTAGTGCATCACTGCTGAATTGACTGAATGGTTGATCAGATTAAAACTGGTTGTAATCCTACAACTGTGTGTAACAAATACAGTATGAAGTTCAGTTCCTGGGGGAAAAAACTTCTGAATATATCAAGAGAGCAGATGGAAATTAGGTCAGTAGTGGGAGGACAAATGAACCCCAATGTCAAACAAAAACTCAAATCAGGAGGAAGGGTTCCTCCTATACAGAAAAAGACCCTCACACACCCAACAAGCGGGTGTCTTGCTTCATCATCGGGCCTGCTCCTACTCGGGTCAGCGGTGCAATACTCGATCAGGCGCCCTGAAAGGGCCTACTTGGCAGAGATCTTTTTTCAAGCCGTTGGATGCAGTGTGTGTAAGGGCCCTAGATTTTAAAGGCGAGTGTAGGTGATGATTTAAGTGTAGTGTGAGTTAAAACAGGGATCAGGGGTCCACTCAGAATTATTTTAATGAAATGTGGCCACTGCCCTGGTTAAAAGTACAAAGACACACCCTCCCACTCCAAGGTGTGTGGGGACGTGTGCTGGTGAAAAAGGTCGACATGTTTCTTGCCTTGATACAAGTGTTGACAATTCTTCAGGACCAATGAATAAAAATGGATCTACCTACACTTTTTGGTGGTGGTCATGGCCTCTTTGAGGATTAAAGTATGACCACCTATACAGCACCCTAAACAATGGTACTAGTAGATCTAGCTCAACCCAATTAGAGTTGAGAGCACATGACAACAGTACTGGAGGAGGCAGACACTTAAAGAGTTAAAGTGTCGGTTACACCAACTCAGGATAGCGTGTAGCCTACCGAGGAGCTCCTTCCAGTCTGGGACACTCATCAGCCAGGCCAGCTTAAATCCAGTGGCAAAGTGTTGTTGTAGTGCATCACTGCTGAATTGACTGAATGGTTGATCAGATTAAAACTGGTTGTAATCCTACAACTCCCGGGATTTAACTTTTGACTTACTTCTAAACTCTGAGTGATCAGAACGTTTTGTTTAGCATTCTTTAAACCCTATTTGGGAGTTATGTTTGGAGTTGTGTGGTAGTCAGCCCTTGCTCTTGAGCACCACCAATTTGATACTTTATGTTCTTTATTGTATCCCGGATAGAGTCGGTGAGTGCTTTGCCTTGCTCTCTTGAACCACCCCTTGATTTCTGGGAAACGCTTCATAAAGAGGTTGTCAGCCATGCCTATTGCCTAACATTATCTATTTAAAAATATCTTCAGTGTTCCTTAGCCCTCCTGCTCATGTTAATTGCTTTGCACTATACACCTGAAGTTGCTGAGTGATATCATGGTGTCTACCAACTTGGGTCTTGTTTGTGAACAGCAGGAGGATATTCATACATCTGAAAGCTTAAACAATGTACTAGTAAGTAAGTTGATGTTTCTCTACCAATCAACCCGGCACATGATCTCAAAGTGTTATTAGGAACAGCACTACGGGGAACATAGTAAGTCACTTGAATTTTGCTGAGACTTTTGTGTATCTCTTAAACTATCAGTAACCCTAGTATGAAGAGTGGATATGATTTATTAATTTGCCTATTAGGTGTCACTTTGTCCCCTGAATTTGTTAAACATGCAAACGAAATTCAGATTAAGTAAAGGTTTGGGGAGAATAATATATTGTTTCAGGTGATTTTTGTTACCACAGCACAGTGCATCCATGTTAAATCTTACTTAAAGTATTAGAATAGCACTGATTTAATTCATAAGGGTCTCTTTTCACACCATTGAGGTGATAAATAATAAGTTGACTTCAGTTTTGTATTGCAATTATTTATACTGCTAGAGTTTTCTCTCGTAGAGGCATATTTACGAAAAAGTGGTGGAGTGCGGTGTTAGCCTCCTTGGATTAACACTTTGCTCTGCCAGTTCTGAAACACTGGACTCCACCATATTTACAATGATATGGTGCAATCCTGCATTTTCACCTGAGCTGGCATGGATTTAGCCGCCTAGCGCCAATGCAGACCCTTGTGCACCATAGTGCAAGGGTGCCTGTGTTGTAGAGGAAGATTGTTTATGTGCAGGAAGGTGTCCCTTCCTGCACATAAACAATTTGAAATGGTGTTTTGTAACTTCTATGTGTGCTGCTTAATGCGGTTAAGTGGCTTAACCCTGCCTTGTAAATAAGGCACAGCCCCTATCACCACCACAATGCCAGGAGAAGTGATATTGTGGTGGGGATAGGGGCTTGTAAATATGCCCCTCAGTTTTTACATTCCTCTCGACAGCAGCAAATCTTGCTCACCAGTCCCTCAGCCAAGAAATATCTAGCATCTTGGAACTCTCATTGGCTACATCCTCCAGCTTCATCCCGCTGAACATTTTTGACTCCGAAAAGGTGATTAAGTCCCAACGTAGTAATCTTCACTGTAACTTTGTCCAGGGATTCCCTGACGAAGATGCTACCTCCTTAGACACTGCCTGCAGCCTTGCTCTGCTAAACCTTTACCTTTTCAGAGATTTTTTCTGAGAATTTCTTCTAAGTCGGAAGGTGAACACCGACCTGGCCCAATCCACTCTTTGTATTTCACCCTCAC
This sequence comes from Lissotriton helveticus, assembly GCF_964261635.1. Classification (NCBI taxonomy): domain Eukaryota; kingdom Metazoa; phylum Chordata; class Amphibia; order Caudata; family Salamandridae; genus Lissotriton; species Lissotriton helveticus. Next base: position 1,414,886,430 of record NC_136069.1, read on the forward strand.
TCAATCACATTTGGCCATATTTGTTTACTCTGACCTAGTTTCACACAGATATGTGCCTGTGGTTGGAGTGTTCATCATGTTGGCGTGAGCTGTTACCTTCAACTTTAAAAATTCATAACTCTGGTTCTCCATATTGAAAGTTTGTCATTTTGGGAATAAATAGTTCATAAAAATGTACACTTTTCTACATTGATGTGGGAATTTTCTTCTGTTGTGTTTTTTCTTTATTACTGTTTGTGTGCTACATACATACTTTACACATTACCTCTAACTTAAGCCTGACTGCTTTTGTACCAAGCTACCAAAGGGCTAAGCACAGGTGAATTTGGGACTATTGTGCTTCACTCTGACAGATATTGTGGCAGTACTGGACAAAGGGCCCCCCCCCTTCAATCAACAACTCAATTTCTCATACCAACATTGCTAAAACGTGTTCCTATTCAAAGGTGGTGGCAATTCAGCTATTTACTCAGCTGTATACTAAATAACAGGTTATTTACTCCTTGGCTGATGGCAATACACATAGCAGAGACTCTTCACTTTCTATCAGGTCACTGGCTTAATGTTGAAAAGATTCTGCATTGTATGTCCAGCAGCTGAGTAAATACCAAGGAAACTTCACTAATTACCCAGCCACTGGCTCCTGGTCATCCTGGCCCATGTAGTTCTGGTCTTTGGTCGGATCATCCTGTATTAGTTCTTCTAGTGTTGCTCCCACTTGCCTTGATTTCCCTAGCCATTCAAGTCCTCTGGTACTCTTGCAACAACCTAATTCTATTAGTTATCCTAATCTCCTGGTTTCCCTGTTCCACCTTCTTTTCTATCTGACACTGGCCCTCTCAGTCACGCTCTTCAAAGGTGTGATATTCCCAGTCCATGTCGCTCCTGTTCTTCTACTTCCTGCGTTGCAGGCCACACAGGTTCACGTAGTCCTTGTCACCCTAGCGTAGAGCACTGCTTGAGGGGATTAGATGTACTATTCACACTTTCTGGTGTAGAGTGCTCCTTGAGCAGTTAGATTTACTATTCCTACTGCAGTCTATGCAACAGTAGTGAACACATTCGGTGTCCTACATGTTACATTTGTTATTCTTACTCCTGTTCTGAAGGATTTGGACTTCATAAGGTGTAAAATATACCATTCCAACTCATAATCATTTTGTTAGACACATTTCAACACCTGACAATATAAAATTATTAACAAATAAAAAAAACAAGATATTATTTATTCTCATGGACCATCTCAACCTGGTCCCAGTATGCCTGAACATCCTAGTCCCTTATATTTCTCCTGGTCCTGCTGACCTAGGGTTTAGCAGTTGTTCTAGCCCTGGTGCTTTCCAAATCTTGGTTCATTCTTGCAACACATTGGTCCTCCTTGATAGGATATCTGCGGTCCTTGTTTCAATCATTCTCCTGGTTCTGGTCCACTTTGGTCTGTGTACATTGGTCTACTACTGCTGGCTACGGTCCTTCTCATCCCTGTGGGCCCGTTGATGTGCTCAGGCTCTCCTAGCCCTCCTTGTCATGCTGATCCAGGGCCTTTTGTTCCTCCTTTCACTGGTCCTTCCACTCTATCGGCCCTCATCTAGGTCCTGATCTGACTTCACCACATCCTACTGGACCTCCTGATCCTTCCAACTCTGGTATCGCTAGTCCTGTTTTTCCTTGTCCTGTTCCTCTTCATATGTTTTTTCCTGGACAGATTAGGTATCCATGGTACTTTTTTTCCTGGTTTTGTGGATTGGCCCTCCTTTTGGTACACCTCCTGGTCCTTACCCTTCTACAGGGAATTTTCTCCTTCCCACTAGTCCTACTCCTTCATTCCCATTGTCCACTCCACAACGACTGTAGTCAGGTACAGCCTCCAAGCCTGCCACTCTGATTTTCTTTTTTTTATCATCCAGAGTTCTTACTGAGACAACACTTAGAGAAATGAGGGCCATATAGAGACAGGACCCTGTGACTTGCCTACAAATGTTATAACTAAATAACTGTTTAATTTACAATTAATAATGAACTAAAATTAAACATCAATAAATTATAATTTAGCTTTCCACCCCCATTCCATTATGAACCGAAAAACATACTACTACATTTTCAATTAATAATTAAATTAGGAAAACTAAATAATTTAAAATTACAAATTATATTTCATAAAAATATATTCAACAATTCTAATAAAATTAACATAAATATTAAAATATAATTTGGTTAATTATATTAAACAAAATGTATTACTACTACATTAAAGTAAACAATATTCATAAAACAATGACAGTCTCATCTTCGAAAATCTATTTCATAATATGCTTGTAGCAATTATATTTTGGGAACTATAGTCATCTGACACAATACTGTAGAATCTATATTTGTGTCAATCCCCTCCAAAGACACATTGGACAAGTGACTAAAATGCGAACAATACGCAGTTGTGCCTGAAATCCACTCTCCTGGGTGAAAAGTATGAAAAGATGTGTTTATTCTATTGGCAGCTGACTAAATATACACCTCTTCTGTGAAGTACCAGATGCTTAGCTTACCTGTCTCCTGCCTTCACTTCTGCTTCACAGAAGCCCCATTGCTGTTTCTCACCAAATTTACCTCTGGCAAGGTCCCAAAGCACTCTGCCCCCCAAGTACCAATTACCATGTCTGGCCCAAAAAGCACCTATCGCTCTGTGCACCATGTTTGCTTTTGCTTGTTGACTGGTGATGTGTTGCCAGTATGAAATACTAAAATAACAAGCACAATCTCCTTTAAACATAAGTCTAAAACTAGCACAAGGCCCTTCATAAGCATCCCCAAATGAGCTAACCATAAGAAATCATCAACTTTGCACACAGTTAAATGCTACAAGACTGCAGCACAACATATCTGTGTGCTATATCCTGGAACGTCTGAAACTTTTCTTATTTTAATATTATATTAACATAAATGTTTTTATTTACAATAGATTTACTGTTTTTTACTTCTGTGAACAACGTATCTTAATTCATGTCTTACCTTTATACACAATGTTGTACATTTATGTGTGTGTGTACCTTGAAATGCTTTATCCATTCAGCATCCACATAACAAGATGGCCACGATCCTGCCCTTGCCTAGACATTTTTATTTCCTTATATCTGACTAAATAAAGTCCTCCTTCGTGCTATTTATCTAGCTGCAAATAGTTTATGATGGCTACTATTTACTTTGCTGCCAGTTAAATAGTGAAATGTTATGTATTTAACCACCTGATTGCTAAACATTGGAGCAAAGCGATCCTACCTGTTATGGTTGTCAGAAAGTAAGTAGACCATTGTTAAAAGTTATTATACTGCTCCTTGGGGGGTTTTGTTACCAAAAGGCTTATTGTGGCAAATGTATCTTAGTATCTTAAAAACTCAAGTAAATGGCCAGTTTTTTTCCTTCTAGACTGAAATTGATGTGTGTGATTAATCCAACGTTCTAGACATCCATCAATATAATCATGGATATTTCCTCTTTCTTTACTGCAGCAATGGCATGGTCATTACCTGTCTCCTCCCAATATTTTCATCCTAAATTTTAAGTTTTAGAGTATTAATAAAGGAAGATTCAGTACCTTTTTTAAATTATATATAACGTGAATTCTCTCCCTCCTCTGTTTGAACAAAAGATTGTTTTCAACGAGTTAAAAAGGGCTTAATGCTATGATTGCATCAGGCATGAAATAGTCAAATAGTCAATCAATCAATCAATAAAACTTCATTTTGACTCTAAGCCATAAAAGCACAAAAGATAAAAAAGTTATATAAAAACTGTTGAAAATATATATAATATGAAATGTGCAATATAAAAATTATTGTGACAGCCAATACCTATTTACTACTAAGCCGGGTCCTGTAAAAAGGTACTGAAAGGATGAGACATGCGCCGTCTTGAAGTTGATCTCCCTTTAATCACGTCCAGTGTCCAGCTCTCCCGGCAGCAACTGCCGTCCCGGGAATTCTATAATAACATTCAGCAACAGAAGAGCACGAGTTTAACATAGCTCGTGAAGAAAGCTCGTGGCTATTAAAGAGACAGCATAATAACTTGTAGATAGCATCTCAACACATCCCCCTTCCCTCAATAAACAAACAATGAACAAAGGAAAATAAAAATAAATAACTACTAACCCACCCCATCCCTAAAAAAACAAATGAAATTGCAATTATTCAATAAGTGACAAAATCCTGAAACTTCACTGGAACAACTTTGCACCTGGTGGAACTTCGTTGAGGAACAACAACATTAGAAACAGAACAAGGGCTAGAAGCGGGCAAAACCCGAGGAATAGTATTAGCAGGAAGTAAGCCTGAGTCAGAGGTGGGCAAAACTCGAGACTCCAAACCAAATTTGCTCTTCACATACTCCACTTTATGCTTAGGAACAACAGAAACACGAGATTTGTTCCAAACCTTACCATTTTCCAGAACTACTACATGGTCCTTAACTTCCTTAACCCGAACAGGAGGGGAAAACCGAGCCAATCCCTTACGCAAAAGCACAGGTTTCCTGATTCTCACCCAGTCCCCCGAGCGCACAGGAGATGATCTAAAACTACCCTGAGCGTAATTGGCCTGAGTAAAACCTCTAACATCAGCCACCCTACCTAGCTTGACTACATCAACGTCTTTCCTCAACATCCAATCCTTGTTCAGTTCTGAACTGGCTACTCTACCCCTGAGTAAAGTAAAGGGTGACACGCCCGTGCTAGAATGAGGGGTAACCCTTAATGCCCACAACATGTCGGAAATGACCTTCTTCCAATTCAGACCATTGATGTTAGCTAATTGCAATTGATCCTTAATCACACGGTTCAAACGCTCAACCAAGCCATTGCTTGAAGGATGATAAAGAGAGGTGAGAATGTGTTTGATGCCATGAGACTTTAAAAAACTTTGCATTTCACCTGATACCAACTGAGTGACATTATCAGACCCTAACTTTTCTGAAAAACCCTCACGCAAGAAAATATCTTTAAAGAAATTGATAACAGTAGCAGAATTGATACCCTCAACAAACCTAATTTCTGGCCATTTTGACATGTAGTCAATCAAAACTAGTGCATACTTCGGAGTTGTTACAAGATTATAAAATGGGCCAGCCACATCGAACGCCAACTTATGCCAAGGCAATTCCTCAACCTGCACAGGAGTCACAGGAGAGGGACAAGTAACCTGAGACTTATCACTAAGAACACAAGCACCACAGTCACGAACACAGTGTTCGATCGCCCTATCCACCCCAGGCCACCAGAAATCTTCACGTACCCTCCTTTTCATAGCACGAATACCCAGGTGACCCACGTGAGCCAAATCCAAAACCTTTTTGCAAAGAGCTTCCAGAACTACCAATAAACCACCTCTACGTAAGACACCATCAATTAAGGATAATTCATCACACACCCTCCTGAAAGGTACCAATTTTGAAGGCAAAGACTTGTCATCGGGCCAACCATTAGTCAAGTAATCAATAACACAACACAAATCCCTATCTTCAGTTACAGCAAGCTTCCAATCAGCCTCCGATAGCGTAATACTCACTTCTGACACAGGACTAACTGCACACACCATTTCCAATTTCCCACAACTGTGCTCCAAATCATTGTGAGGAAGAAGCAACCTGGACAAACAATCAGCCACATTGTTCCTAATCCCGGGCACATATTCCAAATGATAATCAAACTCACTAAGTCTGTATTGCCATTTAGCAATGCGAGGAGAAGCCCTCCCACCACCTTTAGTAGTGAAGAGATCAACAAGAGGCTTATGATCAGTCTTGTCTATAATATGATTCCCCCAAAGAAAATTCCTGAAATGCTGCACTCCCCACCATAAAGCCAACGCTTCCTTTTCAATGGTAGAATAGGTGCTTTCCGCTCCACGTAAGGTTCTGGAAGCAAAAGCAATTACTTCCTCCTTACCATCAGGCCTCTTCTGCAAAAGAACTGCCCCAAGCCCCACATTGCTGGCATCAGTAATTACAATACATTGGTCATTGATATTAAAAAGTTTGAGAGGACGTGCCTGCACAATTGCATTCTTCAGTAATTTAAAATCATTCGCACACTCTTGTGACCAATCATACTTCACATTCTTTTTCAACAAATTCCTTAAAGACACAGTCCTATCAGAAAAATTACGAACAAACTTGGCATAATATTCAACTAGTCCCAAAAAGGAACGTAGTTAATCCTTGTTCAATGGTTCTGGTGCATTTTGAATGGCATCCAGCAATTTCATTTTGGGTTCCACCCCCTTAGCTGAGATGTGATGTCCCAAATAATCCACACCATCCCTGAGAAATTTGCACTTGTCCTTCCTCAATGTTAAACCAAACTTCCTTAGACTTTCCAAAACCGTTCTTCCTCTGCTATTATGCTCATCCACAGACTTCCCATAAATGAGAATGTCATCCTGAAAGAAGACGACTCCCACAGTATCCTTAAAAAGATTGCCCATAAGGCGTTGAAAAACTGCGGAAGCCAACGCCAGTCCGAATGGCATCCTCAAATAACGGAAGGCACCCACAGGAGTCACAAAAGACGTAAGGTGCCTTGAATCCTTGCTTAACACAACTTGATGGTATGCCGAAAAAATATCCAGGGTGGTAAAATACCTGGCAACCTCCAATGTAGATAGCATTTCATTAATGTTGGGTAATGGTTGTCGATCAACCCAAATACAAGCATTCAAGTCGCGCAAGTCTACACACATCCTAAGAGACTTATCGGCCTTGCGCGCTAAAACTATGGGAGACAACCATTCTGACCCATCTATGGGTTCAATCACTCCCAAAAGACACAATCTCTCCAGTTCGTTCTTCAATTCATTACGCATACTAAGTGGTACTTTGCGAACTTTGTGTGCAACCGCTCTAACCCCTTCTTTCAAAACAATTTGGTGCTGAAAACCCTTGAGTTTACCCAACTTGTCACAAAAAACTTCCGGAAACTCATGCGCCCATTCACTCTCACACGAAACACTCAGAGAGTGCACAGACTCAAAGTCAGGCAAAGAGGCATAATACTGCTTAGCCTCTCGTCTTGACAAAACCATGTCCTCATGGTTTGGATCAAGGATCATGCCAAGCTCACCCTGTTCATGCCAACCCAGCAAATTTGTACCATCTTTGACAACATAAATAGTAGAAGATGTGAAATCACCTTTGTACTCAAGCTCACCTCTAAACTTTCCTAATACTTCCACCCTTTTGCCCCCGTACGCAAACATTTTAATAAAGGACTGAGACAAAAGAACTCTCCCTAGTATGCCTAAATCTTTAACATTGACTATGGAGAAAGGAGAACCTGAGTCCGCCAGAAATTTGATACAAACACCATTCACATTAATAGAACAAGTCGGGGATTTCATCTTACGAGACCCATCCTTAGAAGCTATTTCAACAACACCATCCGCATCCATGGGAGAAGCAGACAACATCAACAACTCATGATACTCATCATCATCATCAACAATATACTGCTGTTCATCAATACTCTTCACTATGTGTGAAGACCCTTTTTGTACACCTGTGGCCTTGCACATACGTGCTAGATGGCCTTTCTTCCCACATTTGAAGCAAGATTGATTAGCAGCAAAGCAAAATTTGAAGTTTCCCAAATGAGATCTACTCCCACATCGATAACAAGATAAGCCTTGAGTATCATTCCTGGGCTTGTTGGTAGCAAATGAAGAAAAACGAGGAGAATTAGTATTGGATGTCCTCCGCTCAGAAGTCTTAATGGCCGCTTTAGTGGTGACAGCATTGATTTCAGAAGACTCAGTTGAAACCACAGCAGTCGACGCATGAGTTGATGCAGGAGTACTCATTTCCTTCATGCAAAACTGGGAATGCTCAACTGATTTGGCCAAGGTCAACGCAGTTTCTAAGTCAGGATCACCAGAAGATAAAAGTTTTTCACGCACCTTCCTGTCACAAGTGCGTTCAATTAGCTGATCCCTAATAATTTCATCCATAAATTCCCTGTAGTTGCAATTAACTGCCAAAATCCTCAAAGCTGCAACAAAATCGTCAATAGACTTTCCGGTCATTTGCGCACGTTGCAAAAACTTATGACGCTCCAATACAATGTTTCGTTTGGGACTAAATCTTTTGTCCAGAGTTTTGATAAGAGAAGCATACTCATCAATTACTTGTGCATCACCGTCATCTCCTGAAACAGATATTCTCACTTCTTCAAGCGGTAAGGTTTCAAGAATGGACCTTCCTTCAGGCCCCAAATTGTATACTAATAACGCTCTCTTCTTTTTAGAGGTGAAGGTATCACCATCAATGGCTTCAATGTAGGCCTCAAACGTGGCTTTCCACTGCTTCCAGGGCATAGGAGGAGGGCCTGAAGACTGCAAAAAGGGAGGTGGCGAGGCTACCTTTTCCATTTGCGTGGGTGAGTTGCTGCCACAAAACCCCAAGAAGAAAATCCAAAAATAACAATATTTCCAAGAAGATTGTCACTTAAAGTGTCTGTATTCCTCTTTTTTTTTTTTTTTTAAAGTTAGTGCATGTATTCACAGAATTCCACGATGAAAACACAATGTCCATGCCATGTTATGCCCATAAGCGCATCATAATCTGTTCAGAGTAGCAGAAGAACGCACGTCACAATGCAGAATAATGCGCGTCAAAATCCGCTCAGAACTGCAGTGACAGCAAGCGTCACAATGCGCTCCCAACACAGAGCGAGAGCAGAACGAGAATGACAGCGCACAGTAGAACAGGAATGACGTGCAGTGATCGCGCGTTGGCTCGAGAGGAGCAGAGCTCGCGCTTAGGCACTAGAAATTGTAATACGGCAAAACTTTCGAAAAAAGGAAAAATTAGGAAATCTTTTTATAAAAACTCACGGCACTCAATGAATCACACCAGCGAGTATGCGTGAACGTCGTGCTGCTTTTGTAATTCCTTAAGTATCTGGTAGATTGTCACAAAACTCCGACGTCACGGTTGTTTTGTCCTTTAAATCAGACGAAAAGCAACTCTAAGGAGAGACGAAGCACTGGACCATCGTCGCCAGTGAAAGGATGAGACATACGCCGTCTTGAAGTTGATCTCCCTTTAATCACGTCCAGTGTCCAGCTCTCCCGGCAGCAACTGCCGTCCCGAGAATTCTATAATAACATTCAGCAACAGAAGAGCACAAGTTTAACATAGCTCGTGAAGAAAGCTCGTGGCTTTTAAAGAGACAGCATAATAACTTGTAGATAGCATCTCAACAGGTACTTTATGCAATAAGTCAAGAAGTACCAGGTGCCTCCCTGACTGATATTGTTCCTTGACATAGTTGCATAACCAGCTCACCCTATAACTTCAGACCAAGGTCTATATAAGTTAATACACAATAAAATAAATTGGCCAGCAGTCAAAGATTGAAATATATAAATACCTCTAGTAAAAATCCTATATCATTTATATAAATGTTGCGCATCCTATTCTCCATGAATAATATCAGTTTCTATTTTAAAGATCACCAATATACAAATTTCTACATGAAATGCTAATCTTGTAACTTACTCTCCACATACCTATAAGAAAATGAGAAACAGCAAAGATTATCAATCTACTTGTATCAAATCCCAACATCCTGAGTTCTTCTTTATACTCCCTGGTTCCCAAATTCCAACAAAGCAGAATAATCCAGCTTCTCCTTTGGGTCACATAAGTTGGACAGAAAAAGATAATGTGTTCAATGATTTCATTTGAGTCACAACAGACCGGGTACTGCAGCTCGTTGACCTGTGTCAACACTACAACTTAGTAGTATAGGCTTGGTGAGGCAAGGTTCCATAACAGAATTACTAATATAGTCACCTTGCTAGTGGGGGTTCTATTTCATCCAGGTGGTCCTCCTGTTTAATGGAGTCCTTAACTGTAAAAAAGGTATTTGTTAAAGATCCATGCCTCAACTGAATGTGTTAGAGATTATCTCTATATAGCCTTTGTACTGTTTTGATAACTGATTTGGCAATAGCCCCAGCCTGGTCCAGGGTACTTTATACATACACCATGAAGGACAATCTTTGTCAGTGTACCCTTCACATACTTTAGCCATGGATTTCTACAGGAGCCCATTTTAGACAACATTTCGTCTAGCTCTTAGAAATAGGTAGATAACTCTGGGGTTTCCCAGATCCTCCTCCTGTAAAGTAAGGGGTCAGAGAGATCTCAAATCCTAAAGTCCAGCATAAGTGGAAGCAGAGGTGTGCTTACGGTTACACCCACCAACTGACACATTAAGCAATTTTCCACCATTGCCAATGGGGTCACACTCAGATGCCCCCACAGCTCTGCACCATAGGCAGCTGTCCCCAAGGCCTTAAGTTATAGATCTGTGCCACTGGCAGGATGGGACGATACTGTGAGCTGTGTGATAATTTTAAATTCATCTCACTACTTGCTCTGTTTTTGATCGTTGCTGCATTGTGTGAGCTTGCCACCCCAGATGTTTAGTCAGAGTGATGCCTTGATACACAAATGTGTGCACACATTCTAATCCCCTGCTAAAGTGAGAGGGGTCCTGGTTGAGAGCCCGGGATTCAGGACCACGTTCTTTGTTTTGCTCACATTAACCTCCAATCCCCTCATTATGAAGTTGTATAGTCTAGATGAAGTTAATATTTTATTATTGTCAACAAACAGGTCTTTTTAAATTATTTATTGCTGAATTTTATTTTTCAATTCACTGTGACAATACAAACGGATAAAATAGATGCTCCTGGGAAGATTCATAAAAACTATTTTTTTGCAAGCTATAACACAGGACTGAGACAAAACGTGTCTCTTGCACCATGGGCAAATATTTTAGCAAAATCGATACACGTTTTTATTATTAATGATGCATGTTTACCATTGTAATGATTTTTATTAATCAAACAATAATGTTTCATTTCATTTCGATCCCCTCATTAGGCAGAAACATTCAAACTGGTTCAACAGCTTCTGGAGTCCCAACAGGGTTTTGGAGACCAGTAAAGTATATTCAGCAAACACGAGGGCAGGAACCATCATATTTGCTAATCTGCATCGTTGTCACACTGATCCAGGAATTTAACAAGGCAATTGATGTAGAGTGTAAACAGTGTGGGTGCCAACATGCACCCCTGTCTGATGCCTCTGGTTACAGGGAAGGGATCAGTTAGCTCACCTGCTCTACCATGCCTTACCTGTGCATAGTTGTTAATATGCAGCCTAACTATAATGTCTAGCAAATGACTTGGCACACCCATCACTGAAAGAACATGGCAAGCATTAACTTTGATACTAAATAAATGGCAGCACACATGTCTACAAACATGACATAAAGTTGCCCCATCCCAATGTGACTGTCTTCCAGGACAGCATTTGTAAACAGAACACTTGATCAATTTTATTTGTAGACTCTCTAAAGCCCACCTTGAGAAGTGACAAGATCTCATTTTTGGCTAACCATTCCTCAACCCAGAATCACCTTATTTAAAAGCTTTTGCATACTATCGTTGACATTTATTGGTTGATACTTCGCAGGCAAATTACTTGAGCACTTTTTAAAAATAGGGATTATTTCTGCCCCTACCCAATGCCCTCTTACAAACTGGTGTAAACAGCACTGCAAAATATGCACACTAAAGATTTTTCTCACTCAAGAATAGGTCACCAGGGATTTTGTCTAACCCTTGGGCTTTATTGAGGACTTTTACACTGATTGCCAAATGAATTTGCTCCATTTAAATGTCCTTGGGTGCTTCTTCTTGTGCATAGGATGTGGAACCTCGAGAGACAATCTTAGCACTCATGCCTACCTCACCTTGATCGCTATGTGGTTAACAAATGTCCCCAGAGCCCAACAATCTCCCCATATTATCTTGCTGATTTCCCTTCTGCATATATAACTGGAGACGTATTCCACTCAGTCTCTTTCTGCATTTTTATTTTCTATAAAGCTGAACCCTTCACTATTCCCTGTTGCTACCAATTTCAAAAAAGGAATGATGATCTTTCAATTTGGCAGCATCTAGGAGGGCCTCACTTATACCCTACTCCTGTTCATTGTTGTCCCTCAATAGTGCTAACTTGTAACACCGACTGGTGGCCTAAATTAATGGTCTATTACTCTACCTGATCGCAAGGGTCTGAGCAAACTTCTATTCCCTGGATGGTTTATTCAACCAACATTTAAGGCACTTCCTCATCACTAAGCACATATTTTCTACTATGAAACCGAGTGTGGGTCTCAATTATCTCCCCAAGTGACTCAGGTGCATTCCCTGCACAAACCAGTGGTATCATGCCATCCATGCCATTAACAACCACCCTAAGGATCTCACTAATAGACTCCTAAGAATGTTCTAATATACTTCATTTGACTCTACAACTGTTACTAGTGACTCTCATTCTTCTATCAAATGGTTCCTCTAGGGTGTTCTGTTGTCCACTAATTAGCAAAATTACCTCAAGAATCAGGGCATTATAGTTGCTGTCCAATCATGATACCAATACCATATCCACCAAAAATGGCTAAGCCTTAAAGTCCATCATTATACAATTAATTAAACTGGCATGGTTCACTCTTTTAAATGTGTGGTTGCCTATTTTATCAAAGACTGACCTACCATTACAGGGTTTGAAGCCCCAAATGTACTGTGAGAGCATTGGTTTGAACTGCTAGAGGAGACCATTTCTTAATTCAGGGAATTTATTACTCCGGTATAGACCAAACAGCATCCTTGTCTGCTGGCAATGCTATCTAAACTTAATGGTTCAAACTGACAATTAAAATCGACCCTAACAATTTTCCTTCCTGTAGGAGGAAGTGAAGCTAAATGCTCATTCAGACGGCCTACAACAATACATTCCATAGTGTTCCTGGTGTGTCTGCAGTATACATTATATATGTAATATGTCACATCCACGGTAGCAGCCAGGTTCAGGTATAAGATGTCATAGGAGTCCGCTGTAATCTTCCTCAACAGGCCTGAGATGGTGGTTTTCACCCACAACGTAAGACCCTCTGAAGGGCTGCAGACCCTATAGATATGATTGCCTCATACAAATTCACATATCCTGTATGTTAGGGGGCTGCAGAGACCATGTCTCTTAGAAAAGACACACATCATATTGGTCAATAACAACACACCCATCTGGGATAGCAACTTTAGTTGCCAGACCAGCCACATTCCAGGATATAAACCTTATTAGCAGAGTAGCCTCATTGGGAACATCCCTGGCTAAATCAACATGCAATCAGGATAAGGGATCAGAAGGAGGCTACCAAGTGGGTTCCTAAATTCTTATTGGAGATAAAAAAATATTTGGATACTTTGGTCATTTTAATGACAACCCTGTAAAAGAGGAACCGTGTTGTTCATAGGTGTCAGGGCACTGTTCTCCTAACCTTATCCTGCACAACACTAGCTTAGAGTCAATCATTATTGTCCAAAACAGATTGTGGTGAAAATATGTAACTAGTTGGGACAACAAAATCTCCTATTGCATTTTGGTTGACAGCTCACTCACCTTCCTCCACTAAACTGGCAGAGAGGAATCGGTCTATAAAAGAACCCAAGTGTAAAAATGCTGATTACAGCATTTGACTCACCCAACCTACATCCAGTTTTAACTGATGTGCCAGGCCAAGAAACCTGCAGATTATAACCACACAGTCCCCTTCAATGGTTTTGTAGGTATGAACAATCCATCCAATTCTCCTTACTAATAGGATATCATCATACTCAGTAATAAAAAATTGGTATTCCAGGTAAGCCAGTGGCACACACTGTTCTTCGATTCCCTGTGACTTTCCTCTATATCGTGGGACAACAATGGTAACCTGACCAAAAATGCCGCTTAAGGGCAGTAATCTGGAGGTGAATCAAGTTTGGACAGTGGTTGATAATGATGGAAAAGAGTTAACCGGTCCTGTGGAGCTGCCAGCCACTGCCCCCCACCTCTATTGGCCTCCTCTTGGTCGGTCTTTCCCTACCATCAGGAGCCTTGGAACTTACAAGTGAGAACCTGGGCAATGTGGCTGATGTAGATGGATTTACAGATGGAGCAGATGGAACAATGGGCAACTGGGACAGCTGCAGTATCTGATCTGCTTGATTGGTGATTGGTGGCTATGTTATCAGCACTTCCAGCTTTGAACCACACTTAATCAAAAGGTGTTAAATAACTCAATTCACCAGAATGGACTGAATTTCAGATGACAGACCTCAGAATGCACCTTCCAGGGCTTGCAGCCTATCCAGTAAAGAAGCAAGGGCAGATTTCACCACAGATTTAATTGATCCAAGACACTGTCCCAACCTAAGGTTGTTACCTTTATTCCCCCACTATCAATAGGAGTCAGTGCTGGTTTAACCTGTACAGAGTTTTTGTTATATTCCATATAGGTACCCTATATAGTTGCAGGTAACACTGCAACCTTTCACCAATATCCTTCTCTACATTACATACATAACGGTTCATAGGGACTGACCTTTTACCTAGATACAACACTGCATTCAGAACGCGGGTTTTTCCCTAGTTCAACACTCATACATTATGCATGAGTGTTCTTGGAAGCACAGCAGGACTAACAGCAGGATGAACATCTCCTGTATAATATCTATGTATAAAGTTTAAGCCCGACATCATCCTTCAGGCTGACACAGAAACACAATGAGGTAGGACCCCTGGGGAGACCTGTGGGTATATATACATAATGTCTTGCCTAGTAAGACAGAGGAGACCTCCCGGCTGACACACTGACCAGAGATGCTGAGGTTCCTGCATGCAAACACTCCAGCTCGCAGTGGTCTAACATCCCTCGCGGGTGTCTAACTCAAGACCAAGACGGGGTCCCATATTCTCTCCTTTCTCAGGTAATGGGGTTGTTTAGACCTTAGAGGAATTCTTGGCATAACACCTACATAGATGCTAGGTACATATAGTTAGGGAGGCATCGTAGGAGTACGCACTTTTTATCATGTGTTTTAAATATGTGTATGTATTCATGATTATTGCAAAATGGTAGAACTGTACCATCCCTTTACTTTCGTAGTACTGCTAATCATGTATCTCTGCTACTGTCTAATGGTTGTTATAGCACATCTATTTTACACTAGAATAACAACTGTTCAATAAATCCTTATTGGACCGCCCAGACTGCTTATTCTGTGTATCTCTGAGACAAACTAAGTGAGCACGAGTGACTGAGCGAAAAGTAGTATATTGTTTCCACGATCTTGGGGGATCAGGGTTGTCATGTTCTGAGGTTGCCAGAAACTATTCTCTCCCTGAGAAGAGGAGATTCTAGTGGCACTGTGAGCTAGTTTATGCAAACAGGCTAACATATCCGGTGGGGGTGCTCAGAACCAGTCTGCCATCAAACCCACTACACAACACTTTGGCTTTTAGTTTAATAGCCCAGGTGAGTGGATGAGCAGTGTCACAGGGAACCACCAGCTCACTGTCTAGTGCTTACTAGTGCGTACTCTCGCACTTCATAGCACTACTCGAACTGCACCCTGCCTTGCCAAAGAAAAAGAAAAATGTTGATGTAGTTCTGTCCTACTCTGGCTAAACGAGAGCAATTTCAATGCAGGCAGATTAAGATGTTATGGCATTTGAAATGGTGGCCAAACCGTTTATAAGCTCAGCAACAGATAGCGGGTGAGGTAGCAATGTTACACGACAATACAACTTCGTGGCAACACAACCTTAATTGCCAGTTAGTCCACTTCACCACTTACCTCCTCCACTGGTCCTGTCGCCACCTCCACCCACACAGAAGGTATAATGGCTGACAATGTGATACAATGCTGTTTCAAAAGCCAAAAGCCTGTAGAAGGCAAGAGGAACACAAGAACAGGACTAGGACCACCTAAACACTCAGCAGCACCTACAGTTCCACTACTCCACTGCTCCTCACTCACCGACCTGCTGTGGATCCGATCCTGCCGACCTCCACAAGCAAGCCGGGTACAGTGTTGGCGGACAGGAGCTAAGTGAACTAAGCAACAACGGCAGTGGTGTCGGTATCAAGGTGTGTGCTGCAGTGGAGGAGTAAGGAGAGGCAGTCAAATGCTGGTGGCAGAGTGTCAAACCTCTCCCAGCATGCCTCCGCTACTATTGCTGTCCCCTGCCATCATGCAGGGGTGATGCAGTCTCTCCTCGAGGCCCCTGTCCACCTGGCGTGCAATGTCCTCCTGGTGTGTGATGTGTGACTTGTGTGGGCGGGCACGAGCACAGCAGTGAGAGGGGAAATATTCTACTCTGAAATATTCCTATGGAAGATGACCTTCATTGAAGTCCGGAAGAAACTACCTTTTCAGCAGCACAGAAACTCACTCAAAACCATTTAGGGTAAGAAAGTGCTCATTTCATGGACAGTTGAATGATGTAAAAGAAATGCTGAGTGTAAAATCCCAGGTAACCAAATAGTAGAAAGCCACAATGGGTTTAGAAAAGCATATCGACTTTAGCCTCTGCAAAATAATTTAAAGATATAACCATATTACCATGTAGTTAGATATCCACAACATGAGCACTTATAAACTCAGTGAGGGGATATTCCTCATATTTGCATGACTGAGCTCGCAGGAAGCAAAATGAGTATCTGAAATTGAAACGTTTGAAGATAAAAATGTCCAGAACAATAGACCAGAGGGATACATGATTTTGTGAAAAGAACTGCTACTGAAATCACATGGAAACTTGGATACCATAGTTGATTATTTGCATTATTTAGAGTTTGGGGGATGCGGGAAACGCTGCCATAATAGGCAAAAGACCTTCCCATCCCATAAAGGGTATATACATACAGAATCTATGCTTTCTAGATAGAGTGAATAGGGCATCCGTTACTTTTTACCGGATTACCTAGATTCGCCAATTTCTAAATAATGCCTTACTTATGGACTCAATTGCTAACGCGATACCAGGTGCTTCTTTATGGGAAAACGTGCTATGTGCAATCACAGAAATCGACAACTCTGATTTATAAAGAAGATCTAACGCATTTCGATCAACCGCAGGTGTATCAGAGATTATGACAACATAAAAATACACGTTGAACTAATAGTCAAGAATGATGCCAATGGAGTAGAATAATCCCTACTGGAAAACTAAATATAAATGATTTATGGTCAATGAAATAGATTTTTTTCAGTGCACAATGCAAGCATTTTTAGTCAGCCAAAAGGGTTTGAGAGATATGTGAAACGTGGGAATCATATAATGAGGTGTTTATTTGAAAACTGAACATATGACTGGCTGCATCCCCAGCAGCATGCGAAACCAAAAGGGCCAATAGTGTCACAAAGATGTGTACACGCGTGCGCACTTACGTTATACTGCACCTCACAAATAATTTATTTAAAGATGAACAAGAAGGAATAATACATTCATTTGCATGTACAAGTAAAATTCATCAACATGGAAAAAAGATGGCTTGCTCTGGGGGCTGAAAACGTGTGAGCTGGGGAAAAACTGCCCTTACCGAAGTGGAATACTACATTTAGTGGTTAACCTGTCTTTTTATAGCATTCGAAGACTACTTTATGCCAATTTTAGTATTCTTTAGTATTCTTTTTGGGAAGGCTATTGCATGAAGACTACTGATATGGGAGTGATACTTCTTGAACACTAACAGATTACTAAGCAAATACTTATTTGCTAATCGTATAGTCTTCATTTACAATGCTGAACATTTAGTCAATACAAACAGTTAGAATACTACTGGACTACTATTAACATTCTACTCAAGCTGCATGCTGAATCGTAGCAGATTGTGTACCTAGTTATTAAATATTAAAAAGATGTATGTATTTTGTGTCCAAACTGTTAAAGCTAAACCGAACAGTATGGCTAGGTTAATAATATATCACAATATTAACAAATAAACAGGTACAATAGTACAATAGCATATACTTCCCAATTACACATGCATAGGTGGGAGGATTTCACAACGTACTCAATTAATAGTATGAATTAATGGTCAAAGTATCCCAGCACTTATGACCATTTGTTCATATGACTATTTGGTTTATTTTCAACAGTCCAAAGATTACAATAAAGTAAAAGTATATGGGTTTTTATCAGTAACACAATGAACAATCTCCACATACAATGACTGAGACGCATAGAAGCCCATCTTCATTTGTCAATGAAAACTCTTTAAACTAAATGGTTAGCAGAAATGTTATGTTTTTTAAGTATATACATTTGATAATAACACACAACAGTGTGAATTCCTATGGATAGAGGTGGTAAAATCTAGCTTTTACACAACATTTAAAATGTATTTGAAATGTACTTAAAATGCACTTACAAGGCATTTGGTAAAAGTAAACACATAACCTTACGGGTGCCCTGGTAATGACTTGTTTACAGTGGGGGAGAGGGTTGCAGTTAAAAGTGATATGTATATAACATTTCCTAGTAATTACAGGGTGGAGTACATTGACCCCCAGATCAGTTTTCAAACCTGCTGAAATGTATGGTATAGACCTTTTAAACATCTGGGCATGTAGATTTTGGTAGGGTATCACAAGGTCAATCTTATAATCAAGTACATAACTTTCAATTAAACAATTGAGAAATTCCCGGTGACCATACTGTGTTACATAACAGACAATGTAGTTCAATTCACTATGAGCAGAAACTGGCTCCTATATCATGTTGTGCTACTGCTAATACAACAGCATCCACTAATCTCGCTCATAGTGATTTGGGAATTCGCATACAAATGACAATTTTGTGGTACAAACAAAGCAGCAAATTCCTACTATTTCCGAAATATCCACTGCTATTATCTGGTTCCAACTTGGATTAACTTGATGGACATTGCAGTCACTGGAATATGTGTTTATACAAGGCATCGGATTTAATAGTGCCAAGTTGTGAGTTTTTCTATTTATGTCTGTGACCTGGATAAATTTCAACACTTCCCCAAACTGCATTTCTGAATTATCTAAATATTTTATTGTACTTTGGTCCCGTCTGACTAGTTTGTTGTAGTTTGCTCCATACACATAGCAATAACCCTTCCTTAAACTAATTTCATCATATGATGCTACTTTCCTTTCGAAGTATACTGATACTCTTTTTTGAGCTGCCAGGAACTCCTCATTTGTTAAATTTGTTATAGTCACTTTCCCCATTTGAAAGCACCCATCTATTATCCCCATTCTCTCCACACGTATCGATGGATCCATAAGTCTATTGGCTGCATTTTCTATCTCGCCATCAATATTACATGTTGCTTTTAGTAATGGTATCATCTGAATTTATGTCACAGTATTTAGAATTTGCATTTCTACATTTTGTGTTCCAGAGATGTGGGACGCTATGTAGCCATTTAGGTCTTCAAAATGAAAACAGTTATTTGAAAACAGTGGGCCATTGTGGCGAACATAGTCTGAAAGATGCACTAACTGATGAATATTCAAAGTCATGAACCTCTGATTATACAGGTCTCCAAAAAATTTGACAAAAGTGAGCAAGCAAGTCTCTGCTCGGTCGATTTCTGAAAATGTTAGACTTTCTTTATCTTGTAAATATATTCCTTTAGAGAAGAGGCAAAAATGTATAAATAACTGATTGGGTAATACATCAGATAGTCATGGAATTCCCCAGAAGAGCAAGAAGTTTCTGTATTCGGAGGATTTCGATAAATGGACATCGTCAAGGCTACGAGGAGGTCTTGATATGTTAAGTGGAGGCTTGATAGCCTGTAATCTCTTGCTAATAAGGTCTCTTTAAGAGTGTGCTGTAAAGCATGACTTCTCATATTGCTTCCCGAACCATAATGTGAGCATTAGTTTCATTACACCAGCACAGACCCCATGCATATAATCTAAACGAAATCCCTTAATACATGGGAAAAGGGAAAGGAACAGAAACCGGAAATGTCCTTTCACACCATGAACTGAATATTCATGTTCACCCTGTTGTATTTTAGCTAATGTTTCATTTATATCATTCTTCAGATTTTCTGTTGTTCATGGCTAAATTTCCCATTGAACTGCTTACTGTTGGTAACCAAAAACAAGCTGGTAAATCACAAGTACATGAAAGTAGTGCAGCACAACATACAAAAACAGAGCCTGTATGATCTGTAAACATAACTCCATTTTCCAACTGACTCAATTCCTCAGTTAAAGGATGTAGGTATGTCCACATATATGGCTTTCTTTGCGCAATCCAAATTCCATAGCAGGTTTTCTTTCGCTTTGCGTTTTGTTATGGATAGCTCATTAATCATCAAATACACAGGCCACATACTTAGTTTACTACTTTTAAAAATGTTCACTCCATCTGTGTTCAGAACAAAAGAGATATTGTTTTTCATACTTAATATCCCCTTATCAAACAGGTTTTTATATGCAGTTCCATCATAAACATAACCTATTATAGAGTTTCCATTTTCTTTGTAGTGTTCATATCTGTGTGTTCTCACTTCATCCGTAAAATCTCTCCTCTTAAACATTGTATTTAGTTGTTCTATTATGGAATGTTGGACAAAAAATGCAACAGCACCAGGCTCGGTCAGATCCTTTAGACATTGGGTGTTAGTGCATATCTTTGCATTATCGCTGATGCTTTCATAGCAAGATGAACAGTAGTTTCTTATCTTATCTTAGGAGTAGTGATGTATTTTTTTATAAACATCTTAAGTTTGAATAACGAGTTAATCATTTTATTAGGCACTGGTAAAATGCGGCAGATTAAGTCCAGTAGTGCCCCTAATGCCTCATCAGAAATTCTAAATCTAACCGCAAAGCAAATGATAAGCAGTAGGACAGATTGCACAGTGTGTCGTGAACCTTTAAATAAATAATTGTCTTCTCGGATTTCATGCTTTTCAGAAATTTACAATAGATATATTGTTTACAACATTCTCTGTAAAGTCTTGTGCTTCAAAACTGATTTAATTGTCTTCTGCATCAAAACTATTTTCTCTTTCATCTGCATATTCATTCTGATGCCCAGATGTGTGTAATTCCTCATAAGCATCTTCATCAAAATGATATGTTGGAGTACGTAAATTATAATCCATAGTAAAGGATAAGACTACTTCAGTTTCTAACTCTTTAGGATCTGTGCATAAAAAAAAAAAACATGCATTGAAGCCTATTAGAAATCTGTTTATTAAGCTTCCCTAAATGAAGTATTGAGCAGTACAGAAAATCCATTCACTTATTACCACACCATCCATGGGGATGTCAGTTAACACAGAATAAAGTTGTCTGGTGGGGTAACAGGATGGTGTTTGATAATGTAGTTCTACCTTGATCTTTCCTTTAGATTTGTAATAATTTTACCCCTCACACTTGACGTGAAGGAAAATTTATGTCTGGTGAAAAAGCATTGATTGCAAAGAGGAAGCTGTTATGGTGCAAATCATTTGTCTCAATGGCACTTTCTTTAACATCGTACCTTGAGGAGAAAGGTTTTCATAGATGCCTATGTGTACAAGTTTTCTGTAGTAGCATAATTTGTAAAAGAGCATAGAGAGAAACTGGCAGGTCAATGTATTCTCATTGAGAGCAATTATACTAGACAAGCACAATTAACAGTTAAATAAACGATTTTACACGTTTGTGATATGACAATGTCATTAAAAAATGTTTTTACCTGTCTTTTCTGATTGACTACATTCATCCTGTACACCTGGCTTATCATCAATTGCATTCGAAAGTATGTTATTTTTATCTAGAATACCTCTAATTGGTGTTATCATTTTTGTTGTTTCCATTGATTCCTATAGGATAAAGAAACACGTTTATAAAAGTATATCTTCCAAGCTGTGCTGGAGATCAAAATTAATAAGTCTAACAAGAGGTGAGGTCAACGTTTGTATACCATTAAGCTCTATTTTGTTTTTTAAAAAACAAAAAAGTTCTGTAACTCTAAGATCTCAGAGAGTGATTAATTTTGCTATCATTGCATTTTTAAGGTAATGCTATAAATCAAATCAAATGGTTAATCAGGACAAAAATACGTCTTTGAAACAGAGAAACTCTGTAATTTCTATTCAGAATCTAAACGTTCTTTAAAGCTCCAATCACGTGCCCATTGACTGCACAAGGTAGAACAGTACCTGCAAACACAACAATGATGGACAGAATGTGGATCAATGTCACACATTCACCCCAGTCCAAAGATCTGGGCCCAAATCCATCGTTTTTCCACTCCACACCACCCTGGGTTAGACAATGGCGATATGCAAATCAGCGCTGACCCTGTGCCCCATGGGAACAGTCCAGTCCGAACTACAAAAGCCATGTCCTTCCCAGAACGGAAACAAGCATCCGAGGACCGGCCCGGTTTCGAGGTAACACCTCTCATCAGCCCGGCTAGCTTGATTCCAGTGGTGTGGAGTGCATGGGACTCACGTCTGAGCATCCCCAGTACACTTAGAGCAGTACCTGCAAACACAACAATGATGGACAGAATGTGGATCAATGTCACACATTCACCCCAGTCCAAAGATCTGGGCCCAAATCCATCGTTTTTCCACTCCACACCACCCTGGGTTAGACAATGGCGATATGCAAATCAGCGCTGACCCTGTGCCCCATGGGAACAGTCCAGTCCGAACTACAAAAGCCATGTCCTTCCCAGAACGGAAACAAGCATCCGAGGACCGGCCCGGTTTCGAGGTAACACCTCTCATCAGCCCGGCTAGCTTGATTCCAGTGGTGTGGAGTGCATGGGACTCACGTCTGAGCATCCCCAGTACACTTAGAGCAGTACCTGCAAACACAACAATGATGGACAGAATGTGGATCAATGTCACACATTCACCCCAGTCCAAAGATCTGGGCCCAAATCCATCGTTTTTCCACTCCACACCACCCTGGGTTAGACAATGGCGATATGCAAATCAGCGCTGACCCTGTGCCCCATGGGAACAGTCCAGTCCGAACTACAAAAGCCATGTCCTTCCCAGAACGGAAACAAGCATTCGAGGACCGGCCCGGTTTCGAGGTAACACCTCTCATCAGCCCGGCTAGCTTGATTCCAGTGGTGTGGAGTGCATGGGACTCACGTCTGAGCATCCCCAGTACACTTAGAGCAGTACCTGCAAACACAACAATGATGGACAGAATGTGGATCAATGTCACACATTCACCCCAGTCCAAAGATCTGGGCCCAAATCCATCGTTTTTCCACTCCACACCACCCTGGGTTAGACAATGGCGATATGCAAATCAGCGCTGACCCTGTGCCCCATGGGAACAGTCCAGTCCGAACTACAAAAGCCATGTCCTTCCCAGAACGGAAACAAGCATCCGAGGACCGGCCCGGTTTCGAGGTAACACCTCTCATCAGCCCGGCTAGCTTGATTCCAGTGGTGTGGAGTGCATGGGACTCACGTCTGAGCATCCCCAGTACACTTAGAGCAGTACCTGCAAACACAACAATGATGGACAGAATGTGGATCAATGTCACACATTCACCCTAGTCCAAAGATCTGGGCCCAAATCCATCGTTTTTCCACTCCACACCACCCTGGGTTAGACAATGGCGATATGCAAATCAGCGCTGACCCTGTGCCCCATGGGAACAGTCCAGTCCGAACTACAAAAGCCATGTCCTTCCCAGAACGGAAACAAGCATCCGAGGACCGGCCCGGTTTCGAGGTAACACCTCTCATCAGCCCGGCTAGCTTGATTCCAGTGGTGTGGAGTGCATGGGACTCACGTCTGAGCATCCCCAGTACAATTAGAGCAGTACCTGCAAACACAACAATGATGGACAGAATGTGGATCAATGTCACACATTCACCCCAGTCCAAAGATCTGGGCCCAAATCCATCGTTTTTCCACTCCACACCACCCTGGGTTAGACAATGGCGATATGCAAATCAGCGCTGACCCTGTGCCCCATGGGAACAGTCCAGTCCGAACTACAAAAGCCATGTCCTTCCCAGAACGGAAACAAGCATCCGAGGACCGGCCCGGTTTCGAGGTAACACCTCTCATCAGCCCGGCTAGCTTGATTCCAGTGGTGTGGAGTGCATGGGACTCACGTCTGAGCATCCCCAGTACACTTAGAGCAGTACCTGCAAACACAACAATGATGGACAGAATGTGGATCAATGTCACACATTCACCCCAGTCCAAAGATCTGGGCCCAAATCCATCGTTTTTCCACTCCACACCACCCTGGGTTAGACAATGGCGATATGCAAATCAGCGCTGACCCTGTGCCCCATGGGAACAGTCCAGTCCGAACTACAAAAGCCATGTCCTTCCCAGAACGGAAACAAGCATCCGAGGACCGGCCCGGTTTCGAGGTAACACCTCTCATCAGCCCGGCTAGCTTGATTCCAGTGGTGTGGAGTGCATGGGACTCACGTCTGAGCATCCCCAGTACACTTAGAGCAGTACCTGCAAACACAACAATGATGGACAGAATGTGGATCAATGTCACACATTCACCCCAGTCCAAAGATCTGGGCCCAAATCCATCGTTTTTCCACTCCACACCACCCTGGGTTAGACAATGGCGATATGCAAATCAGCGCTGACCCTGTGCCCCATGGGAACAGTCCAGTCCGAACTACAAAAGCCATGTCCTTCCCAGAACGGAAACAAGCATCCGAGGACCGGCCCGGTTTCGAGGTAACACCTCTCATCAGCCCGGCTAGCTTGATTCCAGTGGTGTGGAGTGCATGGGACTCACGTCTGAGCATCCCCAGTACACTTAGAGCAGTACCTGCAAACACAACAATGATGGACAGAATGTGGATCAATGTCACACATTCACCCCAGTCCAAAGATCTGGGCCCAAATCCATCGTTTTTCCACTCCACACCACCCTGGGTTAGACAATGGCGATATGCAAATCAGCGCTGACCCTGTGCCCCATGGGAACAGTCCAGTCCGAACTACAAAAGCCATGTCCTTCCCAGAACGGAAACAAGCATCCGAGGACCGGCCCGGTTTCGAGGTAACACCTCTCATCAGCCCGGCTAGCTTGATTCCAGTGGTGTGGAGTGCATGGGACTCACGTCTGAGCATCCCCAGTACACTTAGAGCAGTACCTGCAAACACAACAATGATGGACAGAATGTGGATCAATGTCACACATTCACCCCAGTCCAAAGATCTGGGCCCAAATCCATCGTTTTTCCACTCCACACCACCCTGGGTTAGACAATGGCGATATGCAAATCAGCGCTGACCCTGTGCCCCATGGGAACAGTCCAGTCCGAACTACAAAAGCCATGTCCTTCCCAGAACGGAAACAAGCATCCGAGGACCGGCCCGGTTTCGAGGTAACACCTCTCATCAGCCCGGCTAGCTTGATTCCAGTGGTGTGGGGTGCATGGGACTCACGTCTGAGCATCCCCAGTACACTTAGAGCAGTACCTGCAAACACAACAATGATGGACAGAATGTGGATCAATGTCACACATTCACCCCAGTCCAAAGATCTGGGCCCAAATCCATCGTTTTTCCACTCCACACCACCCTGGGTTAGACAATGGCGATATGCAAATCAGCGCTGACCCTGTGCCCCATGGGAACAGTCCAGTCCGAACTACAAAAGCCATGTCCTTCCCAGAACGGAAACAAGCATCCGAGGACCGGCCCGGTTTCGAGGTAACACCTCTCATCAGCCCGGCTAGCTTGATTCCAGTGGTGTGGAGTGCGTGGGACTCACGTCTGAGCATCCCCAGTACACTTAGAGCAGTACCTGCAAACACAACAATGATGGACAGAATGTGGATCAATGTCACACATTCACCCCAGTCCAAAGATCTGGGCCCAAATCCATCGTTTTTCCACTCCACACCACCCTGGGTTAGACAATGGCGATATGCAAATCAGCGCTGACCCTGTGCCCCATGGGAACAGTCCAGTCCGAACTACAAAAGCCATGTCCTTCCCAGAACGGAAACAAGCATCCGAGGACCGGCCCGGTTTCGAGGTAACACCTCTCATCAGCCCGGCTAGCTTGATTCCAGTGGTGTGGAGTGCATGGGACTCACGTCTGAGCATCCCCAGTACACTTAGAGCAGTACCTGCAAACACAACAATGATGGACAGAATGTGGATCAATGTCACACATTCACCCCAGTCCAAAGATCTGGGCCCAAATCCATCGTTTTTCCACTCCACACCACCCTGGGTTAGACAATGGCGATATGCAAATCAGCGCTGACCCTGTGCCCCATGGGAACAGTCCAGTCCGAACTACAAAAGCCATGTCCTTCCCAGAACGGAAACAAGCATCCGAGGACCGGCCCGGTTTCGAGGTAACACCTCTCATCAGCCCGGCTAGCTTGATTCCAGTGGTGTGGAGTGCATGGGACTCACGTCTGAGCATCCCCAGTACACTTAGAGCAGTACCTGCAAACACAACAATGATGGACAGAATGTGGATCAATGTCACACATTCACCCCAGTCCAAAGATCTGGGCCCAAATCCATCGTTTTTCCACTCCACACCACCCTGGGTTAGACAATGGCGATATGCAAATCAGCGCTGACCCTGTGCCCCATGGGAACAGTCCAGTCCGAACTACAAAAGCCATGTCCTTCCCAGAACGGAAACAAGCATCCGAGGACCGGCCCGGTTTCGAGGTAACACCTCTCATCAGCCCGGCTAGCTTGATTCCAGTGGTGTGGAGTGCATGGGACTCACGTCTGAGCATCCCCAGTACACTTAGAGCAGTACCTGCAAACACAACAATGATGGACAGAATGTGGATCAATGTCACACATTCACCCCAGTCCAAAGATCTGGGCCCAAATCCATCGTTTTTCCACTCCACACCACCCTGGGTTAGACAATGGCGATATGCAAATCAGCGCTGACCCTGTTCCCCATGGGAACAGTCCAGTCCGAACTACAAAAGCCATGTCCTTCCCAGAACGGAAACAAGCATCCGAGGACCGGCCCGGTTTCGAGGTAACACCTCTCATCAGCCCGGCTAGCTTGATTCCAGTGGTGTGGAGTGCATGGGACTCACGTCTGAGCATCCCCAGTACACTTAGAGCAGTACCTGCAAACACAACAATGATGGACAGAATGTGGATCAATGTCACACATTCACCCCAGTCCAAAGATCTGGGCCCAAATCCATCGTTTTTCCACTCCACACCACCCTGGGTTAGACAATGGCGATATGCAAATCAGCGCTGACTCTGTGCCCCATGGGAACAGTCCAGTCCGAACTACAAAAGCCATGTCCTTCCCAGAACGGAAACAAGCATCCGAGGACCGGCCCGGTTTCGAGGTAACACCTCTCATCAGCCCGGCTAGCTTGATTCCAGTGGTGTGGAGTGCATGGGACTCACGTCTGAGCATCCCCAGTACACTTAGAGCAGTACCTGCAAACACAACAATGATGGACAGAATGTGGATCAATGTCACACATTCACCCCAGTCCAAAGATCTGGGCCCAAATCCATCGTTTTTCCACTCCACACCACCCTGGGTTAGACAATGGCGATATGCAAATCAGCGCTGACCCTGTGCCCCATGGGAACAGTCCAGTCCGAACTACAAAAGCCATGTCCTTCCCAGAACGGAAACAAGCATCCGAGGACCGGCCCGGTTTCGAGGTAACACCTCTCATCAGCCCGGCTAGCTTGATTCCAGTGGTGTGGAGTGCATGGGACTCACGTCTGAGCATCCCCAGTACACTTAGAGCAGTACCTGCAAACACAACAATGATGGACAGAATGTGGATCAATGTCACACATTCACCCCAGTCCAAAGATCTGGGCCCAAATCCATCGTTTTTCCACTCCACACCACCCTGGGTTAGACAATGGCGATATGCAAATCAGCGCTGACCCTGTGCCCCATGGGAACAGTCCAGTCCGAACTACAAAAGCCATGTCCTTCCCAGAACGGAAACAAGCATCCGAGGACCGGCCCGGTTTCGAGGTAACACCTCTCATCAGCCCGGCTAGCTTGATTCCAGTGGTGTGGAGTGCATGGGACTCACGTCTGAGCATCCCCAGTACACTTAGAGCAGTACCTGCAAACACAACAATGATGGACAGAATGTGGATCAATGTCACACATTCACCCCAGTCCAAAGATCTGGGCCCAAATCCATCGTTTTTCCACTCCACACCACCCTGGGTTAGACAATGGCGATATGCAAATCAGCGCTGACCCTGTGCCCCATGGGAACAGTCCAGTCCGAACTACAAAAGCCATGTCCTTCCAGAACGGAAACAAGCATCCGAGGACCGGCCCGGTTTCGAGGTAACACCTCTCATCAGCCCGGCTAGCTTGATTCCAGTGGTGTGGAGTGCATGGGACTCACGTCTGAGCATCCCCAGTACACTTAGAGCAGTACCTGCAAACACAACAATGATGGACAGAATGTGGATCAATGTCACACATTCACCCCAGTCCAAAGATCTGGGCCCAAATCCATCGTTTTTCCACTCCACACCACCCTGGGTTAGACAATGGCGATATGCAAATCAGCGCTGACCCTGTGCCCCATGGGAACAGTCCAGTCCGAACTACAAAAGCCATGTCCTTCCCAGAACGGAAACAAGCATCCGAGGACCGGCCCGGTTTCGAGGTAACACCTCTCATCAGCCCGGCTAGCTTGATTCCAGTGGTGTGGAGTGCATGGGACTCACGTCTGAGCATCCCCAGTACACTTAGAGCAGTACCTGCAAACACAACAATGATGGACAGAATGTGGATCAATGTCACACATTCACCCTAGTCCAAAGATCTGGGCCCAAATCCATCGTTTTTCCACTCCACACCACCCTGGGTTAGACAATGGCGATATGCAAATCAGCGCTGACCCTGTGCCCCATGGGAACAGTCCAGTCCGAACTACAAAAGCCATGTCCTTCCCAGAACGGAAACAAGCATCCGAGGACCGGCCCGGTTTCGAGGTAACACCTCTCATCAGCCCGGCTAGCTTGATTCCAGTGGTGTGGAGTGCATGGGACTCACGTCTGAGCATCCCCAGTACAATTAGAGCAGTACCTGCAAACACAACAATGATGGACAGAATGTGGATCAATGTCACACATTCACCCCAGTCCAAAGATCTGGGCCCAAATCCATCGTTTTTCCACTCCACACCACCCTGGGTTAGACAATGGCGATATGCAAATCAGCGCTGACCCTGTGCCCCATGGGAACAGTCCAGTCCGAACTACAAAAGCCATGTCCTTCCCAGAACGGAAACAAGCATCCGAGGACCGGCCCGGTTTCGAGGTAACACCTCTCATCAGCCCGGCTAGCTTGATTCCAGTGGTGTGGAGTGCATGGGACTCACGTCTGAGCATCCCCAGTACACTTAGAGCAGTACCTGCAAACACAACAATGATGGACAGAATGTGGATCAATGTCACACATTCACCCCAGTCCAAAGATCTGGGCCCAAATCCATCGTTTTTCCACTCCACACCACCCTGGGTTAGACAATGGCGATATGCAAATCAGCGCTGACCCTGTGCCCCATGGGAACAGTCCAGTCCGAACTACAAAAGCCATGTCCTTCCCAGAACGGAAACAAGCATCCGAGGACCGGCCCGGTTTCGAGGTAACACCTCTCATCAGCCCGGCTAGCTTGATTCCAGTGGTGTGGAGTGCATGGGACTCACGTCTGAGCATCCCCAGTACACTTAGAGCAGTACCTGCAAACACAACAATGATGGACAGAATGTGGATCAATGTCACACATTCACCCCAGTCCAAAGATCTGGGCCCAAATCCATCGTTTTTCCACTCCACACCACCCTGGGTTAGACAATGGCGATATGCAAATCAGCGCTGACCCTGTGCCCCATGGGAACAGTCCAGTCCGAACTACAAAAGCCATGTCCTTCCCAGAACGGAAACAAGCATCCGAGGACCGGCCCGGTTTCGAGGTAACACCTCTCATCAGCCCGGCTAGCTTGATTCCAGTGGTGTGGAGTGCATGGGACTCACGTCTGAGCATCCCCAGTACACTTAGAGCAGTACCTGCAAACACAACAATGATGGACAGAATGTGGATCAATGTCACACATTCACCCCAGTCCAAAGATCTGGGCCCAAATCCATCGTTTTTCCACTCCACACCACCCTGGGTTAGACAATGGCGATATGCAAATCAGCGCTGACCCTGTGCCCCATGGGAACAGTCCAGTCCGAACTACAAAAGCCATGTCCTTCCCAGAACGGAAACAAGCATCCGAGGACCGGCCCGGTTTCGAGGTAACACCTCTCATCAGCCCGGCTAGCTTGATTCCAGTGGTGTGGAGTGCATGGGACTCACGTCTGAGCATCCCCAGTACACTTAGAGCAGTACCTGCAAACACAACAATGATGGACAGAATGTGGATCAATGTCACACATTCACCCCAGTCCAAAGATCTGGGCCCAAATCCATCGTTTTTCCACTCCACACCACCCTGGGTTAGACAATGGCGATATGCAAATCAGCGCTGACCCTGTGCCCCATGGGAACAGTCCAGTCCGAACTACAAAAGCCATGTCCTTCCCAGAACGGAAACAAGCATCCGAGGACCGGCCCGGTTTCGAGGTAACACCTCTCATCAGCCCGGCTAGCTTGATTCCAGTGGTGTGGGGTGCATGGGACTCACGTCTGAGCATCCCCAGTACACTTAGAGCAGTACCTGCAAACACAACAATGATGGACAGAATGTGGATCAATGTCACACATTCACCCCAGTCCAAAGATCTGGGCCCAAATCCATCGTTTTTCCACTCCACACCACCCTGGGTTAGACAATGGCGATATGCAAATCAGCGCTGACCCTGTGCCCCATGGGAACAGTCCAGTCCGAACTACAAAAGCCATGTCCTTCCCAGAACGGAAACAAGCATCCGAGGACCGGCCCGGTTTCGAGGTAACACCTCTCATCAGCCCGGCTAGCTTGATTCCAGTGGTGTGGAGTGCGTGGGACTCACGTCTGAGCATCCCCAGTACACTTAGAGCAGTACCTGCAAACACAACAATGATGGACAGAATGTGGATCAATGTCACACATTCACCCCAGTCCAAAGATCTGGGCCCAAATCCATCGTTTTTCCACTCCACACCACCCTGGGTTAGACAATGGCGATATGCAAATCAGCGCTGACCCTGTGCCCCATGGGAACAGTCCAGTCCGAACTACAAAAGCCATGTCCTTCCCAGAACGGAAACAAGCATCCGAGGACCGGCCCGGTTTCGAGGTAACACCTCTCATCAGCCCGGCTAGCTTGATTCCAGTGGTGTGGAGTGCATGGGACTCACGTCTGAGCATCCCCAGTACACTTAGAGCAGTACCTGCAAACACAACAATGATGGACAGAATGTGGATCAATGTCACACATTCACCCCAGTCCAAAGATCTGGGCCCAAATCCATCGTTTTTCCACTCCACACCACCCTGGGTTAGACAATGGCGATATGCAAATCAGCGCTGACCCTGTGCCCCATGGGAACAGTCCAGTCCGAACTACAAAAGCCATGTCCTTCCCAGAACGGAAACAAGCATCCGAGGACCGGCCCGGTTTCGAGGTAACACCTCTCATCAGCCCGGCTAGCTTGATTCCAGTGGTGTGGAGTGCATGGGACTCACGTCTGAGCATCCCCAGTACACTTAGAGCAGTACCTGCAAACACAACAATGATGGACAGAATGTGGATCAATGTCACACATTCACCCCAGTCCAAAGATCTGGGCCCAAATCCATCGTTTTTCCACTCCACACCACCCTGGGTTAGACAATGGCGATATGCAAATCAGCGCTGACCCTGTGCCCCATGGGAACAGTCCAGTCCGAACTACAAAAGCCATGTCCTTCCCAGAACGGAAACAAGCATCCGAGGACCGGCCCGGTTTCGAGGTAACACCTCTCATCAGCCCGGCTAGCTTGATTCCAGTGGTGTGGAGTGCATGGGACTCACGTCTGAGCATCCCCAGTACACTTAGAGCAGTACCTGCAAACACAACAATGATGGACAGAATGTGGATCAATGTCACACATTCACCCCAGTCCAAAGATCTGGGCCCAAATCCATCGTTTTTCCACTCCACACCACCCTGGGTTAGACAATGGCGATATGCAAATCAGCGCTGACCCTGTTCCCCATGGGAACAGTCCAGTCCGAACTACAAAAGCCATGTCCTTCCCAGAACGGAAACAAGCATCCGAGGACCGGCCCGGTTTCGAGGTAACACCTCTCATCAGCCCGGCTAGCTTGATTCCAGTGGTGTGGAGTGCATGGGACTCACGTCTGAGCATCCCCAGTACACTTAGAGCAGTACCTGCAAACACAACAATGATGGACAGAATGTGGATCAATGTCACACATTCACCCCAGTCCAAAGATCTGGGCCCAAATCCATCGTTTTTCCACTCCACACCACCCTGGGTTAGACAATGGCGATATGCAAATCAGCGCTGACTCTGTGCCCCATGGGAACAGTCCAGTCCGAACTACAAAAGCCATGTCCTTCCCAGAACGGAAACAAGCATCCGAGGACCGGCCCGGTTTCGAGGTAACACCTCTCATCAGCCCGGCTAGCTTGATTCCAGTGGTGTGGAGTGCATGGGACTCACGTCTGAGCATCCCCAGTACACTTAGAGCAGTACCTGCAAACACAACAATGATGGACAGAATGTGGATCAATGTCACACATTCACCCCAGTCCAAAGATCTGGGCCCAAATCCATCGTTTTTCCACTCCACACCACCCTGGGTTAGACAATGGCGATATGCAAATCAGCGCTGACCCTGTGCCCCATGGGAACAGTCCAGTCCGAACTACAAAAGCCATGTCCTTCCCAGAACGGAAACAAGCATCCGAGGACCGGCCCGGTTTCGAGGTAACACCTCTCATCAGCCCGGCTAGCTTGATTCCAGTGGTGTGGAGTGCATGGGACTCACGTCTGAGCATCCCCAGTACACTTAGAGCAGTACCTGCAAACACAACAATGATGGACAGAATGTGGATCAATGTCACACATTCACCCCAGTCCAAAGATCTGGGCCCAAATCCATCGTTTTTCCACTCCACACCACCCTGGGTTAGACAATGGCGATATGCAAATCAGCGCTGACCCTGTGCCCCATGGGAACAGTCCAGTCCGAACTACAAAAGCCATGTCCTTCCCAGAACGGAAACAAGCATCCGAGGACCGGCCCGGTTTCGAGGTAACACCTCTCATCAGCCCGGCTAGCTTGATTCCAGTGGTGTGGAGTGCATGGGACTCACGTCTGAGCATCCCCAGTACACTTAGAGCAGTACCTGCAAACACAACAATGATGGACAGAATGTGGATCAATGTCACACATTCACCCCAGTCCAAAGATCTGGGCCCAAATCCATCGTTTTTCCACTCCACACCACCCTGGGTTAGACAATGGCGATATGCAAATCAGCGCTGACCCTGTGCCCCATGGGAACAGTCCAGTCCGAACTACAAAAGCCATGTCCTTCCAGAACGGAAACAAGCATCCGAGGACCGGCCCGGTTTCGAGGTAACACCTCTCATCAGCCCGGCTAGCTTGATTCCAGTGGTGTGGAGTGCATGGGACTCACGTCTGAGCATCCCCAGTACACTTAGAGCAGTACCTGCAAACACAACAATGATGGACAGAATGTGGATCAATGTCACACATTCACCCCAGTCCAAAGATCTGGGCCCAAATCCATCGTTTTTCCACTCCACACCACCCTGGGTTAGACAATGGCGATATGCAAATCAGCGCTGACCCTGTGCCCCATGGGAACAGTCCAGTCCGAACTACAAAAGCCATGTCCTTCCCAGAACGGAAACAAGCATCCGAGGACCGGCCCGGTTTCGAGGTAACACCTCTCATCAGCCCGGCTAGCTTGATTCCAGTGGTGTGGAGTGCATGGGACTCAGGCACTCCACACCACTTGGAGTCAAGCTAGCCGGGCTGAAGAGAGGTGTTACCTCGAAACCGGTCCGGTCCTCGGATGCTTGATTCCGTTCTGGGAAGGACATGGCTTTTGTAGTTCGGACTGGACTGTTCCCATGGGGCAACAGGGTCAGAGCTGATTTGCATATCGCCATTGTCTAACCCAGGGTGGTGTGGAGTGCAAAAAAACGATGGATTTGGGCCCAGATCTTTTGACTGGGGGAGTGTGTGACATTGATCCACATTCAGTCCATCACTTGTTGTTTTTGCAATTGCTGCACAAGGTAGAAAGCAACAGATTAATCATCCTTCACTAAATCAAAAATTTGAAGGCTCACATGCAGGCATTAAAGAGCTAGGCAAACACCAGGAACTTCCAATCGACTCGCTTTCCAATGCCAAGAGGCCCAGTATTGAATACTGTGTGCCTTCTGCACTCTAAACCCACCTGCCATTTGAACGTGGCACTAAATGTATGCAAACCATGGCTCCATAGCATGTCCTTATAAGCATGCAGGAGTCCTGACCAAAGTCCATACCTTGGCAGCTGCCATATGCCCTTTAGCTCACAAAGTCAACAAACAAGTCCAATTTTGGGCATTTACCTGGCGCATATATATAAATATATATATATATAGTGGTGAAGCATGGCAATGGTAATGTTAGTGTTTAGGGATAATAATTGTGTTTTAGGGTAAAGGGTGTCATGGAAGCACAATGTTTGCATTCATGCTGCCTTTTGAATGCACTCTGGGACTTATAGCCTGCTGGATTGATCTCGATTGAGCCAGCTGGCATAAAGTACCTCGTTCTAATTACATGTAAAGTCAAACCCCACAGCTTGAAACATGGTGACCTGCTGAAATAGGGCTATAGGTTCATTCTATCTGTTCTGGATCATCACAAACAAAGACTAGTGACCTTTGCTCTCCTCCGGAGGGAGACAGAGGCAGAAGGAGAGGGAGGCAGACAGAGAGAGGGACACAGAAAGAGGGACACAGAGAGAGGGACACAGAGAGAAGAAGACAGAGGGAGGGAGGGAAAGATTGAGACAGAGAGAGGGAAGCAGTCGGAGGGAGACAGGCAGATGGAGGGAGACAGTCAGATGTAGGGAGAGAGACAGGGAGGGGGAGAGGGAGACACAGGGAGGAAAACAGAGAGACCACTACCAGTACCACCACCGGCAATACTACCACTACTAGTACTACCAGTACTACCGCCACCAGTACCACCACCACCAATACTACCACTACTAGTACTACCACCACCAGTACTACCACCACCACCATTACTACCAGTACCTCCATCACCAATACTACCACCATGAGTACTAGCATCACCACCAGTACTACCACTACCACCACCAGTACTATCACCACCAGTACTATCACCACCACCAGTACTACCACCATGAGTACTACCATCCCCACCAGTACTACCACTACCAGTACCACCACCAGTACTACCGCCACCAGTACCACCACCACCACCATTACTACCAGTACCACCAGTACTGTCACCACCAATACTACCACATGAGAACTACCATCACCACCAGTACTACCACTACCACCACCACCAATACTACCACAACTAGTTCTACCACCACCACCAGTAGTACCGCCACCAGTACCACCACCACCATTACTACCAGTACTACCAGTACTACCGCCACCAGTACCACCACCACCAATACTACCACTACCAGTACTACCACCACCACCAGTACTACCGCCACCAGTACCACCACTACCAGTACCACCAGTACTACCGCCACCAGTACCACCAACCCCATTACTACCAGTACCACCACCAATGCTACCACCATGAGTACTACCATCACTACCAGTACTATCACCACCAGTACTATCACCACCAATACTACCACCACCACCAGTACTACCGCCATCAGTACCACCACTACCAGTTCCACCAGTACTACCACCACCAGTACCACCACCACCAATACTACCACAATGAGTACTACCATCACCACCAGTACTATCACCACCAGTACTACCGCCCCCAGTACAACCACCACCAATACTACTGCTACCAGTACCACCACCACCAATACTACCAGTAACACCACTACAACCACTGCCAGTACTACCACCACCACCAATACTACCAGTAGCACCACCACCAATAACAGCACCACCCGTACCACAAGTACCACCACCTCTAGATCATATGTAACTCTCACTTCACACTTTGTGTCTGTGTAATTTACAACAATTACACATCTTATTCACTGCACTATTTATCACTAATTTGAAGATGTCGCAGGCCGGTCTCTTCCTCTGATATTTACAATCTACAAGCGGTCTAGAAGGCCCTTTATTGCAATGCAATAAGTCTTGCATTTGCAAAAGTTTAGGTATTAGTATCGTAAATAGCAATGCATTTTGTTTGTTTTAGAACACAAAACATAAATAAAAGGCATTGTCATTTACAATGGCAATGGCTCAAACTCGCGTAAATGCGAGACCTATTGCATTGCAAATGCTTGTTCTGTTTTGTTTCTATCAGAAATCTGACTATTCTTTGCTCTCAGGCATTCACACAGTACAACTGCCTTGCGGTCACTAGTCATGCATGGTGCTGCATTACAGGGTGATGGTATGAATGCACTGTATTTATCACTGTTAAATATTTACTCTTATATTTACAGGCATTAAAAAGAATAAGGCAGCAAAGATTTTTTTTTTAATTCAGAACAATTGCCAGCCATGGCACACATGACGAGGAAATTGACTAAGCACTGCTATTGCTGCATATTTTACTATGTAGACCGATCAGTTGTGCTGCAAAGTCATGCAGAAGTCACTTTTAATGCAACGGCGAAGACTTCAGCACTTTTATTAGGAGCCCGCTGTCGCGGTGCCTTTGAAACATTTGACATAGACAATGAAGGAAAACCTATCAAGAAGAAAACAATTTATAAAGGGATACTACTCTTCTACAGTGAAGGTAAGAGTCGTCAATATGTATGTTTCACTGTCCCCCTGTCAGTTAAGTTTGCTTTTGAATATTGCTGAAATGCATATCAATACTAATAGCTAGGCTCAGTTACTGCTGAACCAGTGGCCATAGAACGCTATATAGTTCGGCCTTTACACAATCTGTACATTGAAACACCAGTCTGCCGTTGATGAAATACTTTTCTTTTCGGTGTCAAATCAGAATTAATTTCACAAATGCAATGCTCCCTTTTCCACTTTGGCTCTACGTTGTTTTCAAAAGTCATCTCATCTTACAGTAAATCACCTTTTCCTTTGCGTTGAAGAGCTGCTATTTAATGTACTTTAAATGAAGTATTTTCTCCTCATTTACTGTCACGCAGGCCTCCAGACTGCACTTTCCATCCCTATATTTCTATTCCCTTGGCTTATTCCACTGACTTCCAAAACACTAGTGGCAGAGATTCTACTCTGATCACAATCTCTCGTAAGCCCATTGACTTATATTACTGTAGCCAGTTCTGACAACCCTACACCTATGTCCAAAAACCTCTTTCTGAGGTGTTACATGCCTGCCCAAAGCTCCATAGAAAATGACTACAAATTAAATAATGTAATACAATACGTAACAAACATATGACCTTGTTCACAGATTGCTGGACTAGTACTCCATCCCAAACCTTATGAATTACCCATCCACCTTACAAATGCATTAGGATGTGATTCACTTGCAATAAGGTAGAGAGGATCTGTCATGTTTGTGAATGAATACTTGTTTGCCAAAGTCTAATTGAGGTCCATAGTTATTGTTCATTTTACACTGGGTACTATAATCTCACCAGTTCCAGTGACAAGTAAATTTACACAATAATAGCTCCTACAAATAAGTACAGTATTGCAAGTCGTTAGCAAATAGGAACATTTTAAAAATTAAATGTTTTTTTAATGTTCTTTACAGGCAAGAAACAATGTGCAGCTGTGAAAAAGACAATGGATGTGTTTATCAAAAACAACAGTATGACTGTAGCACAGGATTTGGGCAAGGAATTGGTAAATATGGGTAACATTGAGACCAAAAAAATCTCTTCATTGAAAAATTATGCAGCTGCCAGTCGATTAAAAGAGGTTAAAAAAAAATGCCAGTTGTTGGAAGTCAGAAAGACAAAAATAATTTCAATGCTTTACAAATGAAGAAATCAATGATAGATAAATGCGGAAAGGAAAATTCAAAACATGCAACCAAAAGGAAAAAGCAGCAATTAGCCAGAAGCATTAAGCAGCAGCACGAGGATGGCATTAAAAAGAAAAAAGATGTTGAGACATTATTAAAGAAAAATACAACCAAAAAAAGTAATACAAAACGTGTAGATCAAACAATGCAAAGAATGTGTTAGGAATTTTGTGGTTATAACTTTCACTTGCAACAGAGTGATATTACATACTTCGGAGAGTGATATTTTACATACTTCTATGACAATGAACTACCCTGATCCACAACTAAAAACTCCAAACCAGACTAGAAATTCTATCTCAGAAAGCCTTAACACTGGACAAACTATTGCCCCATCAACCTGCACTACACCTTCAGGAACACAACGTTGTAGCCCTGTAACAACAAATCTGAATCATAGGCAACTAGCAGAGTGCAATAGCTTTACTTCTGTTCCACCAGCAGCCCAAACGCCTCCATTCAACCATTTGACCACTAATGCAAAACCCAAACAACATCAAGTTTTGAGCAACCCAGGCTTACAAAAGTCAACTACAGAAAGACCGGATTACAGTAGACAGCGAGTTGGGAAACACAAAGATACAAGTACTTCTCCTCTAGCGTTTAACAGTCTTTCTTTCACTCAACAAACCGACCATCAGTCAGGAAGTATACATGGTTCTGCGAGGGACTTACCCAACATTGTTAATCAATGTGCAGAATTAAATCAGACATCAATACTTTGCAGCATGTCATCATCTACAATACCGTCAAACAGCAATTTTTTATTGAATGCCTCGAGTGCTATGACATCGGTCTCCCCTTCTAGATATGTGCCAAGAGTCAATGACGAAACACCACAATATAGTGGATCAGAACCCACGTATCATAGCCAAAAAGATTGGCACCTAGTTAATTCACATCCACTCCTACCATCACAAAGTAATACCTCCTATCAATCATCTGTGCATCCAGAGAACCAACTTCAATCCTCTGTGCTGGCACAGCAAATTAATTCTGAATACAGGCCACAGCAAATGCAAGAATCCCTAATTGCAACCATTAATCAATCTATTAACATTGCCAATAGTGAAGAAGATCAGATATGGGAAGATCTCGGCAATTGTCAATCTAATGAAGATGATTTTGACAACCATTATGAACAGTCTGCCCACAGTGAGGCAAGACCTAACGTGTACAATACAAAAGATCACCGACAAGCCAATAGAACAAATGTGCACACAAATATCAATTGTGCTAATGTGATAGCTGGTAAGTTTAAAGTCTTATTTTTATATATGGCAACTTAAACTATCAAATGATTAATGAAATAAAAGCAATATACATTTACATATACATATATTTGCTTTTTTGCAGCACTTGGGATTGACCTAAAAGATCTCCCAGTGGTGACAAAGGCTATTAGAGGTCTCCTGAATATCCTTTCAGAAACTAATGTAAGTTTGTTCTTTGATAATTGTTCAGTTATTTGCATTGTATGCTTCCAGTTGCTGTTTTGAATTTATATACGCCAAATCTTCAAAGTCACATGCAGTGAATTTTTCACTTTGTTGTCCCTTCGCGCTTATAGCATTTTACCCCCGTTGCATTCCACCACCCGTTAGAGTCAACCACATTTTTTACCCTCCTGGATATTTTTAGGAGATTTACATGCCGAAGCAAACTGTGTAGTATTCTTTTTTCGTTTTTTTATTTAATATTGGCATGTTCACATCTCCATTGAAGATCAGAATACCACGGAGCAGCAACAGACTAAAAACACTATAGCTGATATTTTTAATCCACTCAGCCCATGGTGTATGATGTCACCTGAAACTCAGTGTAAATTGTTCCTATGTTGCCAGTCTATCACCCCTGATATATGTATAAGTTCATATTCACACATACACAAACTTGATTTCAGTTTCAGAAGATTAATATGTGCATGGTGGTGTTGCATAGCTCTCTATCTCTACCTCTCTAAGGGCCAGATGTACGACCATGGTATTTATAGACTTACAAGTTGCGCTCAATTGCGAATGACAATTTGCAAGTGACTAAATACCATGTACAACAGTGTCAGTGACACTGTTTGCGATTACCAATGGGTTTGCAAATTGCATGCCTCATCAATATTCATGAGGCACTCGCAATTTGCAACCCCATTGGGAATGGCTGGCCCTCCCAGCAATGCTGGCCTGCTGGGCTCAGCAAACCTCCATGTCTGGGACTGCTTTTAAATGAAGCAATTAAAAAAAAATGCAGACCGTTTTCCGGATAACGGGATGCATTAAAAAAAAAGAAAAATTAAACGTTTTTGTTTAATTTTGTTATGGGGTGGTAGTGTTGAGATTCCTATGGGTGTGGGCCCAGGGCTCGGACGACGCTCAAACTGTTATCAACGCGTATTGCGGTCGCAAAATATTCTTACATAGGCCTCCGACTCGCTCTTATGAAGGGACGCCCTTGGAATGCCCCTTTCTAATAGCAACTCGCAATTCCTATTTAGCAAGTGGCAAAAAAAATGCAACTCGCTAAATAGGGATTGTTACACGGCCCTATTAGATTTTGAATGTGCAAATGGGTCACAAACCAGTTTGCGCATGCAAAATAGGGTCGTACATCTGGCCCTCATTCTCTATCCCTCTATCTCTCTCTCTCTCTAACTCTCGCACTCAATTTCTCTAACTGTCTCTTTCTCTACCTCATGATAGTTTTTTGAAATGTTACTTGGGGCATTAAACAAGATTTGTTGCACCCTACTGAAAAGATTCGTGTTGTTAATGCAAATTTTATATAATTGGCAATTTCTTGTGTTTGTATCTCTGATATGCATCTCCATTCTTTCAATGCAGGAAGAAACGACCTTCGCTGAAGAGATGGGCAGTGCCTTTTTAAAATCCAGGCAAGGGCGACTTGTACAACTCATTAAGGACCCAAAAAATCCTCTTCGATGCAACAATATCTTGGTAGATGCTGGCCAACTTTATAGTTTAATTGCAAAAGCACCAACTTCAAGTGATCCTGGAGCATTTGTACTCAATCGAGTCATATCCATGGTATTCAACAATCAGGAATTGGCAAACAGCAAAGGAACTGGTCAAAGAAAGCATTCAAAGGATAGAGGCTTGTGCGAAGAAAAAGTTTCTGTTTGCAGAGGTATGTTTGGTTGTATTTTATATATTGAACTAGTTATCCTTGGAGTATTTCTTCTTTTTTATCCATTAAAAGTGTTAGAAGGATACTTTCCAGTAGCAAAGTCCTGTGTGTACTCCACAAGAACCACCATCACTGAGGGGGGATTGAGGGGAAATCAAAGGAGTTGCTGTAGTATTTTGAGTCAGTGGGGTGCAGGTGGTAAATGGAACTGAGAGGACACTGAGTGAAGTTATATGACAGAAATCAATTGACCTGACTGTTCCCACCTGTTATTATATATTTTTTATATAACCACTTTTATATTCATTCTACATAATTTGTTTGGGCTGTTTTCAAGGAGCACCACTGGTATGTCCCAAATAGTGACCAGCGGATCTTTAACAACAAGTGCACTAATGCAAGATGGAAATGTTCACCATATCAAACTTTATGAGCTTTGTCCATTTAGATAGCAATTACAGGTTCAAGTTGGACTGATAATATTTGTCACGTTTTTCTAAATATATTCCGATAATTTGATAGACTATTACTCTATTCAAATGTGTGGTGCAGACACATTTACTACTGATGTGCTTATAAACTTTGATTCAGATAGCAATATATATATATATAAAAGTGCTGATGCCAAAAGATGGACTGGTTATATTTGTCAATTTTTTTTTAATCTGTTCAGATAATTCGATAGACTATAACTCCATACAAACATCTGATGTAGACATTTTTACTAATAAAGTGGTTTACAATTGGTACATTATAAGTTCAACCAATAAAATGTCATCTCACAGTCATCCTGCATCTTAATAACATTTTACAAGTTAATGCCATAAAAGCCTTGTACAATGTGTTTAGCAAATTGTTTTTCTAAATTATAACCTTAAAAGAGTCTGGGGGAAATTCAACTCAGGAGGAATTAGAACAGTTAAGATTTTGGTGACAAATTCAGTTTTGCACAATTGTTCCTTCTGAGTAATATGAAAACAAACTAATGTTCCATACACATCATAAAATGTCTGCTGAATGTATGACTGAGTGTGTAACAGCCAGATTATAATCATTGACTCATAAAACATGTAACAAATAAAATTAAGTCTGAAAGGCCCGTAAGGCATCATTAAGAGACCCCCCCTGCGCGATCCCCCCCTGCCCGACCCCCCCTGCGTGACCCCCCCTGCGTGACCCCCACCTGCGCGACACCCCCTGCACGACCCCCACCAGCGCGACCCCCCTGCACAACCCCCCTGCACGACCCCCCCTGCACGACCCCACCCTGCGTGCCTCCCCCGCGCAACCCCCCCCCCCGCGCGACCCCCCCTTCAGGTTTGTAATGGCTGCTTTACCCAGAGCTCTAGGGCCCAAAAATAGCTCAGGCAACAGAGAAGAGCCAACTGAGACTTAATATAACAAACCCAAGGTATATCTAGGCCCTTATCTAGGGAAATGCAGTCTTGTATGATCCTCTGATTTAAATTGGGCGACGGTTGGGCCTAAATTCTTAACCAATATATTATAGGGGCAAATGGGGCAACTGCAATCTTGTCTGAGATAAAGCCGGCTCCAAGATCTTCATGGATATTAAAAACAGGGGTAGAGACCGGGACCAACAGTAATTTATGAAAAAAAAACATTTTCTACCGCCTGAATTTCACCCGTCTCTAAGTATCCCCACAGGTCACTCCCATAAGTTACCATTGGAAGACACTTGGCATTGTACATTTTCAAGAGTGCAGGGAGAGATGTTGAGCCATTTCTTTTAGCGAATTCCACAATGGCCCCCGAGGCTCGCGCTATGATATGCTTTTTATAGAAGCGCTGTTTAACCCATGAGCATCTATCGTCAAAAAGAACCGCCAGATAGGGGAAAACGAGGACCTTTGTTAATTCCATATTCTTACAATAGAATTTAGCCTTCCTTGCTCTGCCTGAACCAATAGACATAGAATGGGACTTTTTAAAATTTGTGACCAAAAGTCCATAAAATCAATAAAACAATTTAAAAGAGTTTGAAGCCCTCTTGAGGTCCTTGCTAGCAAAACCGCATCATATGCATAAAGCAGAGCGGGAATCATTTTGGTACCAGCCCTTGGGATGTCTTTACAACTGTAAGTTAAAACGGCCACTACGTTATTAATATAGAGTGTGAACAACAAGGATGCTAAAATGTACCCATGTCTCACCCCTCTTTTAACCGGCCAAGAATCTGTGAGGCTGCCATCTTTATTGTAGCTCACAGATGCTGTAGAATTCTCGTGCATTGCAGCCAAGAAGGAAATCAAATCTGCATCCAGGCCCATACTCTGCAATGTCGCCCATAACTTCGAGCGATTAACAAGATCGAAGGCAGAGGTTAAAACCATAAAGGCCAGATGCAGATCCCCATGCTCAGCGACCGTATACTTTCCAATTATTAAATGAAGATTAAGACATTGCCCCACAGTACCTTTGCCCTCCCTAAATCCATATTGGAGATCTGAAATGATGTTATTTTGATCCAACCAATTCGTTGAGCGAGCAAGGACAACTTTCCCCATAATTTTGGCCGCGGAATCCAAGAGTGATATTGGCCTGTAACAGGCCGGACCATCTCTGGCTCAATTTTTAAAAATTGGGATAATAACTGCTTTGGGTCAAGACAGGGGAATGTCAACCTGGGCAACTGCGTTAAAAACCTGGGTTAAGATTTTGCACCATAAAATAGGATCTGCTCTATAGAGATCAGCCTGAACACCGTCAGGGCCCGGCTGTCACATTTTAGGTGCGTTAGCCTTTGGACTCAGTATCCCAGTATGCCTGTTTGCTAGTCTGTCCTTTATGTCTGACATCCTTTCACACTTTCCGCTTCCTATATCTGCCTCACCTGGGTTGCACTCGGTGCTTGTCACCTGATGTGTTTGCCTTTTCGAGTATTTGGGATCTTGAAGCCAGAGGGTTTTGTATCGTGTGTTTGGGTTCACGGACCTTCGAATCCTGGAGCCGTGCTGGAAGCCGAGAGAGACGCTTTCTGCTTTTGCGGTACTACTGACCTTTGAACTTTGGAGACGCGCTGTGTGGAGCCGCGCTGGAAGCAGAGAGAGACGCTTTCTGCATTTCACGGTGTGTGAACGGTGACC
This sequence comes from Lissotriton helveticus, assembly GCF_964261635.1. Taxonomy (NCBI): domain Eukaryota; kingdom Metazoa; phylum Chordata; class Amphibia; order Caudata; family Salamandridae; genus Lissotriton; species Lissotriton helveticus. Next base: position 1,414,930,751 of record NC_136069.1, read on the forward strand.
TGGGATATTATAGCGGAGATCGGTACGAAGGCATCTGGCCCTGCTAGTGGAGTAACAGTTCATTGGCTCTTCTGTTTATGCTCGTGTTTATTTTTTGTTTATCGTTGGCTCGGCAATTTGCGGGATATTGTTGAGAACCAGGAGCTGTTGAGTGGCTTGGATTTTTGTGCTTCGGAGATCGATTAGGAGGCAAGACGGATTGTTTCCATACTTCGCTCTGGAACTCGTGAAGGTATCTAACAGCACAGGAAGAGCCAGTATCGTGTGAGCTAAGTAGCTTTCTTCTTCTATTGACTTGTGACACTGCTACTAAGACTATTGCTCTTCAAAACTGTGAATCAATGGTGGCTCAAATTTCTTTTCCTTTTCCTTTATTTTTCCCTTTTTTATGCCCTTTTCTGCTTGGATGTTTGTGGCAGCTCATACCAGTGAGTGAATCCTTCCAATATATATATATATATATATATAGCATATGCTGGGACAGGATAGTGGGGTGTATTCATAGTGTTCCTTGAGTTTTTTTGCAGGACAACAGAATGCAGACCTAACGTGAGGTTTCCACCTGTCATTCAGTGCTGTAGATGATTTCTGGCTGCCCGTCCTTTATATTTTGTTTCTCCATTTTTCCCCTTCCCTGGGTGAGGTTCTCTCAGGGGAGTGTTGTTGATATTACTCACTTGGGGTACCGCTCCTAGGGGAGAGTGAAACTAGCATCTGCATCACTCCCGCTGTGTCTGATTCTTAAGGTGGGTCAATCTGTTCTGAGTTGTGACACCGGCGCTTTCCCCCTTGCTGTTAACCCAATTGCTTTTATAACTTCGTCCTTGGTAAAATACAAAGGGGACGAAACACAACCACTGCCCACCGTCCAAGCAGGAGAACCTTGCCTATCATCACTATAAACACCCCCATTTATCAGGGGAAATGAGACAATCTTGAACGGGGTTAGATGATTCGTCAAAGGTAGAGCTGTTCACCAAGCTCCAGAATCTGGAGCTATTAGATAAAACACTTGCTTGGCTAAGCTCTTCCCATGCCATCTCTCTGAAATGTTTCTTCCTACCCCCCCACAGCAGCTTTATATGCCTTCCTGGCATCCTTAACCCTAACCGTGGATCTTTGTTTCCCATTAAGCTCAACCATGAGCGCTTTATGGACACAGACACCGGTTAGGTTTTCAATAAAACTATCCAGGGTAATTAAGTCCCATCTTAACCGGTGAGCTTGATCTTTTGGAGCAATGTTGGTGTTACTTATGTGAGCCAAGGGTCTAACTTTATCAGTAGCACAAATATTAATATCCAGTGTCAGTGAGTTGTCTGTTACCCCAAATGTACCTAAATGGTCCACTATAGAACCGGAGACTAGAATATAGTCAATGGTGCTATGATGGTCATGGCCAATGTATGTAGGTATGGGAGAGAACGTATGCCGCTGAGTTGGGCAGATCAAATTATGGTCTGATAAAAGACTCTCTAGAAAAATCCCCGAGGGGGAATGTTCAAAATGCGTTACCCCCTGCGGGTCATGCTCCTCGTCTAATTTTAATAAACAATCAATTGGACACACATGAATATTAAAATCACCTAGGAGTAGTATGTGGTAGTGCGTATCAACTTTGGAATCATACTCAATCAAGCAGGTAAAGAGAGACCTTAGGTACTCTAAGTCATCATCTCTCGTAAAAGAGTCATAAAAATTCATCACTAACAGGGTGGTAAATCCTTTGCTGTTAGTTAGAATTTTGGGAGAACATGAGTCTATCTGCTTAGCTGTATATATTAATTTAAGGTTAATTAGCAACAGGAGCCCCTCACTAGCTCTCCCCATAAATGATGATATAGCACATTTACAAAACGTTAAAAAACCATCCAGTAAATAGGATTCTTTAAAATCCTAAGTTTCCTGGAGGGCAATAATATCGGAGCCTGCGAGAAACTGCTCCCAGTTGCTATCTCCCCTTTTGGTCCTATGACCTGCTATATTCCAAGATAAGACTTTTAAAATATCTTCTTTGGGTAAACACCCAATAGAGTGAGAATTAAAGTGATTATATGGGGTGGTGCTAGGTGCTACATCCGGAGGGGGAGGCTACAAGTGGTACACTAGACACAGTAATAAATGTAGGGTCCTCTGTCATTGCCCCTGAAATTGTGTTGATAACATTTAGTCAGTCTTGGGAGTCTAACCCAGATAACACATCAAACGTCAAACGTGTTTATATTCGGAGTAAAGCAAGCTGTCTCAGTTAGAGTTCTCAAAGGGGGTTTATAAAAATAGCCCAGTGGCAAGGCCCAGATAGAGGTAGAAGATAAGGGACAATGGTCCTCGGCCTTTAGGAACATTTGAGCTACAGATGAGCTCTGAAAATTAACGAACACACAATCCGACCTATATTCTTGGGGGACTGCCCCACCCACGCTAATCTACGCACCATAATGATGTTAATAAACATGGCACCCCTAAAACCTTTGTGTCTAGTTAGCCAATCAGCAGTTTTGTTCCTCAGCTGTGCCCAAGATTCAATTAGCGAGGGAACGCCAGCCAGGACCACAGCTAAGGGACAAGCCGCCGGTGGTAGATCTAGAATATCACAAGCTGGCTTAGTAGTCACAAGGCGTAGGGTTCTGGTACCGTCTCTATGTTGTGTTTGTTCAACTATTGAATCCCTTGGAGGGGGCTCTGGGAAGGGCAAAATCTGGGGGCCTGAATGCACCATTTTCACCGACCCGCCCGTCCCTTGGGAGCCTGATCTAGATTGCAAGATATGCCCCCCAATGCCAGGCGGGAGATGTGAGTCTGGCACACAGTCCATGCGCACATGTGCGGCACCATTTTTCACCACTCGGTGGGCCATGTCCCTGCTTCGTCCACTGGGACTCAACAGGGCAGATACTTCTGAACGCAGACCCCCCCTGCAGCATTACTATGGCCCCTAGTCACCTCTGGGTTCACCGCCAAATGTGAACCCTGTGTCAGAAAAGATATTTTGTCCTCAATCGCCTCTAATCTGTTCACAAAAGAAGCTAAAAGCCCCTTGATTAGGGTCTCCATATGCTTCCAATAATCCAGATTACCTCCGTAGTCCCCTGACATAGAAATATCGGCATTGTATGAAGCGGACACGCCATTTTCAGGTCTCAGAGACGACTTTCCACTTGCCCCTGAGATTTGAGATTTAATTTTAGCTTTGGCATTAGCTTTAGACCTCAAGACTGCCCCGCCCCTTGCACGCTTTGCAGAAGGTTCTCCGGTTCCCCCCTCATGATTAGTGTCTAACCCCAATTTAGGGACACCTCCCACCGCTTCATTATCTTGAGTAGATCTTTTAGATCTGGTGACTCGGTCACCTCTGTCTACCCAGGGTGATTTCAAAAGAAGTACTTGGTGGGTAGTCAAGACAACAGGAGAGTCTGAAATAGGTACATGAGAAAGAACCACCAAACCCATCTGGGCGCTTACCCTGGGTGAATGGGCTATAACCAAACCACTCCTGTTTGCCACCTCTACTGTACCCACCTCGGGGTTAAATTCAGTAGCAGGGATACTAGCCACACTAACATCAAGCGGCTCTATACTATGGCAAGTCATCGATTGAGGGACTACTACTGGGGATTTAACCGTACTAATGGCCTCCAAAGATTATCTTTTTTGCCCCATAAATGGCCCCAAAGAGAGTCTTTTCTCTGTTATGAGTATTTTATGCTGCAAAACACATTCTGCCCTGTTTAAGAATGCGTCCAGCGTGCCTACCACACCAACCCCCACCCTCTGCCCGTTTACTTTGCGTTTAGTGGCCATTGATGAGATGATCAAAATCCATAAAGTGTGATGTATTCCTATAGGTTCTGAATCGATCCCCCTATTCCTGACCCTATTCTGGTTAACAAACTAACAAGTTAACTAAGTAGTCAGCCCATGAGGCAGAAAACCCCCATAATGCAGATACCGTTATCTGACGCAGTAACACTACGGCACAGGAACGTGTTATCTGATTAGGTCATAACGCTTGCGATCTAATTAGACAAGCGATATTCCTCCAGCCCCTGATAAGGCATACGGAGTTCTCATAACAAATCAAACCTATGACAACCTGGGCAAAACCCTGCGGCCATTGTTTTGATTTCACCGAGAACTTCAGTAAAAGAATGTGCTAACGAGCAAGTCGTATGACATCCTTATTGACGTATCTATGTCCATCCTTACGTCAATCTCGGCACCTTAAAGGTATAAATATTACCGATAATGCCCTATGCAAACACACGCGTGGTGACGAGACGGAGCAGCCATACTTGCCGAAGCGAAGAGCAGAGCAGACCCCGCTGGCGCAGCCCCGCCTTTCTGACGCGCTGAGAGAAGCTGCTTTCTCCTGCCGAGAAATCCAGCACCGGCGTTTCTGGGTAGCCCTCGCAGGCAGCCTGGAATATCGAGACCAGAGACGAGAGATACCATCCCTCATTCAACCTAGATTCCAGGTACAGAACTGAATAACCCCTCACAGAGAATTCTTTAGTTATTCACTTGGCAAAAACAAACTTAACTTAAACTGTAACTTTCTATTCCCGCCCACGTATTAGACTTAGGTCAGGTACACGGGGTAGGCGTATTTAGAAACACCAGTTGAGTACGTTTAGTCAAATGTATATGTGTATGTAATATATTTTATTCATTTTAAACATCTTATGGCTTAGAAACCATATCAATGTTTTTACAGTATTATTTTATACTATTGCTTTTAATGTATGCACTTTACTTAACTATAAGTATTGCAATAATATCGATCCATTTCTCTTGTGTGAGAAAAGAGACTGATCAATAAATAACACCTTTTTATTGAACACGCCCGTCTCTTCCTTTTCTCTACAATCTGATGAGACTAAGAATGCACGTACTGACTGAGTAAAATAAATTGCCTTTTGTTCACACGACTCTCGAGATATACTCTTGATTAGGGGAGAGCAAAGTTGTCATGTTCTATGGTTGTCAGAAACTAAATCCCTTCTTGTCTAATCAGGGAAGTTAAGTCCTCCTTGAACATTCGAGAAAGTTTCTAGTGAACTCTGAGCTAAGCTGGCAAACCCAAAACTTTAAGTCTAGTATCGACAGTAGTAGACCTAGTTAACGTCTGGTCTAGGCCTTTTTCTGCTGTAGGTATTATTCCAATGCGCAGAGCCTATTGGGATGATAGGAACTACACTACATGGCGCCCAACGCGTTTGGAAAGGGCGATAAAACTAACGTAAGACATTTAGAGTAACTCAGTCGTGCTTTCTCATTCAGACCCCTTTTCCCAAATACTCCAAAGACGTCTGGAGTGGGTGAAAGGTTATATCCGCCAGACCTCGCAGGAGGGAACTCCTATGTATGGTTCTTGGTACAAGTCAACGTTGAAGGATACACAGTTCCAAAATATTGTGCATCTAATCTTTGTTTCCATAAGAAACCTGATCTGCAAACAAAAGAAAAAACCTTTTGGACAGTAAAATGTCAGACAATGAGGATGAAAGAGAGGCAGTTAGATTAGCAACTGAACTCGCAGCAGCTGATGCTACCATGCAGGCAGCAGACGAGGATATAATACTCATCCCGGTCATCAAAAGGAGATCTATAACTCTAAAACTTATAGAAAATGGACTGACACCTGGAGGTGGCACAGTCATATTCGTAATTGAGGCACACGAATATCGGCAGACAGAGGTATACTATTCATGGAAACATTTTCCAGCAGCAAATGCTGTAACAAAGTACTTCCACTATTACAAAATAGAGGAACCTCCTGAAACGTACACTCCTTTCGAGGAGGTGGAAGTACCACTCAAATTTCAAGAGCATTGGCTCTTATTTGATGGCGCCCTAAAACATAATAATCACATCACCAGGCTCGGTCCTTTAGGTAGACCAGGAGCAACGTGGCCGGTCCTAGCCGGATACACACCACATCCAGACATCGATGGGATGTCTGCACCAAACCTTTTAACACAGCTAAAACAACTAATAAAAATACACAGACAATTAGTCCAATATGTGATGCGGACTTCAACAATTCAGCCAGCGATTAAACTCCCACAGCTGACCCCTCACCAGGGGAACACAAACAAAATTACACCACAGAACATCCAGTCCTGCCTAGGTAAAGTACAGGCTAAACGGGAACAAATACCATTCTGGCTAGCGCAGAAAATCACCCAAATAGAGGCGGTGTTTCCAGACACCACCCCGCTAGAAAAGCACAGGATTCTGACTATCTGTCTTCCAATGGGAATCGCACCACACATTGAGGACTGTGACACTTGGGGTACAGTCTTTGCTTCCATCTACACAAAAACGCACGGTGTTCCATCCATTTTGGTAATACCAGATGTGCTAAAACAAATTCAAGATGAATATGGTCCTGAACCCGCTTTAACTCTTGGTATGAAATTACTAAAAGACTTCAAGCAGGTCTCGGCTATACTATTAGCCAACATAAAAGGAGAAGCAGCAAACGTGGCGATCCGCCAGAGGTTAAAAGAGACAGATATAGCAGACCAACCAGCTGAAATTGCCAGAATCATAGAAACATCCTATGAGGAACTAGGTAGAGATAGTTTAGGTGGAATACCAGTAAAACCGCAACTAATTGAAAGTCCTGAAAAAATATTTTTTAATAATAATTCTACATCACCAAAAAAGAACTGGGATGGAAACAAACAATCCAATTCTAAAGAAAAGAAATTTCAGTCCCGAGGAAGGTCTCCTAGGCGAAGAGAAAAATCTCCGAACCAAAGACACAGGTCACCTCAGAGTGACCCCTCTGGGAAAAGATATAACCTTAGAAATAGGGATATTATTAAAAAGCCTGATAGATATCAAGACATTGATACACGTCCCTCTCAATCTTTTCAGACTTCCTCGCAGAAATCGGAAAGAAGAGGACGATCAGAACAAAGAGAAGAGCACACCAAGTCCAAAGACAAGGAACCTGCTCAGCTAAAAAAGAAATTACAATTTCCAAAAAAGAAGGTAGCCAGTATCAAGGTAGTTAACAATGCCGAGAATACTGAGGACACAACTGAAAAACGGAGAATGGGCTCAGACAATGCTAGACAGCGCAGCAGAAGTGAGCATAGCTCGCAAAGTCCTTATGAATCATCTGGAGACAGTGGACACGAATGAATATCTTCAAGTGGAAACTGCGGACACCAGAGTTAGCAAACCTCACAAAATATACGAAATAACATTGCGTATAGAGGGAGATAAGACTAGGAAAATAAGGGGACTATTTTGGGATAATCTCTCCAAGGGCTATGATATCCTTCTAGCTGAAAAAGACTGGCCACCAGAGTTTGTCAGGGAGTGCCCTCATGGCGAAGAAATAATTATGCCTGCCTTCTCAAATCAAATTCCTATTCATAAAAAATACACACTTGCTAGAAAGTGGGCAGTGGCTCTAGCTCCTGCTTTATATAAAAATCACGTGGGATGGGATGAGGACTCTCCTCCTCACAAAATCCAGTTAAAATCACAACCTACTGCACAAAGGCAGTACCCAATTAAGCAAGAAGCTAAAAAACAGGTAAATGAAATACTAGATCAGCTAGAATACCAGGGGGTGATTGAAACTTGCACCTCACAAATGAACAACCCTTTGTTTCCGGTCTCCAAACCAGACAATTCATATCATCTAGTTTTGGATTACCGACACCTTAACACATGTTGCAAAACTTTTGCAGTGCAAAACTCACATAGTGCTGCACTAATGAATAACATAGTGCGCAAAAAATACAAAACAACATTAGACATCTCTAATGGATTCTTTTGTCAAAACATAGCACCAGAGAGCAGATATTTAACTGCATTCTCAATAAATGGCACTCAAAAACAATTCTGTCGGTTAGCCCAGGGGTACAAGAACAGCCCGGGAGTATTCTCAGCGAGAGTAACAGAATTACTACAAATATATGATGATGAAGCATTATCTTATGTCGATGACATTTACTTAACAGATGATGACTTGGAGACTCACTTGAAAAGAGTGAACACCATAATACTTGGGTTCGCTGCAGAGGGTTACAAATTCAACTTTAAAAAATCCAGAATTGCCCATCTGACAGTCCTGTTCTTAGGATATGAATTATCAAGTGAAGGCAAAAGCCTGGCTGACAATTTCCTAGAGAAATGTGCCGTAATCCAAGCACCTAGAACACTAAAAAACCTACAGTCGATTCTAGGCTTCCTAAATTTCGGAAGAACATACATTGCAAATTACGCAGAAAGGGTCAAACCCCTTTATGATCTGATAAAACCAGATTTTAAAAGATCCAATTGGACTCAAATACACACAGAAATTTTGAGATCCCTACAAACAGACATGCTAATTAAAACAAAATTAGAAACACGTGATAACACACGCAATCTTGTGATTCGAGTCATCCCAGGGAGATGCGGATTCACATACCTGACCTCTAATGAGGGAGAAAAGGTACCAATTGCATTCAAATCACACTTGTACACAGAAGCTGAACAGAAATTCAGCAAGAAAGAAAAAATTGTTCATGCAGTTCAAACCGCAATAGCTAGAGAAAAAGATCAAGCGGACGGTAGACATATCAAAGTCAGAACAGCAGAATCAGCCTTTGAGGCACTAACAACACCGTGTAATTTACCAACAACAACATTGAATCCGGAATGGATACAATGGGTGAATTCAATCACAACGGACAAAGTGTACTACTACTTTGATCCAGAACTAGAAGAATTAAAAAATCTAGAATATGAAAAAACATATCCTCTGCCAATCGATATTCTGCCTTTACGACATTACGCCTGTGTAATTTATACAGACGGACATGCTCAACCCCCCGTTTGGGGCGAACAGGCATACAACCCCACATGTGGGATTACAAAAGAAGTGTGGCGCGGAGGTAAACTAAAACCTCTATTAACAAAAACACACTCAGTAGAAACTAATTCAGAACAACAAACTGAAATATTAGCTTTGAAAATGGCGCTAGATAATGCGGATCGCGAATTCCCGACACTTATAGTGTCAGATTCATATTACTGCGTCAAATCATATAACAAGGATTTGCAGACATGGATTCGAAACGGTTACAAAGATGACACAGATGCACCAATAAAGCAGAAACTGCTCTGGGAACAAATAGCTCTTTTACAAAAAGAACTACCAAAGACTCACGTGACACACTCACTGAGTCATCAGTGTGATGGCGTTCACGTTGCAGGGAATTCATTGGCTGAAACAGCCACAGCGGCAGCCACTAAATCGGCTCCCGTAGTTCGAAAAAAGCGTACATTAAAATACATTGACGGTGAAACAGTGCTGGCAGTGAAAACGTCATCAAAAGGCGACTGCTCAGCGTTACCGATCAACTATCCACTCAATTATACATACATAATCGATGCAAACTCCGTCCCTTTTGCTCGAATCCCTGGAGTGGGGGATAGGGTGATTCCAAACATGGACAGGAGAAACGTGTTAATCGCAGACGCACATATGGGCGAGGGTCTCAGACACCTCAAACTAGAAGATTCTCTGGAAGAATTACAATCACGGTACTGGTGGCCAGGCATGAGCCTGCGTCACACCATGTTTGTAAAAAACTGCCCAAACTGCAACAGAGATCGCAGTGGGGAGAGAAACAGTATAATACCTCGTCGGTATAATGTAGATCACCAGCACTCGGCTGACGTCTGGACTGTTATACAAAGATTTGCGAGTCTAAATGGCATATACGCTAAGAGCATGCTACGTTTGACCATTGTTTTCACTCTAGCCCTCCAGCCTGATGGGAAACATGGCCAAATGAGCATAGCACAGCGGGAATCTTCTCACTTCCTTCCTGAGGGATACGGGATGGTGTAAAGAAAAAACCAAGGCATAAAGCAATCTATAGCGGAAAGGATATTAGGTTCGGGAGCTGGGTGGGTCAAACATCTAATAAGTGTCCAACGTAGTCTAAATAACTTGCCAAGAAATTCTCTGAAGGGATTCAGTGCGTACGAATTATTATTTGGAACTAGGATGTTGATCTCTGACATTGATAGTCAGACTTCAGTGGTAGAAGAAAAAAGCTTTGATATCAAAGACCGTTTGGCTATTTTGCAGGACTTAAACAAAACAAGAAAAGACCTGAGCAAGATAAAGTTGAAACAACAGCCAACAACCACTGAAGAACCACCACCTGTCCCAGCAAGACCTGTCTGGATTCCAAAAATTGGGGATCTAGTCAGGGAAAAGATCGCGGTAAAGAAGGAATTTGGGCCTTCTTACAGAAAAGCAGTTCCTGTCTTGTCTGTCAACGGGACAAGATCAGTTGTACTACCGCCACTTGCTGGAAAAAAGGAGAACCGAGTTGTATCCATCGACCTGGTAAAACCACAACATGTGGCCGATAACAAACAGTAGGCCAAGTGGACTCCCAATAAGTAGCAGAACACCAAGGTTTGCTACCAGTACAGAGGTCCTAACGAAGAGGCTCATCACATTCGAAACGCCGACAGAAGAACAACAAGGACTATGCAACAATGCAATAGAACTCAGACCTCTGAAAACCCAAATAAAAACATTTAGCAGAGACACACCAATCTATAATGAAGTACCAAGTGAAAATGCAAGAAACAGAAATCCTGAACCAATTGGAACAATTGACAGAACAGCATCCGGCTACTTCATAAACTTCGATGATTCCTCTGAAGGCTTCAGTGAATCAAAGACACAGCCATCATCAAAAACCTTTAAAGATAAAGCTAAAGAACTTTTGAAACAACTGAAAGAAACATATCTGATTTCCCCATGGATTGAATTTTGGGTGGGTTTTGGTGCATTTATCCTCATACTTTGGCTCATCATGATACTAACTTTGGGACGCTTCATTGAGGGAAAATATGCAAAAATGGACACAGCAAGTCAGAAAATCAACTTGATCCTCAAACCACACACATCTTCACACATCGAGAAAAGAGAACTTTCTTCAGTCAACTTCACAGCCAATCCGATACCGGGTGGGGTAGCCTGGGACAACACTGACTATGAAATTTATGGTCCGGTCGAAATCCTGAAATATCCACACCAAATTAAGATCTCATTGAGTGACTTTGCAAAACCAAGCTCATTTGCTGATGATTGGGACTTCGAAAGCATTAATAATATGATGTCTGACTTAGTAATGTCTGCTAAATTTACCAAACATGATTATTTGCAGGGTTCTACAAATTATGATAGTATGTACTGTTATAACCACTATGGTAACCATTTTTTACATAAATCTGCACAACCTAGAAATGTTTTAAATTATAATCAATGGGAACATTGTGCAACCCCTCCAAAAGGAAGCTCAAGGACGTTCTATGACAAATATTCATACTTTTCAGGTTTTAACACAAGTAATGCTGAAGCATTCTATTTTAAATTGTCAAACAAGACAGGGACAAAGACCATGATAACCAACACAAAATTGATATATTCAGACTCATTTTTTGAACAAATGAATACTTTTGGTTTTGATTATTGGGACAAAAATGTTGAATTGAAAAGTGTTTGGGGTACAAAAGAATGGCAAGTGCAGGGTATAGAATCTTTGTTTAGAGCCTGCATGATCCCAGAACAAATGATATTTTTAAATGACACTGTTCAACAAACTACCTGTCTTGGCCTAGCTAAAATCAAAGACTTAAATAAACCGTCTATTCCAAAGCCGACAATGCTCAGCAATAGCTCTACAGATGAAGAGATAGACGTAAATTATGTATTAAACCAAAACAGAACACATCCTGATTGGAAACAATGGTTGATCTGGCCCACAGATACTAATAACTGTCAAGACAGATTCCTGAATAAAACACAGGGGTTCAAAATGACCAGGCCAGACCCTAGATATCCTCAAAGACATCACCCAGGGATAATAACAACCTACAGTGTGGGCAAATTATGCCTTCAATGGCTACAAACTTCCACACTGGCAGAAATGAAACAACACCTAACTTTACTTACTGATGGTGCTGACTTGCGTGATTTCATAATGGGACCACGCAAACAGCGTCAAAAACGTTTCATAGCAGCCTCTGTATATGCAGCATACAATGAGGCCTGGAAGGTTACTCAAATTGAAACAGCAGAGAGAATACGGGAAATTGACCGTATTAATTTGGAAAAATCACTTTCTGTAGTGGACAATGGGTTAATGACTCTGTCCTCCAGAATTTTTTCTTTGGACAGCATTGTGTCTTCAGCAATCGACATATTGTCGCAAGACTTACTGTTATTACAACACGGTCAGTCACAATTGCGCTCTATTGTACAGCTTGGCTGGACGTTACAAAATCTGCGTTCAGGCTATGTGCCTTGGCGTTTAATCAACACAACGTCACTATTCCAAATCTTTAACCTTACTGATAGACAAATCAGTATGGCACAAAAGGGTGCTGATTATACAATCCTGAGCATTGAGAAACTCGAAAGATTACCAGTGACAATGTCAGAACGACCTGTCAGTGAATGGATAATACATGGGATAATAAATATTCCAATCTCAACCTTCAGGTTTCAATACTGCCAAAAATATATACAGGCTGGCATGCACGAGAAATTGGGAAAGGGGTACCTTAAAACAACATGGAACCTGCCCTATTCACATGCATGTGTCAGTAATAAAGGACAGAAAGTGTTTCTTAGTGGCAACAATTGTGCAATGTCACTAAGTGGCACACTTCTGTGTAACGGAATTAGTTTGCATGGAGCCTGTGAAGGGAATTCATACAACCTTTCATGTCACCAGCAAGGCGCACCTGCAACAGAAATAGAACCATTCTTTCAAAGACTCTATAATGGGAGTTACATTCTAATTGTAGACCGCAGATGTTGTAGTCTTATGCCCGGGACTCCTTATCTAGTAACTACGACTGCAAAGGTCAAGTGCTGTGGACGCTCATTGTTCCCCAGCTCCTTTCCAGACAGGGAGGCAAGGGCATGGCCCAATTTGAAAATTACTTCTATTCGAATAGATACTTTAAGCAGAATGAAAACAGTGCTTCTTCAGACGCCTACAAGGCTCACGTCATCAAAAGAAACGTATGATCTACAAGTCGCAAGGACGACTGCAGAGATACATTCATTGTTATCAACTAATTCCCCCATACATTTCGCGGAAATTCTAAACGAAATCTTAAATATTTCTGATACCAATGGGGTCTCAAAGGTATTTCAGACAGTATTTTCGATGTCATTAACACCATTCAAAGCCATACTGGGTATTTTTCCAGATTTCGTCCATTCGATTTTTGGCGGACTTCCCCTGATCTTGGGACTAATTGCAGGAATCCTATTCTTAGTCCTTATTTTTCGTTATGGCAACCCATGTCACAGACAAAACTCTTGCGACAAGGGAAGAAACAATCCTAGCCATTGGATACCGGGACCGGATATAAAAAATCCTGGGACTCTCCCGGCTTAGAGACCTGAACATGACTTGGTTTCTATCATTTCGACCAATGTGGCAAAGATGTGTTTTACCTGTATTAAGGTGTCTGCTATGCGGAGAAGAATGCGTGTTAGACACCTGTCTGACGCTACAATCGGATGCGCCAATGGATGCAGAAACATTGTTGAGCCCGATCAAGGTTCATGCTTTGTGCTGCCCTCAAAGGCTACCAATCCTGATGACGGCATTCGTGGAAGCTTCACCACTACGATTGATGGGTAGTGAAGTTCAAGATGAAAGCAGCATCGATCAGGTACGACCTTCTGTCAGCAATGCGAATCAGAATGTCAATGGAGACAATCATGCGCACGAATGCATGATTACACCTATTTCCGAGTTAGTGGAACTTTCCCAGGAAGCTGTTGACAGTTTTTTCGAAAGCCTAAATGATATGATGTTCTCGCCAGAACAGAAATAGAGACTTTTGAACAAGCTCGCACACGGCGTTCCCTGAATTCGGCCTTCAACTTTAAAAATAAAGTCACATGAACAATTTTTCCTCCAGTTCACGGACAGCAATTTTTCAGCAGCCCCAGAATATTTTTGCATATTTTTCGGGACACTATCTTCTGCTTAAAGTAAGAACTATTCTTAGACAACTAAGGTTTCTAAATTTTAGATAGCTTATAGACATTAGCTGCCCGCTGGTATGTTCATTGTTATTATATTCTGTGATGAAATGGTCTCGAACTTTTCTTCTGTATTAAGAGCCATTTCATGTGTAATTCTCATATACAAGATAGCAATAATGTATACAAATGCGATTACTTTGGCATTATTCTACAGCTTGAGTGCATACAATACATATGACTGCAATTTTTCCGTATATTTGAAAATTTCAAAATGCATTTATGTATTTTGGGGTGGTAAGGTATACACTATACTCTATAGTATGTTGTACTATGTTATACTATGCATAGATTAGTAAATATGACCATAGTTAGCGTGGAGTGGGTGTGATGTATTCCTATAGGTTCTGAATCGATCCCCCCTATTCCTGACCCTATTCTGGTTAACAAACTAACAAGTTAACTAAGTAGTCAGCCCATGAGGCAGAAAACCCCCATGATGCAGATACCGTTATCTGACGCAGTAACACTACGGCACAGGAACGTGTTATCTGATTAGGTCATAACGCTTGCGATCTAATTAGACAAGCGATATTCCTCCAGCCCCTGATAAGGCATACGGAGTTCTCATAACAAATCAAACCTATGACAACCTGGGCAAAACCCTGCGGCCATTGTTTTGATTTCACCGAGAACTTCAGTAAAAGAATGTGCTAACGAGCAAGTCGTATGACATCCTTATTGACGTATCTATGTCCATCCTTACGTCAATCTCGGCACCTTAAAGGTATAAATATTACCGATATTGCCCTATGCAAACACACGCGTGGTGACGAGACGGAGCAGCCATACTTGCCGAAGCGAAGAGCAGAGCAGACCCCACTGGCGCAGCCCCGCCTTTCTGACGCGCTGAGAGAAGCTGCTTTCTCCTGCCGAGAAATCCAGCACCGGCGTTTCTGGGTAGCCCTCGCAGGCAGCCTGGAATATCGAGACCAGATACGAGAGATACCATCCCTCATTCAACCTAGATTCCAGGTACAGAACTGAATAACCCCTCACAGAGAATTCTTTAGTTATTCACTTGGCAAAAACAAACTTAACTTAAACTGTAACTTTCTATTCCCGCCCACGTATTAGACTTAGGTCAGGTACACGGGGTAGGCGTATTTAGAAACACCAGTTGAGTATGTTTAGTCAAATGTATATGTGTATGTAATATATTTTATTCATTTTAAACATCTTATGGCTTAGAAACCATATCAATGTTTTTACAGTATTATTTTATACTATTGCTTTTAATGTATGCACTTTACTTAACTATAAGTATTGCAATAATATCGATCCATTTCTCTTGTATGAGAAAAGAGACTGATCAATAAATAACACCTTTTTATTGAACACGCCCGTCTCTTCCTTTTCTCTACAATCTGATGAGACTAAGAATGCACGTACTGACTGAGTAAAATAAATTGCCTTTTGTTCACACGACTCTCGAGATATACTCTTGATTAGGGGAGAGCAAAGTTGTCATGTTCTATGGTTGTCAGAAACTAAATCCCTTCTTGTCTAATCAGGGAAGTTAAGTCCTCCTTGAACATTCGAGAAAGTTTCTAGTGAACTCTGAGCTAAGCTGGCAAACCCAAAACTTTAAGTCTAGTATCGACAGTAGTAGACCTAGTTAACGTCTGGTCTAGGCCTTTACTGCTGTAGGTATTATTCCAATGCGCAGAGCCTATTGGGATGATAGGAACTACACTACAAAAGATTAGATTCAACAAATTCCACTAACCGAGTCCTTGAAGGTCTTCAGAGATACTCAAAGTCCAGAATAAATGGGGGTGGCCCAGCCCAGCCTACTCCTGGCTACGACGGACGGGCCCGCCATTGATGCGGGCTTTGCCCGGGCAGCCCCCGGGCACGCCTGCGTGAGTCCCGCACTGCGGGAGCCCTGCGACTGAATTTAAGAACCTCCTGGCGCTCTTGGTGGGACGCTGGCAGCGTGGCGGCATTTCCGGTTCCGCCGTGAAGGACACTGGGAGTTGTAGTCCACCCGGCCAAAGACGCCGGGACCGTCGCAACCAACAGCCCAAACTGACTCCTCTGGCGGTGGGCGGCAAGGGTCAGCAACTGCAGCGGTACATTTACTGCCAAGAATGAGGGACTCCCACGCTGCGGGAGCCCTGCGGTGGATTTTAGCGCCTCTGGCACCCTTGGTGGGAGGCTGGTGGCGTGGCAGCATTTCCGGTACCGCCACGATGGCACTGGGAGTTGTAGTCCGCCCGGCCAAAGACGCTGGGACAGTCGCAACCAAAAGCCCAAACTGACTCCTCTGGCGGTGGGCGGCAAGGGTCAGCAACTGCAGCGGTACATTTACTGCCAAGAATGAGGGACACCCATGCATTCTGACACATTCCCAAATTTACCAACACAGTTAGACATGGGAAAACCTCAGAATTGTATGACTCCCCAATGGGGCTCAATGGGGAGAAATATCTTGATTGCTCCTTGTTTCCTCTTGCTAAGAGCCTTATTACAACTTTGGCAGTCCTACAGTGGACAGTGGAAAGTGCCGTCCACTGTAGGACTGCCACCAACGTGGTGTGACAGCTCAGCCAGATTCAGAGTAAAATCCTGGTCTGGTGTGCAGGGGGCTCATTGAAGAGCCTCACATGCATACCACGGCTGCCTGAGTGCTGTCTGCACCTTCCTGCAGGGTGTGGCATACATGTTACACCATGCAGGAAACGGGGAATCAAATACAGGGGGGCACTACATGAGCCCCCCACATGCACCCCAGACCCAAATCCTGTTAGGGCCCCTTCAATTGCCATTCCCCCACCGTTTTCATGTAAAGGGCAGTGAAATTGCAACTCGGAATATGTTCAGCGATGCCAGATGCGGCACCTGCAGCATATTCCTGCTGATGAAAGACCACAAGCCCAGCGGTATCCTTGATCCCGGTGGTGCTGGCGGTCTCATAGGAGTCCGACCTCCGCATTTGAAATACTGAGGGGAGTCTCTCAGTGTGGAGGTGGTTGAGCCACCACCACGGGTTAGGACCACCAAACTCATAATGAGGCCCTAAGTCTGTTGCAATCTGCAGTGCACAACTAGAAAAAGGAAAATGCTTCTGAGGATTATTTTTGTACAGGAATCCCCCCATTCCAGCACAAAAACAATCCTGACTACCTCTCACCATGGTGCAAGAGTGCATGAGTTTGCACTAGGCAGCCAGACATGCTGCAGCACTAGGAAAGGACAGGAATGCATCATATAAAGCTGGATTTGGTGCATTACAGCCATTTCCCTTTCACGCCATGCAGGAAGATGGCTAGCTGCGTTCCATTTCATGATGTTTTAATAAATATGAGCTTCAGTGTTTAAGATGCACACAAAAATAACTTTTTGTCACAATGATCTTTAAGAGAGTTTATTAATGAAAGAGTGTTCCTGTTCCCAATCAGCCTTTATATTTGCTAAACAACCAATCACACACATTTATCTTTTTCAGGTAGCAGAGCACCCTAGAGACACAGATTGTTTCTGCTTTTTTCGGTGTACCTCGGTTTCATATAGATTACCTTATTCTGCACTCATATAGCAGGGAAACTAGACACAGCGGCCTGAAAGTGAAAAGCTGTGCTTTATAGTGCACACAAGTCTGCAAGGTTTAGCCACTAGGCACTGACAGCACTGAATACAGCCAAGGAAGCTGTGAAATGGATCTTGTGCATTGTCTCTTCAAAACACGTCCTGATACAATGCAGTGGTTAGAGGGCACAGCTTACCCCTACAGCCTCTGTGCCCAACTTTCCGTGACTTGTGGCAGGATGGGATTGAGCCGTACAATATTGCTGGCCACATTCCATCCTCTGATGAGTTTAGAAAGGGTGTGGTGTAGTGGTTCGAGGCCCTGAGGCCTAGACTACAGGGGTTCTGCCCAAAACACCCAGTACTACCTTTAGTAATGTCAAATGCTATTGCTTTGCTGGAAAAATTAATTACCTCATAGACCTCAGTGCTGTGGGATCATCAGCCTGCCAAATGCTGGTTGATGGCTGCCTGGCTTTCCAAAGCAGCTTATCTGCATGAGGACAGAAAGCGTGGAAAGCAAGTAGGAGATCTAGTGCTCTTCCAGCTCTGTTTTGATCGTTCATGTGCAGAGCTATGGACACTGCAGGATTGAGAGATGAAGCACCTTTTATGGGTATTTGAAAAAATGTATTTAATCAGAAAGCAAGTAAGCAGAGAGCAGACTCACCAAATAGCCACCATTGGCTTTCACTCCTTGGAGCTGGCTTACCTGATCATTTGCCGTTTGTTGGTTGAAATAAATGTCACTTTCCATTTCATAATTCATGATGTGCTGCCTATTGCTCAGTGATAGCAGCCAAAGTTGCCTGTATTTGAAACTGTTGACTTTGTTTCTCTAAAAAACTCTAAACCAAATAGGTATAATGATGACATTCAATGATCATACAAATACTTAAGGAAAACAGATATTACTTCCAAACAGAGCTGTGCGACTCACACCTAGAGGTGTGGCCAAGATGGCCGCGAGGTAGAACACTCCTCGCTGTCACTCCCGTACGGCGCCAATCTAAAGCACAATTTATCTGCACTCTCAGCAATGAATAGCCCCTGAAATGCCAAAATATTGATATATTCCTCAGTGCACTTGCACGGGGTACTGAGGAGCCCGGAGACGGCGACTAGTGGCTCCACGATAGTTGGTAGCGGGCCGAGGGCCACGAGGCTGGGACACTGATCTACCGGAAGCCGCCCGATCCGGGAGATAGTGGCTGCCGCCTGGAGAGTTAAGCAACGGCCCAGCGGAGGAGTAGCGTTACACAAGACACGAGCGGGGAGCCTCGTGAGCTGACTGGAGGAGCCCTACTGGAGGTGCGAACAGGAAAGACCCCTCCGAAGGGGAGAGCATGCCTGGCCCCGGGTATATGAGGCCTTGTCAGTGGCTTGGTCCTCGGGAAACAACCTTGCAATGCTGACTTGACGGGCCTATTTGGTTCCGGTATGAGAGGTGAGTAGCGGAGCAAGGGGGCCCCCTGATGGCTGCAGATCTATGTGGCAGAAAGAGCAGGCATTGTGGTGGGACCGGAGCGACAGAGGCCTGGTAAGACCTAGCACACTGCAAGCCTCGAAGTGAGGAGACAGGAGGCACGGGCGGCAGGCATCTGTGGATGGGCTTGAGGAGCACAAACGGACGAGCGGTCAGAGCGGATGATGCCGAAGGGCAGAGTGGGTCTGGTCGCGGGCCTGAGAGCCTTCCCAGAAGGCGCTGAATCTATGCCAGAGGTGAGCAGTGGGTGGCCGAGGCCGTGAGATGGCTGCGACTGCACACAATGCGAGAGCAAGTTAAGTAGGAGGGTCAGAGCGAGAGAGACCTTGTGAGACCTGAGGCACTGAGGCTCGTGTAGAGAGGTGAGCCTGAGCGAGGCTTGAGGGCTTCTCTGGGCGAGTCCACAATGCAGGCGGAGGCAAGACCGTGCCAGCTTTGGACATACTGGGCGCTGGACAGTGGGCAAGAACTGGTTGCATCAGACATCCCAGAGCAGCCCCAGTAGAGATTGTTAAGAAGTCTTGGGACCATTATGGGCAGGAGTCTGCAGCAGGGGGTCTACGTTTAGAGCACATCAGGCAGCATCAACCCTCGTAGTGGAGATAGGGGAGCAGCCTGGAGCCCTGAAGTAGGAGGCATTGCAGACTCACAGCTTCATCTCAACGTCCCTGCTAGGGAGATCATGGCTGGAACAGGCGCCCACCCTAAGTTACAGGCCTAGAAACCCTTTGTTCAGTGCGACACCACACGGTTGAAGCAACAGCCAGACCCCAGACTAGCCTGAATTGGGAGAAAGTGCAGAACAATGGTTGTGGGAGGGGGGAAGAAAGATCGCTCCCTTAAAGATATGCCTACAAAGCCCATGGGTGGCACAATGGAAAAACAGCAAGCTATGGATGAAGTGCAGCACACCCAGGCGACCACCACGGCGGAAGAGCCGGGGACCCGGGTAAGTATGGGTGAATTTTGCGGATCTGCGGTCCGCGAATTCATGCGAAATCGCAAAAAGGTCTGCGAATTCACAGATTTTCCCGCGAAATCGCTGATTTTTTTGCGATTTCCACCGTTTTGTGCAATACCTCTACTCAACTGGAGTACTTTCTACTGGCTAATCAGTAAGTGCCACCTCGTTGGGTAAATGTATAGTGCTTTTCCTGCCCTGCAACTACTAAGGGCCAGAAGATTTGTCTCCACTGACCATGTGTGCCTGTAACTTTGCCACCGCACCAAAATGCGCCGAGGTCCCTTGAAAGGGCGGGAAGACGTTTGATAACGCTAGTGTGTGGTGCGGGGCTTCTATGCGTGTTTACATGCCTCTTGTGTATAAAGGGTCAGAGAGCGAGCAGGGCAGCAGGTGAGGAGAAAGCAGTCTCCTGGTCACAGGAACGGGGATTGCGCTCGAGAAAATCAAGGATGCGAAGTCCTTCCTCGGGTATTACAGATAATTTTTGATGGCAGATATGGTGTTAAAGCACACTTGCCCAGCCTCGACCGTGCTCACTAATGCTTTTGGGCTGATTAAAACGTTACTGAATTTGAGCTTCATCTCGGGCAGCTGCTTTATTTATATCTATAAGTGCTTCCTGTTGAGGTTTAACTTTTGGCCCACTGGAAGCACTTACAGAGTTAAGGCAGGTGCCTGAGTTGAAGCTAACTTTGTAACCATTTTAGAATGGCGCCAGCAAGCACTCTGGCAGCTTGCCGGCGCCATTCTAAAATGGTTACAAAGTTAGCTTCAACTCGAGCACCTGCCTTAACTGTGGTTCCTGGGGCCAAAAAAAACAAATCCTCCTGCTCGCGAATTCGCGTATTTTTCGTCAATTTCGTGAGATTCGCGGATCGCACAATTGCCGAAATTAATAATTTCGCGAGCGGAGCGGATTTTGCACCCATACTTAGACCCGGGCATTCCTGAATTTCCTCTGCTCATTGCTCAGGGTGGATCTCCAAGTGTTCAAGAATGACTTAACATCAGAAATCAAGGAGATCAGAAGGGACACGGACTCACTCGGAGATAGGGTGGTGGCGCTGGAAGACAAGGATGAAACTCGGCAGGAAGAGTCAGAGGCTATGAGACAAGAACTCATACACCTCCAAGAGCAACATATTGACCTACAAACACACTTGGGGGACCTCAAGAACCATTCCCGCAGGCACAACGTTTGTATCGGGGGAGTGGCTTTGGAGGCAAAAGGAAGCGATCTCTTTGGATTTGTGAGAGACCTTTTCAATTATATACTTGGCAATCTGCAGGACATTGTTCTTAAGCTAGACAGAGCCCACAGAGTGGGCCCTCCCGCTCAGACAAAAACCCTCAAGCAGACCTCCGAGCCTGCATGCATGACTTTCAAACAAAGGACGAAATAATATGCAAAGCACGACGATGCATCCTATCTCATTCCGAGATCAAACTTCCACTCTGTTTCAAGATCACTGCAAAAAGGCAGAGATTTTTGCCAAGGACCACCTATTTGCGGAACCAGAACATTGCTTACTCATGGGGTCCCCCTTTTAGAATCATCTTCCATTGGGAGGGAAGACTCTGACAGCTGCGTTCATTGAAAGAGGCATGCCGGCTGCTGGGACTGGAAATGCTCGGAGACCATGGGGATGAAGATCGAGGATCCCCAGCCCGTGGAGAGCAACTGCCTCGCTGGCAGAGACAGGGATGACGCCGCAGATTGAGCAAGCCAGACTCAGCTGAAATTGCATGGGGACAGCAAGAAGCTCTAGAAACCATACCATCTGCATTGAAGATAGCAGAGGGCACCTGAGCACACATTGAGGGTTCCCCTATGGTGTTTTCTGCTGTGGGTGGCTGGAGGAGCAGTGAGAACGTAGCCTCAATATGGACACCATATCCTTTCCCGAATGGCCCCAAGTGGTCATTCGACTAATTTCAGACTCGGAACTGGGTACATTTGTTCATGTTTTTATGGGGTCTTTGTTAACATGTTTTGCATTGTTGTTATTTGTATGTTTTGTGGACAATGTTGGGGACCTCCATCCACCCTGCTACTTTCCCATCCAACACACTATACACACAATTGAGAGCACAGGGGTCATGGGCATAGCTCAATGGACGCTAGTGAGGAGGAGACTGTCAGAATTGAGGGCAAGCTTTATCTCCACTTAAGCAATCTTCTAAACTTAAAATTCTCTCACTTAATGTGAGAGGTCTCAATAACCCGATTAAACGCCGGGCGGTGCTATTGTATTTGGAACAAACGCAGGCAGATATCTGTCTGTTGCAAGAAACCCACCTCCTGGCCAGGGACAGTTAAAGAGTCAAAACAAAGGTATTCCCCAACTAGATGTTTTCCTCTAATTTAACCAAAACAGCAGGGGTAGCCATTTTGGTATCACAGGCTTTTAGAGGCAGAGGGGTTCAGAAAGAAGCTGAGATCAGAGGCAGACTGCTTATCTATCGCTTTGCAATCAGAGGCCATGGACTAATAGTAGGCACAATTTATGCTCCCAATGAAGGACAGGAGGGTTTCTTAGATGCCGCACTAATGGAGGTCTTAGCCACGGACAAACGGCGAATACTACTGAGGGTAGACCTTACCCTAGTATTTGACAACATGGCGGATAGATCAGCACAACATCATGGTCAAATAGGCGCATTGTCTAAGGAAGGGCTTTCCCGAATACAGTAACTAGGCCTAGTTGACTTCTGGAGGGCATCCCATCCACAAGCAGGGGAATATTCCTACTACTCCAATGCTCATGAAACATATGCCAGACTGAATTATCTGCTGGGCACTAGGGAAATATATTCTTGAGCAACAAGAACGGAAATACTCACAGCCTCCCTTTCAGACCATGCAGCCGTGGTAACAGTAGTATTGCTCCCACCTGTGATGTCGCCCCATAGACAGTGGGGATTGAGGGACACCCTACTTCAGCGTAAAGAGGTCTTGGACCAAATAAAAGCACACAATAGAGGAATATCTCTCCCACAATTACATCGCAGAGACTGACATATCCAATCTGTGGGGAGAATTTAAAACAGTGATACGCTGCGCTTTTATAGAAATCTCAGTGGCAGACAACAGGATGAGGAGGGAAAAGAGAGAAAGCCTATCCTTACAGGTCAGGGAATTCGAAAGTATACATCAGAGGACCGGGGCCCCCAGGGCTCGTGCCCAGTTAGCGGCACTGGATCTGGATAGAGCAAAATACGCTGCTCTCCGACTAGAACACTCCTTTTATGTAGGGGGGATAAATGTGGGCGGCTACTGGCAAATAGACTCCGGGAGATCCGGCAGCAGCAGAGTATTCACACGAATACGTATTTAAAGGGTGATCCAGTGACGGACGATGCATTGATAGCCGAGACGTTCAGAAACTTTTATGAGCAGTTCTATTTATCTATCCAAGACAAATATTAGACGAGGTAGAAAGCACTAGCTACCTCCAAGATATGCAAACACCTAGACTGACATTAGACCAAGCTATGATCTTAGAGGAGGAGATTTGAATTGAGGAAGTGATCTCGGCCACATACCTGTTGAAGTTGGGCAAATCGCCTGGCTCTTATGGCTTCACAGCCGCCTTTTCAAAAGCCTTTTGCCCAGAAATTCTTCCCATATTGACTATGCTTTTTATTTCTTTTTCTACACTAGGCACTACTCCAGCCTCCATGTTAGTGGCTGTAATAACAGTCATCCCCAAACTAGGGAAAGATACAACTAACTGCAGTGCATGCTAGTCCATCTCATTGCTTATTATATATCTAAAATTATATAGAGGAATACTAGCGCAGCGATTCAGTCAAAACATGCCTGCCCTGATCGATCCCGACCAGGCGGATTTCATCCCCCAGAGACAGACGAGCGACAACACCAGAAGGGTCCTACATATTGTAGATAAGGACCCCGTATTCCCAGGAAGTTACATGATGATGGCAATAGACACAGAAAAGGTGTTCAATAGGGTACACTGGCCCTATCTGGAACAAGTTTTGTCTCATTTTGGCCTTGGAGAATGACTTCACACCCAGGTTTTAAATTGCTATCACTTTCCCACGGCCATCATGAGAGTCAGCGGTCATAGCTCGGCTCCACTCAAGATAGCCCAAGGCACACAGCACGGGTATCATTTGTCACCCCTGCTATTTGCATTATACATGGAGCCGCTGGTTCACAGAGTACGGACAAACCCACAAATACTGAGAGACCTATTTGGTAGGGACAACCACATTATAAGCCTCTTTGCAGACAACGTTTTAGTGACCCTTAAGGAACCTGATACATCACTAGGGACATTCCTACAGGAACTGGAATACTTTGGCAGGGCTTCTGGGTTCAAAGTAAATGTGGAGAAATCGGTAGCCCTTGACCTCCCTCTCCCCCCTCAGACAGCGGAACCAGTCAAGGGAAAATCCCCATTTCAATGGTCCCATGACACAATTCCCTACCTTGGAGTTCAAATAGCTGCTTCTACACACGCTACTGCTGTCACCAACTACACCAATGTACTCAGCAAGTGCGTACAGCTATACATAGATGGATATACCATCCGATCTCTTGGTTGGGCAGAATAGCAGTTATTAGGTTGACGGTCCTCCCCAAAATATTGTATCTGTTCCAGACACTTCCATTGCACCCGCCATTGTGCATGATCCCGAAACTACAAACAGACATCATGCAATATATATATATAGCAGGGTTGTAAACTTAGGATGAAAAAGAGTATGAGCTTCTTACCACCAGGTGAGGATGGGCTGGGAATACCCGACCTCCCGCTGTACTTTCAAGCTGCGCAGTTACGGCACTTAGTGGAATGGAATCAAACAGAATCGGGAAAACATTGGCTATCATAGAATAGAGCGGTAGCGGTCCTTTCAGTGATGAAAATTCAACCCCTAGACCCAGGAGCCTCTATGTATCTGACATCACACAGACAACAATGACGACATGGGATCATACCAACATTAAGCACAATCTCACTACATTTCCGTCACCCCTGACCCCACTGTTTGACAACCCCGACTTTGAGCGAGGAGAGGGGGATACAAAATTTATAGTATGGCGTCAGACCCAGTGTCACTCCTTGGGTCACTTTTTTGATATAGAGGGGATACTCTTGTTCGCACAAATCAAAAACGATTATGGCATCCAGGAAACAGACCGCTTAAGGTACCTACAGCTTAGACACTGGGTCCTGCAGTCACACAATACATTTACAGCAAGTCAACATCTCACCTTTTATGAGAGGAGCCTTTTGTCATAGTACTCCAACAAAGGAATAATGTCCAACCTATATAAGATGCTGAACATGCGAAACACACATACATACAATGCAGGACAGGGTAGATGGGAACAAGACATAGGGAGATTCCTCAGCAAAAAGGAGAGGGAATGCATATGTTTAGAGCACACCACACTGCTAGTAACATGGCTTTGACAGACACATTCACGAAAGTGATACTTATTGGTACCATACGCTGGAGAGAGTGCACAAGATCAACCCATCAGCTAGCAGATTGTTGAAGAAATTGCGGTGAAACAGGTACATTGGTACATCTAGTATGGGATTTTCCCCAAATCCAAAACGATTGGGCCCAAGTATTGGACGAAATCGACAAACACCTCGAGACTCAACTACTTCCCAAAGTTATTTCAATTAGCGGAAGAATATGGTGCAGTCTCAGGATATAGCATTAACAAAAGTAAAACAGACATAATGAGTTGGAGCAGTCCTGTCGCTATACCTGAGGCCAAAAGTAAAATTAGATACCTGGGTATCTATCTAACATAAAAGTTAATTGATATCCCCAGAATACGCTGGCAAATAGTGGTTAAGGAGATAAGTAAACTTTTACTTAGATGGGCTGGTTTACCTCTTAGTATATATGGCAGAGTTGATTTAATAAAAATGGTAGTACTGCCTAAAGTAACTTTTTTATTTAATAGTATCCCATTGACTTTCCACAATAAAGATATCTCCAGCCTCCAAGGCAAGATAGGCTCCTTTATCTGGGCTACTAAGTCACCAAGAATTGCTTGGAGGAAGTTGAGAAGGGGCTTAAAAATAGGTGGCCTAGCCCTCCCGGATTTACTTTTATACTGTTATGCGTTTCAGTTAAAGAACTTTAGACTCCTGGCCAATAAGTTGGACTCATCCTCGCACGGTCGTCTGTTCCAGGCGATGTTATCCGACCTACCCCAGGGCCTTAATTTTTTTTGTCTAAATTTGGTGCCCAGAAATTCTACAAGAAAGTTCGCTTAAAAATTCTACTTACAGCACTTAAGTTGTGGCAAGCAGTCTGTAAAATATGGAGAATATCTTATTACAACCCCCTAGCCCCAATCTGGGATTCCCCAGGAACACCGGAATGCTTATTAGATTGTTTATCATCCCCTTTGAGGGATGCAGGCTTTATAAGATGGGGAGACCTGAATAACAATCTAGGGCTCTCGATTGGACATCCTTATCCAATATAACTGGAGGGTCCCTTACAAGGTTCAAATTTTATCAACTATCATCTTGGTGGGGAAGCCAACATTGGGACCTGGAAGAAGAGGGTATGGGGTTTTTGGAACTAGCCAGCAGACAGGAAGGTTGGAAGGGGGAGGTTTCTTCCTGGTATACTTTACTAATTGGGGCAAAAGATCATCAGGAGGAAGAAATTTCCAAACTTTGGGGCGACCTTTTGGCAGATAGTCCGGTAAGGAGGTTAGCGGTTTGGGCAGACTCATTTATAATATCCCAAAAGACAATATAGCCTGCCAATCTTAGAAGGAACCATCTCTACACAGCGTATAGGGTCTACTGGATTCCTTCAAAATTGACAAAAATCTCTGGAGAATCTTATCACTGTCCAAGATGTAAGCTTCGAGCTGCACATGACTTGCATATTTTTGCAGAGTGTACAGAAATGAAAAATTATTGGCAGCAGGTTTGCAGTTTTTAAGAGGATGTATTGTTAAGACCAGTAATTTGCAGCACAAGACTGATCCTTTTTGGTCTGCCATACGAATATGACATCAGAGACAGTATGTTTCAGTTTATATTTTATGTTGTTGTTATTGCAAGGAGGGAGGTGTGTAGAGAATGGAAATCCCCGATCCCCCCAAGGTTTGTTGACTGTTTAAGAAACATCATGGCTGTAAGTAAATCAGATCTGCTGTGTGGTGGAGAGGGTGCAACTAAGGTATGGGCCCCGCTGGTAAAATGGTCGGAAAGATAAACGATGAGAAGTCCAATGATTATGCCTGGGGTTTGTGGTGTGGTCCTCCCCTGGGGCCGGTATCGAGAATGGGAGTTGGACTAGTAGACAGCCTACCTCTGGGTGATCTTTAACCGCCATGCATAAAATCTTCGGGCGGTTAGTAACGACTTGTGCTGGCGGCTTGAGAGATCCCATCTAGAGTCATAACATCTGGTGGCATATATGAGGACAAAAAAAAAAAAGAGACTCAACTACTTCGATTCCCGGCACACATTTTGTTAAGGGTACCAGACCCATTGGCATATCCACTGAAGGCCAGGAGAGGTTGCTTGATATGAATAGAGTTGGGAACGTCTATGCAGAATATTCTTGCACTCTGCGGAACTCAGCAAACCCCACATACACAGGTTTATTGTCCCACCTATGGCACATCCTGGGAATGGGAAAAATAGAAAGGGCGCAGACTTTGTAAAGTCCGGCTCCCCTTTTTAGCCATATTGTCACATGAATTCAGCAAGCTCACATGTCTCAGATACTTACGCTTGTTACGATTGCCAGAGGAGGGTGTGCCACTTGCCCTGGAATAACACTGCTGTATAGAGATTTGAAACTTGCTACGCTCAGTGCATGGCTGAATGGAGGATGGGTGGTGTGGGTGAGTTGGGGTTATGTTCTCTTATTTTATTTATGCTGTATGGTTGAATTTACACTTGGGCTATGCATAGCCCATAATTGTGCCTTGCTGCCTGTTGGCAGTTTTCTTGGGCTTTTTTTTATCTTCTTTTGTTTGTTCTGAAAACAGCAATGAAACAGAATTAAACCATAAATAGAGCTGTGCTCTCTTTGGGTGAGCTGGGGACATGGTTTATGTAAAGCACTTGCAATGATAGAATCCACCTCACTACCTAAATTCCACTTAGTAACCTATAAAGTTATCACCTGGCGCATTCAAGGCCCCAAAATAAAATGTGAACCATCAAAATTCTTCCTTTGAAATTCATTCACTCTAGTCATATGGGTAAATGCAGTATTTGGGTCAAAGCTTAGCTGGTGCACAGGAAAAATATATACTAACCTCAGACATTTCTAAACACTATATATACAGTGGAGTCAAATGTGGTATGACCTGCATGGATCCCACCATGTTTTCTAAACCAACATGACTTACAAATGTCTAACTTTGGTTAACCCCACACATTTTGATCATATTTTTGTGAAGGTAAGTTCTGGAATTGGGGATTGACAAAATTGGCAACACTCAGCATTCTCAAAGTTCTTTTTATAAAAATGGTTCCTGACTTTGTGGGTGGGCCTCTCATCCACACCATTAAGTGGGCAAAGCTTTAACTATGTGAAGTCAATTTGGTCTTCATGTGGTTACAATTTTGATTTTTATCTATGATTTTTGTTCCATCCACACATAGGAATCTTTGTTTTAATGAGAGATAGTATGGGATTTCTGGGTATGGGAAAGGAGTCTCTACCCCATGGCTTGCCAAGCAGAGTAGGCAGTAAGCCCCAATCTGCCACCTAATATATCAAAACAACACCTAAATAATTTAGATTTGTCCATTCTTTTTCATAAATGTACCATTGGCGTCCATTTGGCTTTCTGTCCCCTTCTGTGGTCACACTGTTGGGGCAAATCCACCAAAGTGCCCCATCTTGAAGTGGGCAGGAATAATGTTTGGACTTTAGGGGTGGAAGTAGGGACTGATGCCTGTGTGAGCATAAATAAAACAATTCTGCATTCCAGATTGGAGGTATATCCCCATATCAGTTCCTTGAGGTGCAGAAAGACTGTTTAAGTTGGGGAGTTGGGGAGTACATCTCAATGTCTTTCCGTCTAGACCGCATCCCAATGTTTTATATAAATGAAAACTACCCTTGTGTATAAATCCTACAATTTGCATCCCAGGTAGGGCAGAAAGACTTTTAGAATTTTACATGTGGTGGTACATACATCCAACAGAATGGGCAAGCCTCCATCCCATTCCATTTAATTAAAAAACACTTGTGTCTGGTGAACCTTTCTGCTCTTCTAGGGGGCAAATGTAGGTAAATCTCCCAATCAACCACCTCAGAGGGGGTTGGAAAGTCTGTAAATACTCTTAGCGTTGGGTAGTATTTGGCTATCCCTGAGGGACTGCTGTTACACATTGAAGCCAGCCCTGGTAGGTACTGAGTGTAATCTTGCTGCTGCATTAACCTTGAAGAAGTCCTCAAGTCGATATACACTTGGAAGGAGTATTATCAGAAAGGGGATTCTCACTACTTCCCAATTATAGCTCACCCCCTCTCCTTTGCTGGTCAGTTTTTTGGGGAGTGGGCTAATATATACACCTGAACACAGATCACAGTGAAAGCAGGTGAAGCCTAATGGTTACAGGGTCCTTCTTTTTTCGCTTTCAGAAGCAGTGATGTCAGTGAACAGAGTGCACTGTTTGTCACTGTTTTTAAAAACCTTTTCTTAGACTGTGAGGGAAACCCTTCAACCTCACTTGACCTAAGGATATCACTTTGGTGTGAGCACAAGAGGAGTTTCCTTCCGTAAGTAGGAGGACATTATGTTCATGTCTTCTGCTCTGCCTAGGTAGTAGGATATGAATTTTTTGCCCCTCACATGTAAATGGTTTATAGGACATATTGGCCCAAGTATTGCAATGTCAGTCTCTATCCAAGGGTTAAGCTATCAGTGTTGCAGCCAATATTGCCCCACTGTCTGGGAACAATACACTAATCCCAACAGCAGAGCTATTTACAGTCATGTGACCCAGGACACTGGCAGAAGGCAAAAATGGTTAGGACATTTTCAGAAATTTGACTTAAAATCCAACTTTGCCAAAACAGGTTTTAAAATGTCAATTTGTTTGAGCCTAAACATGGCATTTTTACCTGCTCATAATCAAATGTTATTACACATTAAATGTAATAAGGTAACCCAATGTTATCCAACAGGAGAGATAGGCTTTACAGGAGTAGTAGTTTTTCACTACCAGGACATATAACACTTAAACCCACGTCTTAATTTTTAAATACAATACGTCCTGCCCTGTGAGCTTTGGGGCCTACCTACGGGATTAGCCAGGGGTGTGCTGGAAGGAAGGACCACTGTGTCAAGGTGGCTCTGGGGAGGATAGAGTGTTGCAACGAGTCCAGAGTTAATTGTGTTTTAAAAACTCATCATTATCCTCCTACACTGCACTGGACAAGACTTTGCTCAGGGACATGAATATATTGGATATAAATAGCCTCTCTAAGAGCTTAGCTCATGGTTTTAGCCTGTTACAAACCATCTCTCTGACATTAGGAAGGCAGCCTACTTCATTGTTACTTTGATGTGGATTCTACAGAGGACTCAGTTATAAATTAGAGGGGCTCACCAAGATAACCAGATCTTGAAATCTGGGTATGGATTCCCAATGGAAGTGCAAATATTGCTTGAACATTCAACCAGAAAAACAATAGAGAGTGCACAAAACTGCAGACAATCACTCCCATGTGAAGGAGCCTGAGGAACAGCTATAAGCTGCATTGCTTAGCGCCACCCCAAAATACAAAGTTTTAATGCAAAGCTCATTAGGGGATTGTTTTGCTAAATGCTGAGCTGAACTTGTAGGACCGCAGAAAATGTGCCAAATAGATGTATTTGCTTACTGTAGCAACAATAATCAGGCTAAACCTATTGGCACAGACCAGATTTTAGGTAGTAATGTTACAGTAACTACAGCACTAATTATTTATGCGACTGCTACTGGCCAATATGAACTTTCAATTATGATACAGATTCAATCTTTGGCAGAGAATCCATAGAATCCTCTGGAAGCTCACAAACTTGGTTAAATATCTCAAGCAATACATCGGATAGATCAGGAATATTATGGAATTATATATTTTGTATAGGTGGAAAATAAATTCTGCTCCAACTGTGGAGTTGGTGGAGCTTTGGCCACTCTTTAATAAACATCTAACGCAGAGTTTGGGCCAAATTCTGCCAACCGCTGTGTGGTGGAGTTTTTGCTCACTCCTGTCTTGTCAATGGTAAGTTGGCATCCCATAGAATGATTTTCAGTCTCTAAGAGGGCACCAGGCAAGATGCCTCCAACAAGGGGGATCGAGAGTTGTGGCGACCATTCGCAGTCAGGGAGCTAGAAAATAAAAAAAATTGCAGCAAAATCAACTGGAGAAGCAGCACCCTCTGATGCACTGCATAGGGTCGTTCGCTCAGATTTTTCAGCTTGGAGCGAGCTCCCAGCACTGTAATGAAATGCAAGCAGCATGGCGTGAATAATCCCACCTGTGTGTGGAACTCCCCAGAAACTTGTGGAATGGGGTCCCGGGGTGACACTCGCAGAGTGTTCGCCCCCGGGTTATTTCGAGCTGTGGTACGCCCCTGGATCGTCGAGCGGGTGGGGGGCCGCAGGGATTGGTCGGTGGCGGTAGCGCGAGCGCAGGCAGCCCCAGCATTTTCATGCGCACTCCATGAAGGAAGGAGAGGTGGCCCTGGCAAAATTTGGCCCGCCCTCTCACCCCCTTTTTGTGTATAATTTCTGTATACCTTTCTGTATGACTTCGCTAATGATTGTTTTTCAGATGCATTACAGTTTGTTACGGGTGGTTGTCGCTTGGACAGGTGGCAGATTTGGAGGAAATCAAGACAGGCAGGAAGGGGTGGGGGCATTAGGGATAGGTTCAGACAGAGGGAGCAGGGGAGAGAAGTTCGAGTCAAGACGTAGGCAGGGATGGAGATAGGCGTTTGGGGAGGAGGTTTAGGCCGAACAAGGTGGGGAAATAGTTGACAGGGGGATATGGCTTAGGGGATGGGGGTGTTAGTTTGGGAAATGTTCATATTATGATATGTTATGTATTTTTATTGTATATTGTCTACCTGTCCAATAAAGCGGCCTTTTACCCCACTTTGGTCTGGGGCGTGGTTATTGCCCGAATTTTCATGTGAAACTCAGCAAGTTCTGCCGCGGCTAATAATTTTGTCGAACAAAGTGACTCAAATAAACCATTTCAGGCAAAGGAGGTGTCAAATTATTCTGAACTACAGGACATGAATATACCACCTGCCTTCCCTGTTTTGCCAGCAATGAGGGCTCTCAGAAACACCTTGAAAAAAATCTCAGACTCCCTAATGAGTCAACCTGTTGTACTCAATCAGTTCTTAGAGACTTGGCCGTCTCTGTCTAAATGGTAATTGAAAGTAATGGCCCTTTAAAACCATTGGGGTATCCTTAAAAGAGCTTGGACTTTCTTTTGGAGATCTTAAATGAATATTGAGAATAAAGAACATCATCGATATACTGCAATTACTTCCAAAAAGGATTGATGTTCATTTAACTGAAATATAGAAAAAGGAAAATCTAAATGGAAATTATGTCAGTAACGCTGCATCAAATAATGAAATAACGCATCATAATGAAAGGGGGTGATCCTACAGCATAAACCCCTTAAAGGTTAGTTGAGCGCAGACCTAATACATTAAAGCTTTAAAATAATCCCCCAGAAATCAGGAAAGTGAGCACTTTAAGAATTACTGGGGCCACCTACAAATGAAGCCGAAATAAATAGGTTGGAAAGATTCAAGGGATGGCCATGATGACCAGGTGTTTGAAAAATATTTAAGTAAACCTAGGCTTAAAAAGTGAAGAAATCGAAGTAAGAAAACCACTATAAGAAATAAGCCAGAAACAAATATGGGAATGTTAAAAGAAAGAGAATCTCGCTAATGAAAAAGAGTTAAAGTCGTTATCCATGAAGAAGATGCACCCTCTACAACTGGAATGAATGAGCCATAGTGAAAATGAGCCAATGATCGTGATACCAAGAACTACCCAGAAAATAATTAGTCATAAAACCCGCTCCCCAGGGAAAAGGCTTAAGCCCATAAATTGGATTAGTTGTGGGTGCTCTGGTCAGACCTAGGGACAGTATTCCACTCCTGAGGCGGAAGCCGGGAGTTAGAGGCACTTACTTGCACTCTGACCACTCGTTTGAATAAACATTTTATTTCGCTGTTTTTAATAAAAAATTGATTGTATGTCTTGATTTTACACACACTTACCAGCGCTGCCTTTCTCAGTTGGCTCACCCTTATTTCAGCCGAGTTAGGAGCTGAATTTGGGGACGGGGCTTGGAGGTGGCCGGCTAGGCAGAGCGGCCATATTGGGAGGAGGCAGGTTGATGCTGCAGTCGTTGGGGCAGGAAGCGCCGGTCCCGCGCTCAAGCCCATAAAATTGGGAGGTCTTATCTTCGCGCAGCGAACGCGACAGCGGACGCGCCTTATCGCGCCGAAGGAGCGCCCAAGGAAAGCCCGTCTGTGCCCGTCCGTGCCAGGCCCGGCCAGGTCGAGGCCAAGGGGTATAATTGGTGACTCCCCCTGTCATGGATACCTTACGCTATAGTGGGAAGCAACTGAGGGCAATCAGAGACAGTGCCTCCATCTGCTGTCCTATCAGCTCCCTCTCTGAGGAGGTAGGGATTCCGTGTTTACATTGTACACAGATAGGGCCTGCAGTTGTTAATGCGAAACACCACACATTTGCATTACTGAATTGTCGCTCTCTTCCAAAACATGCGGTGGAAATTTGCATGCTCTTGGAGGAACGAGACCTAGATGTCCTATTCTTGACAGAGACGTGGCTCACAGAGGCATCAGATGCGGATGTCGTCAGGGCCCTACCGCCTAGCTATTCAATCATTAGGCAGGACCGTCAAATCGGTCGTGGAGGAGGAGTAGCAATAATTTTAAAAAATACAGTCATATGTAAAACAACTGAGAGTCCACTTTTGGAAGTGAGAGTTTGGGCTTTTCAATTGCCTTCTCTCCTTCCTGTACCATGTCGGGCATCCTGGTCTATAGGCCGCCAGGCGACCACCGTGGCTTCTGTAACAATTTACTGGACAAGATCTCAGTGTCCATTAGTAGTTTACCCAATTTTTCTATCATGGGCGACCTCAATGTGCATCTTGATGAGGTGGACGACGCTGCCTCTCAGTGCCAGTTGGACACTCCGGGAGTAGTGCACCTGGAGCAAATTGTGACTGGCCATACACACATACCAGGGCATCTATTAGATCATTTTTTTACCAACCTCAGTAACATTAGGTACAATCATCCTACCTTTGTCCCATGGACAGACCATGCCTTGTTTCCTTTTGTTTGGGCCCCTGGAGACCAAATCTATTCCACAGCTAGTCTATCTAATAAATTCAGCCGAACGTGGTCGAGGCTGTCAGTGGAGGACTAGGAGGCTGCCTTGTTGAGGTCCCCCCGTCACCTCACGATAACCCTGTTGTTGCCAATGAGGCCTTTAATGAGTGGCTTACTTCTACATTGGATGCCACCCTTCCAAAAAAAGTGGTTCAACATAGGATCGGCCCTAACAAACAGCCTTGGTATTCCAGGGAACTCAAGGAGCAAAAACAGCTCTGTAAAAGAGCGGAGAGGAAGTGGAGGAAAGATTTTGCAACTGCCTCCAAAAATGAATACAGGTCAGAGTTAAGGGCATATAAAAAACAACTAAAAATTTCCCAGTCGGCGTACTATCAGGTTAAAATTACTGAAGCAGCTAATAGGCCTAGAGAAATCTCTAAAATATTTCAAGCCCTGATTACCCCCCCCGCCCCCTCGGCCAGTAGGGCTTCTCCTGATCCCCAGAAAAGATGTGATGATCTGGCTGATTTTTTTGCCGCCAAGGTGTCTGTAATCTATTCAGGTTTTGAGTCTTCAAGACTGACCTTGGATTCCACGAAAAGCCTGGAGGGGACTCTGGAAGAGACCTCTACTGATGCCGCCGAAAGTCTCAACGCTTTTCCACCACTCGACTTGGCAACTGTGGAAAGACTGCTCGATGGCCTCAAATCGGGTTCACCCCTGGATGCTGCGCCTCCTGCAGCTCTTAAACAGGTTTCAGGGACAGTGTGCCCTGTTATTATGCAGGTCATTAATTCATCCCTGAACTCAGGTATCGTACCCCCTATCTGGAAGATGGCGAAAGTTAAAGCCCTCCTAAAAAAAAAAACCTTGGACCCAGAAGATCTAGCTAACTACAGACCCATCTCGTTGCTACCGGGCCTGAGTAAGATTGCTGAAAAATACGTCAACTAGATCCTCTCCTCTTTTGTTGAGACCTCGGGCGCCCTCCACTCCTCTCAGACGGGATTTAGAGCCAGACAGGGTACGGAGACTGCCCTGGTGGCGGTGGTGGAGGCGACTAGGAGTATTGTGGATGCCGGGGGCTGCGCTGCGGTGGTCCTGTTGGACCTCAGTGCAGCCTTCGACACTGTTAATCACCCACTTTTGCTTCAGCGCCTGCATCGGGCAGGGATCTCAGGAATTGCCCTTAAATGGCTCCAGTCCTTTCTGGCGGAGAGATTTTTCTCCGTTTTTGAGGAGGAGGTTTTTTCCGACCAACTGCAACTGTGTCACGGCGTTCCCCAGGGCTCCTCTCTCAGTCCAACCTTATTTAACATCTACATGAGTTCTTTGGCTGAGGTGGTGCTTCCCTGGGGAATTCAGCTTATCACCTACGCCGATGACACGCAGTTGGTCGTCTCTCTGGCGAGAGATGACGCCGGAGATCAGGGGAGTAACAACTTGTCCCCCTGTCTCACCAAGGTTTTGGAGTGGATGACGACGTCATTTTTAAAGCTAAACGGGGCAAAAACTGACATCATGCTCCTGGGGTACAAAGCTCCCATCAACCTCGACCCTTGGTGGCCGCAGTGTCTGGGCTCCCCGCCCACCCCAAAGACCCAAATAAAGATTCTGGTGGTCTGGCTAGATTCCACCTTAGGGTTTCAGGTTCAGGCCAAGAAGGTGGCGGCGACTTGTTATGGACTGCTTAGGGTCCTTAGGAAAGTTCTTTCCCTCCTACCTTTTGAGGCCAGACGCTTGCTGGTCCAGTCGCTGATTTTATCGCGGCTGGATTATGCAAATGCCGTTTATCTGGGAGCTCCAGTTGGCTCTATCTGGATCCTCCAATCAGTACAGAACTGTGCAGCTCGGCTGCTTATGAATCTTCAAAGACGCTGCTCGGCACAGGCGGCACTTCGGTCACTTCACTGGCTTCCGATCCAGGAAAGGATCATGTTTAAAACATTCTGTATGGCGCACAAGTCAATAAGTAATGTTGGTCCTACCATCCTCCAGCCCTTGTTTCGCCAGCATCTTGCCTCTAGGGGCCCGATGTAGGTCGGTCGGTAACGGCCGAAAATCGGTATTTTCGGCCGTTTCCGACCGGTATTCAGTAATCGGTATGTAGGGACACATTATTTTACAGATTCGGTAAATTTACCGATCGGTAAATTTACCGAATCTGTAAAATACCGAATCGGTATTTATACCTATTCGGTATTTTTGATATGTAGGTGGGACTCTTCTGAGTCCCACAAGCCTTACAGAATCGGTATTTTACCATGAAATCCAACTTCATGGTAAAAAACCGATTCCGGTGTGCATGCACATGTGTGCATGCACACCTGTGCCATATGACAGGCAGACCTGCCCTTAGGGCAGGTATGCCTGCCACATGGCCCCCGAATCTTTTTTGGGGGTGCTAGAGGGTGTCAAAGTGACACCCCCTGCACCCTTGTCAAAATCTGTATTTAGCGATTCGGTAAATACCGACCGGTAATGCCCCATTCATTCCTATGGGCTTCAAAGCCCATAGGAATGAATGGGCCATTACCGGTCGGTATTTACCGAATCGGTAAATACAGATTTTTACCGATTCGGTAGCAGGAACATCTGGATGTTCCTACATCTCAACCCCTTAGATTTACCGATTTTTAATTACCGAATCGGTATGATTCGGTAATTTAAAATCGGTAAATCTATTTTACCTACATCTGGGCCTCGATCCCTGAGATCTAATCAGCAAAATTTGCTGGTGGTACCCAGGGTGAAACGAGCCCGCAAGGCTGGCCGCCAGCTTTCCTTACATGTCGCCAAGGGCTGGAACAAACTCCCAGATAACATCCGGCTGGAAGTGAACCATCTTGTATTCAGGAAGCGATTGAAGACATTTTTGTTTCACTGAGCGTCTTTGTTTGTCCATGGTCTCGCAGCGCTGGGATGCCTAAGTGTAGCCATGCGCTATATAAGAGCGTACTCATTCATTCATTCATTCATTCATTGGCACAATTATCAGAGTCCCCTACACATTTGATCTTAAAATCACCCCTTAAGGCACAACATCTGAATTTCCCACACCCAGAAACAATCTCTGACTGCATGGGTACTAACTATGTAGAAAGTCAATCCAATCCTATCTGTGGACTTGCGAAAATCTATTCAGATGTTTGCTGTGGTCAAACCATCAACGTGGGTAGCTAAATTTACTTTTGTCCTAAATATCACTCCGAAGGCAAATAAGACATTTTGAATCGTTAAAATGTACTGAAATTGTTATCTGCCTTTGATGATTTGAAAGGAGTTCTTTATCAGGACTTATTGAGCATGGAATTTAAGAAAAATACATGCTCTTTTTTAGCATTACACATACAACATAGAGATCTCGGGAGATTGCAAACCTGATCTGGTCGAAGTGAAATAATTATGCTGACTAGGGTATTATACTCAAATCTGCAGGAAAAATATCTGTTCAGCTTGAGAAACTCACATCTACTATGTAGTCACTCACTCTAGCAGTAACATCTTTTGGAGAAACCCTGGGAAAAGAATCACATTTGGTCAATAATGCATTGAATGCTGTGGACAGCTTAAAGATAAAAATCGATAATGGATGTCCATCTGCAAGAGAAGTTATCACTCCAGATGGAGCTGTACCAACAAGGGGTTGGCCAACCTGGAAAACACTCCTATCTGCTCTAGATTATCCTCCTAACAACCATATTTCACTCAAGTATTTGGGTCCAAGAGATTTGAAAATATGTTCATGGAATATGGCCACTTGGAATAAGTGGAGATGATGTTCTCATTTTTTTAATCAGTTCCATATATATTGCCTACAGGAAATTTGGATAGACACTACATTATCCCTCTCAAATTATTGTGTGCTTGATTGTCTGGCAGCCAAATCCACGAATAGTGAGTCAAGCAAAGAATTTGCGAGGATAGTAAGGAATGATTTAAAAGTTAGGTAAAAGTTACCTATGTGAAAATTATTCTGGGATCAAAAATGCCCGTCGCAACTTCTTTCAGAAACAACAATAAATATATATTTACTTTAGTGACTATATACATCTCTTAATTCTATTAAGGACAAGCATCACATTCAACAATTTATATCAAAATTGGAAGCTGTAATTGACGTTTTTCCATCAGATGTCCTTCTTCTTATATGAGATTTCAATACAAATCTGTTTGCAGATAGAAACCATGCCGACTTGGAAGAACAAGATGATAATTGTCATATTCCACAGCAGGTCTTTAGGAAAGCTAGTCCCTTGTATGGTGGGAAACGTATCCATAGTGCACTAAATATTAAATGGAAGATTTTGATCAAGCCAACTTGCAAACTTTACATTTAAATCTGCAGGTAAATCGACAGCTATTGATTAAACTTTGTAATGAAAGTTTAGTCCAAAAATACAGTCAGTGAAGCAATGAGTGAGATTGTCTTTACATCTCAGCAAGATGAAAACTGATGTGCCAAATGGGATTTATTCTGATCCAACAGTTTTTTCCTTTTAACTTAAACAGTCAAGTATAAATCAGGTGTTCATGGAATCACATTGACAGGGTGATTGTTAATGAAAAATGTATATTTAGGAGAGTTCTACGAGCCACGAAAACAATTAAGTCTACATATGAACATAAAAGGCGATTAAAACAAGAGTAGAAAAGGAAAATCTACCAAACAAGAGTAAAACACCAGGCAGCAAATGTTGGCCCTCATTAGCATCAAGTGTACAGCAATGCATCTACAACACTGAGTATCTTACAGTTTGCAGTATATGAGAATCCTTAATTGCATCTCTTTATGCTAGTACTCTAGATATATAGTTGATCTGACCTGGAGATAATGATTTTGAACTTTTCATGCTCTCTACTGCAATGCTCTGCTACTGGAATCTCCGGCTTATCTGATTTCCAGACTCCAGAGCATCCAGGCGGCAGCTGCAAAGATGGTGCATTCTCGAGGACGTCGGTCTTCTACCGCTCTTGCCCTGGCTGAGTTGCATTGGCTGCCTGTTCATTAGAGGATCCGGTTCAAATCCCTGTGTACCGTTTTTAAGGCAGCACATGGCTTAGGTCCTAAACCCCTTCAGGCCAAATTCAAGTGGTATGAACCTACACGGACCCTCCGCTCCTCATCCACTAATCTCCTTAGTATATCTAGGATTAGGAAAGCTACTCATGGTGGCAGAGTTTTTAGCATAGCGGCAGCCCACCTCTGGAATAGCCTTCCTTTGGCAATTAGGAAAACCAACGAACTGATGCTCTTCCGCAAAAGGATAAAGACCTGGCTCTTCCCTAACATCACACCTCCCTAGAGCTTTTCCACTCACTTGCCCTTTACTGTTTCAGTTCTTTAGTTGCACTTTCCAGCGCCAGGATGCCCGTAGGGTTGCAGCGCGCTTTAGAAATGATATAAATAAATACATTTTAATGATGCTGATGTACTTATTAGAAATAGCTGATACTTCCGGCCACTGGTCAATCACAGTTATTAAATCATACTAAAATGCATAGTTATGTCTTGGCACTGCATTTAGATGCTGATGGCAAGATATTCTCCAAGCACCTCCATTCACTTGCGGTTGCTAAAAACAGATACGAAAGTGTGGATTAAGTCTTGGCGCTGCATTTTAATCAATCTTCTGCAGAGGGCCCCTGAAGAAACCAATACAAAGGCTATGGAGCAGGAGTACAAAGGCAAAAACTAATCCGGAAACAGCCTGCCTAATAAACTAATAGGCAGGATATCTCTCATACAATTTCAAAAGCACTGAATAGTCAAAACAGAGTCTAATTATTCCATACATACACAGAACAAATCTCTGGTAATTTTATATAAAAAAGCACTTGTTTTATTCAAAATATTCAACACTAAATGCAATGTACAATAAAGACATAATCATTGAATATACATAAAGCCCCCTAGGATCAAATACAAAAAAATAGAAATACAATTAGAAATATGCACTTACCCTAACAAGATCCTACAGAGCCCCCAGAAATTATATACTCAAACAAACCACACACATCCCATTCAAGCCAGACATGTATCTCATTCATAAACCTACAGGGAAACACAATAACATCCAGAAAAAAATGTTACACAATAACAAGGACCCACATGGGAACTCTTATCTCATATACATATATAGGCTTGTCTGAAATATACCACACATATATCGTTGGATCCCGTATTGCTCTAAGGATCACTAGATTCCAAAAGCTATGTTGGTCCAATATTCTGGTCCTTGTATTCCAATTCTAGGTAAGAGCTGATGAACTTTTCAGTGAAAACTCTAATAAAGAAACACACCTTCTTCAGGGCACAACGTGGATAAAAGTCTGAGATAAGGGGGGGACTGAAAAGTATTCCAGGACAGGGTCAACTATAGTACAGTTGCAAAAATATATCCACGTATGATGCAGGCCAAAAAATATGGCCAATGAGGCTTCTGCAGAGTAGATGGCAAACAGGGTCTACTACACCTCAGCGGTGTGAGATATTCAGTCAAAAATGAGTCAGACAGGGAAAGCAGAAGTCTTCAAATCCCTTGGTAGACTGGCAAAAGAACTCTTAAACATTTGATAATTTAGACAAGAAGCCTCACGTACACAAATCAGCTCGAATATAATACACGTCATCTACAACTCTGAGTTTATTATACCTTGTTGTACATGAGAATCCTTTATTGCATCTCTTTAAGCAAGTACTCAAGGTCTATAGTTGATCTCACCTGGAGATAATAATTTTGGACATTGCATGCTTTCTTTTAATGATGTTGATTTACTTATTAGGAATACCTGATACTTCCAGCCACTGGCCATAATGGCATACAAATCACAGTTATTAAGTCAGATCCTAAAACGTCTTGGCGACGCATTTTAATCAAAACATTTTAAATGGTGAAGCTCCAGTGTCTTGGAAATCCTCTTACCACCAACTGATATATACAAAAGGCCCAAGATCAGAGCCTAGAAATTATCGCTTTATTCCTCTTTAAGATGCTGAATGGCAAGATATTCTCCAACCACCTCCATTCACTTCTACTTGCTTGGGCCGGGGAAATTATTCATCTTCCAGTTTTAAATTTAACTGTTCCACTACAGCCAATTTACCTCTTTAACTACTATAATTCATTGTACACTGAAACTTAAGGAAACTAATTTATTTGTCTGTTCTGAGCATTTTCTACTGCTTTTAATAAGATTGTAGGACATAGGATATGGCATAAGATGTTTAAATGGGGTCTAAGCGGTGCTATGTTACAACTATTTTTTGATCTCCATACAGACATCTGTGTCCAAGTTAAGCTAACTAGAGCCCAAGGTCTAACACCAAAAATGAAAACCTATAATGTTCTCAAACAGGGGTACATATTGGCACATTTGCTATTTGCACTTTATATCGTTGACATAATACCAGTACCTAATCAGAACAGCGAGATCCTCCAAACTTTTGCCACAGGAACATTTCACTTTAAATTTACATTGACGATCTCATTTTAATCTTAACGACCCGGGTAGGTCCCCAAAATAGTTAAAACCCCTGGGAGAGTATAGTGTCAAGAATGGTTTGCTGATTAATTATAGTAAAACAAAAGTATTGTAATTTGGTAAACCTAAGTCAAGATCACCTGGCAACTGGATAAGGAAATTGAACAGGTCATCGAGTATATGTATTTAGGAGTAACACATGAGCTTACACTCACATGACTGTCACATTTGGAATGGATCAGGCACAGTCTTAAATCTACTGCTATGGCCACTGGATGGTTTGCACATCTATATGCGGA
Source organism: Lissotriton helveticus (assembly GCF_964261635.1). NCBI lineage: Eukaryota > Metazoa > Chordata > Amphibia > Caudata > Salamandridae > Lissotriton > Lissotriton helveticus. The sequence goes on from NC_136069.1 coordinate 1,414,973,000, forward strand.
GACTGCCATGGGTCTGACGTTAACAATGAAAATGTATCCAAGTAAATTATATATGGGGCAATAGTATTTATTAAACAAACCATGGACGTTTTAAATACTGTTTTTTCAAATTTTACGAAAAATGTACCTTCCATGCTATGGTCAGCTTAAAATGCAGTCTCAGTCAGTTTACTATTTTAAACAATGTATATGTAGTTAATTATTTTTGTGACTGTCAAAATGCATCTTCTAAATCTGCACAATCTGAAGATACTAATAAGATAAATCTGGAATTATACCCTGGAGATCAACTGATTGCAATGTATATAGAGTTAAAACATCTACCAGGATATCAGCAGCTTCCCACAATAAAAACCCTAAATACAACTCCTGAGATGACCATAAACTACTAATCAAAAAGATGAAAGTGGTGTCATATGAAAGTGATTTACTGGCCTTAACAAAATTAAAGCATTCTAATCATACATTTGCAACTTTTATCAACAAGAGGCAACTGTACTTAGACTCTGACTTAAATACATGGGATAAAAAAAGTCGTTTTACATTTCAGGCAGTTACATATTCCATTTTTGCTATCTGAGGGGCCTTGGAACAAAGACTGAGGATAGCAATAGACAATGCCACTTATATAATTTATTTCCTGAAACAGTGGAAACAGTGGAACACATCCTTTGCCTATGCCCCTCAGTCCTAGACTTGATAAATAAATTGCTGAAATCACAAATTCCTACAAGCGAGCACAAGGTTGAGTAAAGATGTTATGCAGTTCTGTTTTACGAGGAGCTCCAATTAATTATTTAGGTGTTTAATTAAGTTTCTTTCATTGCTAGAACTGCGTATGAAGCCTCAATGCAAATAACTTGCCTTAGGTGCTCTGCATATAACATTATGAACACTGATATGAATTATGATCGATGAATGATTGATAATGACTTATATATTATTGGAATTATTAGACTGTTTTAGTATTCAAATTACTGTACAGAAACATCTTACCTTCCTACCTAAAGGATGACTCATAGGTATTAAAAAGGAAGATTTAGGCCTGGAAAAAGGTTTATTTTGCCAGGTTGAAATGGAAGTTTAAAGCCTGCACAACAAGCTGCAATAGCAAGCCTGAGACAAATATTAGGGTGCTGTAGCGTCCTCTCCAGACCAGTAGTATGTAACAGACCACACCACACACAGAGCTCTGGTTTGCACGTCTTCAACATGCAACATTTATCTGAACACACTGTCACAGACTTTATTAACCACACCCACCAGATTATTTAATACTTGTAATGAGCAATACATGATGTCCATTTTTGATGGGTTCGAAGATCTGAACGTCAATTCTCTCCCAACCTTGCTTAGGGGGTGTTGGAACCTAAATATGTCAGGCCACCTAGGGTAGCCTGGCCTAGGGTAAGTCACAATCACTAGAGGCACATGTGTGAAGGTTGCAAACCACCCAGCAGTAAATCAACGCAATAACACCCAAAAATGACGCTACACCAATGTTTGGAAAAATACGAGCCTGTTTATAAGAAAAATAGTCTTTGCTCTTTTTGTCAGTTATTTAGCTCTAATAAATACAGTTCATTACATCACAGCATCTTTAACCTCTTCACTTTACCACATCTAGCAGGTTTACATCTATATACTTCAACAGTTCAGATGAGCAATTACTGTACTCTGATTAACCCCTTTTTGAATCTTCTTTTAAAATCAAGGTTTAAACAGATAACCACCTCTCCCCACAATTGCTCTATGTCCAGATACAAATTTGCATTCCCCAGCCCAGGTTGTCAGTCTCCTCAGCAATCCCACCCTGTCTGAGGATCAGCTGTCTCAAGTTTTCAGACACCAGAGGCTAGGAAGGAATGTCCCAAAAGACTGGTTTAGGCCTCAGTTACTTTTCACCCCTCGGGTGCACCATGGGATACTTAATGCTGTAGGCTTAAGAATGTGCAGTTATTTAACAGCCCCTCTACCCCTTTCCATGCACAGGAATTAATCAGCGCTGCACCACTTTATTTAGAAGGGGTCAGACGATCTTAGGCACAACCAGCTCTCCTGTGCCACCCCTTAGGTTTCCCCGCTTACTTGACAGTGTGTGCTGGGAGGCGTGTTCCTCTGTAACACCCTCTCGCTTCAAGGACACTTCCGTGCAGAAATCGGGCCTCCCCGCTCCCTCACGGAGGAGCAGAGGCCCTTTTGAGGGTAACTCGTGGTGCTTCACCGGACGCCGGACGCTCGGCGGGGCCGCTTCCCTCCTTGGCGCTTCACCTCAGTTGCTGCCGGCGGTTCCTTCACGAAGGCGCCTTCGCGCATGCGCGGGGGATCGGCGACTCAGCCTCAGAGACTGCTCCGTCGTCCTATCACGGAGTAGCGTCTTCGCAGCGGGCCTGCTCGATCCTAGGCCCCTCCTGTGATAACAACCCAGCTCAGATGAGATTATGCGCGGTAGCGCTGGGAATCAGTCAACTTGCTCCCTACTCTTTCTCCTTTGGAGGCGCTGAAACGTAGCGCGATCAGTGCCCCAGGGGTCCCGCTCACAGTGGAAACAAAGGGAAATAGACCCCTACTCCTCACTCCTCTACCTCACGAGTCGGGAGGTTTGCCACACGCTACAGAACCAGGCACTGGTAGGGAAGTCTCAGTGTCATTTAGAGAAGGAGCTTTCTTCTCACTCTAAAGAGGGAGGGTAAAAGGGGGGATCCCTTTGCGTTGGAACCCCAGAACTCCTAGTTCAGCAATAGTCCACAACCCCTCCTTACTGGACAGATATAGGGGCCCAGGCGATCTCCTAGTTTGGTTCCCAATACAGGGACCTTCTCAGCTCCACAGACTACTGGGATTAACCCCTTCACCTAACTGTCCAGGGTCAGCAGGATAAACTAACTCAGCTAGGTCAACAGGAATGGGGGGTGGAAAAACCTAGACAGAGGGCTACCCTTGTAGAGCAATCCACCCTTCAGGATCCTACCCCTACCAGACCTCAGCCTTCACTCTAGCTGTTCCTCACTGGCAAGACAAAATGGCTGACCAGCATTCCGCCTTTTATAGGCTGACCCTCAGAGGTCCAGAAGGGACCAGAAGGTTCTGGAATGCCCTACTCTATCCTATGGGACAGGTTCCAGGTATGTCAGTATGACAGTTGGTAGCCACCATTTTGTGACTCCAAAGAAATTCCTGTCAGGAAAGGCCTCTAGGCCTGAGGTGAAAAACTATGAGGGTGAGAAAAAACACCTATCCCCTAGACCAACACCTTGAGAAAGCTAGTGGACACAAAAATTAATAAAGGCATGAGGGGCAAAAAGGGGACAAAATAAATAATAAATTGGAGGGACTACGCAAAAGGCCAGACAGGTCTAACACACGTCCCCCCCAGCTGAAAGTGGTGAGAACTACCCAACCCCTTGGGAGTCCTCATCACTAAGGCGGAAATACCTGGAGAGACCGTCTGCATTGGCGTGGTCCACTCCAGGCCGATGTTCCACCCGGAAGTCCATTCCCTGAAGGGAGATGGACCATCTCAGCAACTTGGGATTCTCCCCCTTCATCTGCATTAGCCAACGAAGGGGTCGGTGGTCAGTCTGAACCAGGAAGTGCGAGCCAAACAGGTATGGCCGCAGCTTCTTCAGAGCCCACACCACCGCAAAAGCTTCCCTCTCAATTGCACTCCACTTCTGTTCCCGGGGAAGCAGTCTCCTAGATGGGAAAACCACAGGCTGATCCAGGCCCTCTTCATTCAGTTGCGATAACACTGCCCCAATGCCATGTTCTGATGCATCTGTCTGGACAATGAACTCCTTGGAGAAGTCTGGGGCCCTCAGGACCGGTGCTGCACACCTTGCCTGCTTCAGTTTTTCAAAAACTTGCTGGCAAGCTTTCGTCCAAACTACCCGTCGAGGTTGTTTCTTGGAGGTGAGCTCTGTGAGGGGCGCTACAATAGTGCCATACCCCTTCACAAAGCGACGGTAGTAGCCTGTGAGGCCCAGGAAAGCTCGGACCTCAGTCTGTGTCTTGGGGGGTTCCCAGGCCATGATTGCCTCAATCTTTGCCTGCAGGGGCTGCACTGTCCCCCTACCCACCAAGTGTCCAAGGTACACAACCGACCCCTGCCCAATCTGGCATTTGCTGGCCTTGATTGTCAATCCAGCTTGTTTCAGGGCCTGGAGAACTGCTTGCAAATGTTGCAAATGGTCCTCCCAACTGCTACTGAAGACAGCAATGTCATCCAGGTAAGCAGCAGAGAAACCCTCCATTCCAGAGAGGACCTGATTCACCAGCCGCTGAAATGTGGTAGGGGCATTTTTGAGCTCAAAGGGCATCACGCAAAATTGGAAGTGTCCCTCAGGCGTGGAGAAGGCTGACCTTTCCTTTGCTACATCTGACAAGGAGATCTGCCAGTACCCTGAAGTGAGGTCAAAGGTACTTAGGTATTGGGCAGCTCCTAGCCGGTCAATTAACTCATCCGCCCTAGGGATCGGATGGGCATCAGTTTTTGTAACTGAGTTCAGTCCCCGGTAATCCACACAGAACCTCAGTTCTGGCGTGGTACCCGGTGGAGCGGCTTTTGGCACTAGCACCACCGGACTGGACCAAGGGCTGTTGGAAGGTTCTATCACTCCTAGCTCTAGCATCTTGGCAACCTCTCCATGGATGCTAGCCTTCACCTTGTCTGACAGCCGGTAGGTCTTTGACTTCACTGGTGGGCTGTCTCCTGTGTCCACATCATGGGTACACAGGTAGGTTCTTCCCGGGACAAGGAAGAACAACGAAGAGTACTGCTCCAATACCTGGCGGCAATCTTCTCGCTGCTCAGGAGTTAGGGATGGGGAGAGAATCACTCCCTCCACCGACCCATCCTTCTCTTGAGATGAGAAGAGATCAGGGAGAGGCTCGCTTTCTGCTTCCTCGGCACCATCAGTCACCATCATCAGGATGACCTCTGGCCTCTCATGGTGGGGTTTGAGGCGATTGGCATGCAGCACCCGTAGGGGCTGTCGAGGGGTCTTAAGATCCACCACATAGGTGGCCTTACCCTTCTTTTCCAACACCTCAAAGGGGCCAGCCCAGCGATCTTGAAGGGCACTTAGCACTCCAGGTTCCATCACCCACACTTTCTGGCCAGGCTCCAACTCCACCGGGTGAGCATTGTGGTCGTACCATTCCTTCATTACTGCCTGGCTGGCCTCCAAGTTGTCAGAAGCTTGCTTCCATAACTTGGCCATTTGGCTCCGAAAGGCCAGCATGTAGCTCACCACATCCTGAGGAGGCTTTCTGGGAGACTTTTCCCATCCATCCTTCACCAGGCTGAGAGGTCCACGCACAGGGTGCCCGTACAACAGTTCAAAAGGGCTGAAGCCCATTCCCTTCTGCGGCACTTCTCGGTAGGAAAACAGCAAACAGGGCAGGAGGACGTCCCATTTCCTCCGTAGGCTCTCAGGCAGACTTCTTATCATGCCCTTCAGGGTCTTATTGAACCTCTCTACCAGTCCATTGGACTGGGGGTGGTATGGAGTGGTGAACCGGTAGGTCACTCCACACTCCTTCCACATTGCCCGCATGTACGCTGACATAAAGTTGGTCCCCCTGTCAGACACAACTTCCTTGGGGAAACCCACTCGGGTAAAGATCCCCATTAGGGCCCTAGCCACCACAGGTGCAGTAACTGTCCTCAGAGGAATTGCCTCTGGGTACCGTGTGGCATGATCCACCAGAACCAGGATGAACCTGTGACCAGCTGTTGTTGGTGGATCTAAAGGCCCTACAATGTCGATGCCCACCCTTTCAAAGGGGGTGCTAACGACTGGAAGTGGTTCCAGGGGAGCTTTCAGCTTCACCCCTGTTTTCCCACTGGCCTGGCAGGATACACATGTCCGACAGTAAGTGTTGGACGCCACTTTCATCTGAGGCCAGTAAAAGTGGAGGACAAGCCTAGCAAAGGTCTTGTCCTGACCTAAGTGTCCTGCCAAGGGTATAGCATGAGCCAATTCCAGCAGAAAGGCTCGGTATTGTTGCGGGACTACCAAGGCCCTTGATGGACCAGGTAAGGGTACCTTGGGTTCACTGTAGAGGAGTCCATCCTCCCAGTAAATATGGTAGTGTCCCGTAACATCACCTGCTGCCTGGGCTTCAGCCTGTCGCTTCAGTCCCTCAAGGGTAGGGCACTCCCTCTGCCCCTTACAGAATTCCTCTCTGGTAGGTCCTCCCTCCACATGCCACTCAGCAGGGATGGGTAAATCCTCCAGAGAGTCTACTTCCCCCTCCACGGACTCCCGGTCCACCACTGCAGGTGGCCGATCCGTCACATGGGGTGCGGAAGCCGAAGCAGGCTCTTCCTGTCTTCGGGTCTGTCCCTTTTTGGCAGCGGGTTGGGCCATTGTTCCAGGATCCAACCCAGGCGAACTCCCTCTCCGGGCAGTCGCAGACCTTGTGCTCACACAGGCCCAGTCAGGTGTACCCAGCATCGCAGTGTGCGTCCGGTATTCCACCTCTCTCCAAGTGTTGTGCTCCATATCATTTCCCAGCAGACAATCAACCGGCACGGCAGGGCTTACGGCAACTCGAAGTGAACCTGCAACCCCTTCCCACTCAAAGGGAACCTCAGCCACTGGATAGTGGCCCATTCTACCATCAGCCATCGCGGCGGGTGGAGTACATTGGGAATCACCTGCTCTGGAGACACCAGTTGACTTCTCACCATAGTCATACTGGCTCCTGTATCTCTCAGAGCCTCCCCTCTCTGGCCATTGATGGTGACCCATTACCCATACTTAACAGTATTTGGGGGCACCTGGATCTTTGGAACCATCTCCCGTTCTCCCAGGGACACTAAGGTGACACCCGCCCACTCACCCCCCTTATCTAAGGGCAACTCCTCCCCGAGCGCTACACTAGCTACTCCCGGTGGTTTTCCTCCGGTGGGAGGGGGTGGTCTCTTTGGGCATCTGACATCTCCTTTATAATGTCCAACACCACCACACTCAAAACAGTGGAGAACCCTTGGCTGCTGGCTTTGGCCAGGATTAGGGTTTCTGGGCGGGTTTGCCTTAGGGGTGAAACCTGTTCCCTTCCCTTGGAAACTGTTTTGGGGACCTTTAGAGAACTCCCTCTTTTTATCTCCCCCCTCCTTCTTCTGGGGGGCGCCCTGTCCGGCCTTTTGGGAATCCCCTCCAGTCCCCTTTGAGGACACCCGGGTACTTGCCCAGATGTCCGCCTCCTCTGCAAGCTTCCGGGGATTGGTCAGCTTGCTGTCCACCAGGTGTTGGCGCAGCTCGGGAAAACTTTTCTCGAGGAGGTGCTCTTTCAAAAATAGATCATACAACCCCTCATAATCCTTCACCTCACTGCCCTTTACCCAGCCCTCTAATGCCTTTCTTGCGTAATCAAGGAAGTCCACCCAGTTCAGGGTGCTTAACTTGTGGCTCCCCCTGAACTTCTGACGGTACCTTTCTGGGGTAAGCCCAAACTTCCTTACCAATGCTAGCTTCATGGTGGGGTAGTTGGTTTGCTCCTCTGGTTCCAGGGCCAGCAAGGTGTCCCGACCAGTAGGAGGCATGTACTTATACAATCCACCCCCCCAGTGCTTCTCCTGCACCCCATGGGCTCTTAAGGAGACCTCATAGGCAGCCAACCATTTGGCTATGTCATCTCCCTGACTAAAGCTACAATTAGGTCTTTTGGCAAATAGGGTCTGGACTCCCTGGCTGTTTCTTTGGATTCGCTGCCACCATTCATTACAGGAGAGGACCCCCGTTGTAGGGCCTGGAGTTCCAACTCTTTCAACCTGAACTCATGAGCCATCCTCTTCTCTTCCTTCTCCTGCTCCAGCTTAGCCATCTCCCATCTTAATTGCCTCTTTTCCCTCCTGTCAGTGAGCTCTGCTTCGGTCAAGCCTCCCCCAGAGACACTACTGCCTTTCCTGGAGTAGGACACTGGTCCTGGGAGTAGTTTTTCCCCCTCAGAGTGGAATAATCCTTCTATTTCCACAACCGTGTCCCGGTCTGTCCCTTCATCCTCCTCCTTCCCTTCTTTGTGTGCCTCCACCCAAGCCCTTAGACTGGTCTGGAGTTCCCCCTTCTTGGCACCATGCTTAAAAAATACCCCCATTTTCTGGCAGAAATCTTTCAGCTGAGCCACAGAATAGGTGTCTAGGTTTTCTAGTGCAAACTCCATTTTACAATAGGCAACACCAAGTTATACACACAAGGAAATTTGAGTTGCAAGGGCAACCTGAAGCTACCTCCACCCCACCACCAGGAACAAATTTGGAAAAACAAAAGTAAAAATTTAGGAGGGCCGCTAGGAGAAAACTCCTGGTGTAGTCTAGTGAATTACGCTCAATTACTACTGAGTAGTTGCAACCACAGTCAGGATCCCACCGCTAGACACCAACTTGTTGGAACCTAAATATGTCAGGCCACCTAGGGTAGCCTGGCCTAGGGTAGGTCACAATCACTAGAGGCACATGTGTGAAGGTTGCAAACCACCCAGCAGTAAATCAACGCAATAACACCCAAAAATGACGCTACACCAATGTTTGGAAAAATACGAGCCTGTTTATAAGAAAAATAGTCTTTGCTCTTTTTGTCAGTTATTTAGCTCTAATAAATACAGTTCATTACATCACAGCATCTTTAACCTCTTCACTTAACCACATCTAGCAGGTTTACATCTATATACTTCAACAGTTCAGATGAGCAATTGCTGTACTCTGATTAACCCCTTTTTGAATCTTCTTTTAAAATCAAGGTTTAAACAGATAACCACCTCTCCCCACAATTGCTCTATGTCCAGATACAAATTTGCATTCCCCAGCCCAGGTTGTCAGTCTCCTCAGCAATCCCACCCTGTCTGAGGACCAGCTGTCTCAAGTTTTCAGACACCAGAGGCTAGGAAGGAATGTCCCAAAAGACTGGTTTAGGCCTCAGTTACTTTTCACCCCTCGGGTGCACCATGGGATACTTAATGCTGTAGGCTTGGCAATGTGCAGTTATTTAACAGCCCCTCTACCCCTTTCCATGCACAGGAATCAATCAGCGCTGCACCACTTTATTTAGAAGGGGTCTGACGATCTTAGGCACAACCAGCTCTCCTGTGCCACCCCTTTGGTTTCCCCGCTTACTTGACAGTGTGTGCTGGGAGGCGTGTTCCTCTGTAACACCCTCTCGCTTCAAGGACACTTCCGTGCAGAAATCGGGCCTCCCGCTCCCTCACGGAGGAGCAGAGGCCCTTTTGAGGGTAACTCGTGGCGCTTCACCGGACGCCGGACGCTCGGCGGGGCCGCTTCCCTCCTTGGCGCTTCACCTCAGTTGCTGCCGGCGGTTCCTTCACGAAGGCGCCTTCGCGCATGCGTGGGGGATGGGCGACTCGGCCTCAGAGACTGCTCCGTCGTCCTATCACGGAGTAGCGTCTTCGCAGCGGGCCTGCTCGATCCTAGGCCCCTCCTGTGATAACAACCCGGCTCAGATGAGATTATGCGCGGTAGCGCTGGGAATCAGTCAACTTGCTCCCTACTCTTTCTCCTTTGGAGGCGCTGACACGGAGCGTGATCAGTGCCCCAGGGGTCCCGCTCACAGTGGAAACAAAGGGAAATAGACCCCTACTCCTCACTCCTCTACCTCACGAGTCGGGAGGTTTGCCACACGCTACAGGACCAGGCACTGGTAGGGAAGTCTCAGTGTCATTTAGAGAAGGAGCTTTCTTCTCACTCTAAAGAGGGAGGGTAAAAGGGGGGATCCCTTTGCGTTGGAATCCAGAACTCCTAGTTCAGCAATAGTCCACAACCCCTCCTTACTGGACAGATATAGGGGCCCAGGCGATCTCCTAGTTTGGTTCCCAATACAGGGACCTTCTCAGCTCCACAGACTACTGGGATTAACCCCTTCACCTAACTGTCCAGGGTCAGCAGGATAAACTAACTCGGCTAGGTCAACAGGAATGGGGGGTGGAAAAACCTAGACAGAGGGCTACCCTTGTAGAGCAATCCACCCTTCAGGATCCTACCCCTACCAGACCTCAGCCTTCACTCTAGCTGTTCCTCACTGGCAAGACAAAATGGCTGACCAGCATTCCGCCTTTTATAGGCTGACCCTCAGAGGTCCAGAAGGGACCAGAAGGTTCTGGAATGCCCTACTCTATCCTATGGGACAGGTTCCAGGTATGTCAGTATGACAGTTGGTAGCCACCATTTTGTGACTCCAAAGAAATTCCTGTCAGGAAAGGCCTCTAGGCCTGAGGTGACAAACTATGAGGGTGAAAAAAACACCTATCCCCTAGACCAACACCTTGAGAAAGCTAGTGGACACAAAAATTAATAAAGGCATGAGGGGCAAAAAGGGGACAAAATAAATAATAAATTGGAGGGACTACGCAAAAGGCCAGACAGGTCTAACAGGGGGATTAGACATATTTAGCAGGAAACAGACAGTTACACAGATGCCAAGCGTTCATTTCCCTTTCAACTTGTTTATCACGGCATGGGAACTACACTCGATCCATGAGGCCTTTTTTAATGTCAGCAATGCCATGACGTCCTTTGTGTACCAGTGCAATAACTTGTTGTCTCAGGCTTTCAGGGACATCTATTCTTGCCCCTCTTAGTACGGCACTAATGGAGCAGGGTTTTCACAAAATAAAAGCTGCTCGGATTGAACCCATATTGTGTGAAAATACTAATCGAATGATGTGCAAACTAAATGCAAAAGGCTAACAGAGAAAATGAAAACTGCACAAGCGCGTGTTAAAGTGCTGTGCTAGGCCGCAACTGCATGTGAAAATTACAGACTAAAAGCTGCTAGTTTTATTTTACACTAAACTGAATCAAAAGAATAATCCTTTAAAATGCCCGTAGATAAAGCGAGAGAGTATGCATTACATAGGGTGTTTTAATAATGTGACTTTATAAATGATAAATAACACTTGAATTTGTCTTTCTTAGACGTGGGATTTTTCTGCTCTGCAGAAAAGGCCTGAGAGTCATTTTTGAAATTTAAAAGACATATTAGAAATGTAGAAGGGGAGAAAATTTGAACTGTCCATCGCGAGCCCTGTGTGTCTGCCAAGGTTGCCTGGAATGAATGAATGGTATAAAAGAACGGAAGACAACCTCATAGAGCGGCGCATTGAAAAAATTGAGGCACAAATGTTGATACATGACTGAGATGGAGGAAGCGTTTAAACTATAAAAGCTTGGAATTTGTGTTCCTTGGCAAGAAGTTGATAAAATAAATAAACAAACAATGGATCTTTTGCAAAATATGTCATGTCAAGAGTGGTGTGATAGAACACCCCTTGATTTGACCAATAGAATGAATTAAAAGTGTGTGTTATGATACAATGTGGGTTGGACTTTAGAGAACTTAGAGTAAAACTACAGGTACTTGGGGGTGGGGTTAGAAGGTGTGATTTTCCTACTTTGCGAGAGGAGACAAACTGTTTGCTGTTTCCTAAATTCAATTGGCTGGCTGATGTTCTGTTGAAACCTGACTCCTAATCTTTGCTCCTTGACTCTTCTCGAGGGGCCTTACTTACTCTCATGGCCAGAGGTTAGCTTTCAAAATTCTTGAACTTGGGTTAGTATGAATTTCTAAATTTGCATAACTATTTTGCAAATGACTTCTGTCTCTATTCTTTTGTCTCTATGCCTTTCTACTCACTCAGAGCGCTGCATTTATTTTGTGTTATTGACTGTTTATATGAAGAGTGTACGATAGTTTATTTCGAGATTCAATTATTACTTTTCCAAACCCTGATTAAATAATAAAGATTGCATCACCACAAAGGATAATACAAGGATGATATGGTATTGAAAGTTTTGGTAAGTTTGGTTTACATTTACCCAGCGTGAAAGGGACTCGTAGGGTATTGAATTGGGTCCAGGTGATGACATTTATTTAGTCCCCAATCACTGAATCAACACCATCATTTATTATACAAAGTTCTTTTTTAATCTTTATTTATCATTTTACATAAGTCTTACATTAGAATACCTAATAGTACCAATTCCAATTACAGCTTGAGTAGGTTCGGTAAGGTAATAGTAACTTTATTTGGTTAAAAGAACCATAGAAGTAAACACAAAACAAGTAAAAATGAAGCCCCAACAATCAATATACATAGAGAGTAGTACATAAAACTTGTGATAAAAAAGACCTATGTGCTTAAAAATACAGCATCATCACAATACCCTTTAAACATACACTCAAAATATTTATTTAAAACATGGCTAGTGGTTTGATATTATTCCTCCAGGCACAAAATATTAAACTTAGAAAGAGAATGTGCAAAATATAGCAAGTGCTAAGGTGCAAACTATTTTTTAGTATGTGTTACGTTAAAATGTGCAGAAGATGCAAGGCAATATATTTACAGATGTTGTCCTCAAATATGCGTTGGGGGTCTGTGGAACAAACACGTAAAGTGACCATGCATTGTGCAAATATACATACAAGCAGCAATATATCAAAAAAGACATCAATATAGGGAACACAGTGATCTATAGCATTTAAAACTTTTAGTCTTTTGAACTACATTGCTTGCAGAAATTTACTTACAGCAAATACTATTTTTGGCGATGTGTCATTTTTTAAAATCCTAAATGCTTCCTGGTGGCTATGGGTGGCCATATTGCAGCATATAGGAACTAGCCATTTGTGATGTGTAGGACGATACTCCCAGCAGAAAAACACTAAATGTTTCTCATCTTCGATACCCGAGCTACATGCAGAGCAAGTTCTGAGATCTTGATTAGTATGCCATTTCCTAGTAAAGGACCTCAAATGTAGGATTCCATATCGGAACCATATATACAAATTTCTGGTTGAGGATGGAAATATTGAATACAGAAATTCTTCAAACCTGGGGATGTGCTTGTAGGAAACGAATGTATTAATTACAGACCCATTTTGACTGTTCTTAGCTAGACGGTCCTTAATGTAAGTGCAGTATCGGGTTTTTAGCAATTTGTTATCAGATTTGGAGAAAGTTTTAGTGTCGTCCCACAGGTTCTGCATTCCTAGTTCAGAAAACCAACGTGATAAAGACTTTACCCATGGAATGTAGCTGGCACCATGAGAGTTCAATAGCTCTACCAATGAATCTTTAAAAACTTCAAGTTCAGGTGTGGGCCAAAGACTGATCCAGTATAATAATGTTTTCAATTCGCCAAGTTGGCATCTCTTGTTATCCCAACATCTAACTACATGGGGGTTTAGTGGTGAGCTTGATGGTAAACTTGTAAGCCTTCTAATAAAGTTATTCTCTGCAATCGTCATTGACTGCAGATCCCTGCAGCCCCAGATCTTTGCTCCATAAAGGGCAGCTCCCTGTGCAGTTCCTTGGTATGTTTCCACAGCAGGTGATATTATGCGTGAAGTAGTTTGATTGTAAAACCTTAAAATAGCATTACATCTATGTTCAATCATTTGCGTACATTTATCCCGTTGACTCGTCCATCTTAAGTTATCCATGAGGCTGACGCCTAAGTAATCAAAGTTATGTACCCTCTCAAGAGCTTCGCCACCTACATGGATACTGCGCCTTTCCTTCTTTATATTTCCGAACACAATAAACTTTGTTTTATTTATATTTAACTCTAGACTTTTTCAATTACAAAAATCAAAAACCATGCCAATTAAAATTTGGAGACCCATTGGGGATTTAGATATAAGAAGTGAGTCATGAGCAAAAAGTAAAATAGGTATATTATTAGCATTAAAAAACAGAGAGTCGTTCCTGCAGTGTTCTAGAACATCCACTACATCATTAATATATAGGGAAAATAAGGTAGGCGACAACTCTCTCTACGGGGATGCTGTCCGTTAGTTCGCTGTAGGGTTCCCAGCAAACGTGTGCATAGTTATTCACATGCAGTTATTTATTATATGTACCAGGTGAACTGGGACAGCTTGAGTAAATAGTAAACATTTCCATATGGTGAAAGAGTACCTATCCATTAGGTTGAGCATGGAGTGAGAAGTAAATCGGGAGTACACATGGAGCCATAATAGCACATACCTACCTTGTTTTTATTCAATAGTCATGCCAGGTGAATTTTACTTTCCACTGAACCCTCTTCCCTATGTAACAACGTGTTAGACTGTTTGATATCATTTGGTGAAGGAAATAGTTCTTTTATTAATTGGGTTGCTTGAACCTTTCATTGCACTGGTTCCATTTCATTTTGATAGTTCTCTGCATCTTCAGTATTTGTCATATTTGTTCAAGTACATGTTATATGGCCCCCATATGACACACGGTCTACATCGTATTGGCATGAGAGTATTGTAGGTGTCTGCCTGAGTATTACAATAGGTCATGTCATTTTGCCATTCATGTATCGTTGGCAGTTGACACCTCATCCAACGCATAGTGATTCTTCTCCTTGCCATTATAAGGCCTAAAGCCACCCGGCGCCTATAAGTTTTAGTTAGCAAGACCTCTAACCTCCTGGTCAGGGACTATGCTCTCCGCTTCAGCAGCTCTACCATTTTTGCCACCGTTTCCCACAGCTGCTGCCCCGTGGCCCTCCCCCTGCCAGTTCCTGCCTCCAAGCTGCGCTACCCTCCCCCTTCCCTGTTTAATGGCAGCCGCTGCTCAGGGTGTGTGAGCAAGATGCCTGACCTCATGGTCAGTGACTGCGCACTGCCTCTGCAGCTCTGCTGTTGTGCCGCTGCCCAACCCCATACACATCTGAGCAGGTAGGTGTTCGAGGCCCACCTCCACCTGCAGCCTCCTGCCTGTGACTTATGCCTGGAGGTCCAGTGATAGAGCCTTGCTATTCTGCTGATCCACTGTTGCAGTTGTCTGTCATTCTACTTGTGCCCGCTTTTCTGTCTTTTTGTTATTGTCCGTTTTTCTGTCTTTTTGTTATTGTGCCTTGTAATTGTCCTTTTCTATTTGTGTTGCCTGTTGGTAGCTTTTTGCCTGTTCCTGTACCATTGTTGTGTCATACGTGCCCGTTTTCACTGCCCTCCCCCTGCTGGGTTCCACTCCTGCCTCCCAGCAGCGCTTCCCTCTCTTTCCCTATTGAATGGTAGCCGCTGCTCAGGGTGTGTGAGCAAGACCTCTGACCTCATGGTCAGGGACTCTGCTCTTTGCCCCTGAAGCTCCCCTGTTGTGCCGCTGTCACTGCCCCCTACACCTCTTAGCAGGTAGGTGTTCGAGGCCCTCCTCCACCCACAGGCTACTGCCTGCGCCTCATCCCTGGTGGCCCAGTGGGAGAGCCTTGCTTTTCTGCTGGTCCACTATTGCTGTTGTCTTTCGTTCTACTTGTGCCCGTTTTTCTGTCCTTTTGTTAATGTCCTTTTCTGTTTCTTTTGCCTGTTGTTAGCTTGTCCTTCGTGCCCATTTTTGCTGTCTTTTCTAGGCCTGGGCGGTACATTCCTTTCCGCTCACGGAATTTGCAGAATTTGGGGAATTTGGGTACGTTTGTGTTCCGCGGAGAATGTGGAACTGCCAAAAATTCTGGAAACCGCGGCTTCAAGCGACCCTTGACCTTGCCAGGTAGGTCGCTCCCCCACCGCTGCAGCTCCACCAGCGCTGTGCCATGCACCCTTGGTTGGTTTTCCTGCCTATCCCTGGGCGCTGTTCTCCTCACCCCCCCCGTGCCCACTGCTCTCTCTTTTTCCGCCGCTGCTGCCCCTGCGGCCCGCCCCCACACCCATTCGCTCTCCCCTGCCTCGGGCCTCCCAGCTGCTCCTCCCTCTCAGATCCCCTTAAGATGGCAACAGCTGCGTGGCCGCTAAGGCAAGCCTGTCTGTGCCCGTCCGCGCCTGGACCGCGCCCAGCACCAGAACCTCTGGACCCCGCGTACTCCACAACACCAGACTCCACTACGACGCCAGCAGCCTACATGCACTCAACGCCGGCCAAAACCACACCTGCTTCCAGGCCACCCCAAAACGGACCCACGGACCCTTCTCCTGCCACACCTACAGCTTCACCTGTGACAGAACCACCAACCCCCAAGGACTGGACCCAACCACCTCCGCTGCAAACTCCTCAACACCCGCCCTGCACACAAACACGCCATCAAGCTCTGGGATCTGCTCGACACCTACGCCCCAGATGGGCCTTCCTGACCGAGACCTGGTGGAACGACTCCTCGGTGCCCGACTTCGCCATAGCCATCCCGGACGGCTACACGATCATCCGCAAGGATCGTGCCATCGGAACAGGAGGAAGAATAGCCATTGTCCACAAGTCCACCCTCAAGGTCGCCACCCACGCAGTCGACAACCTCAATTCCGCCAAACACCTGCACTTCCGGGTCGACACCGACCCGAATACCACCCTCAGAGGAACACTCATCTACAGACCCCCAGACCACGGGCTCAGTTCAGCGACTCCATCGCCGACCTTGCCAGCACCCACGCACTGACTACATCCTCCTCGGGGACCAGAACTTCCACCTCAAGAACAACAACAATGCCAACTCCGCCACCCTGATCGACAACTTCGCCAACCTTGGCCTCAAACAACTCGTCACCACACCCACCCACACCGCCGGCCACACGCTGGACCCCGTCTTCTCCACAGGCACCCACGTCGCCTTCAACCACACCACCAAACTACACTGGACCCACCACCGCTGCATTCATTTCACCTTCAAGAAACCAACCACACACCACCGCACCCAACAGCTGCCATGCCGCTGCTGGAGCAAAGTCACCGAAGACCAGCTGATCGCCACCCTCGCCCAGAACCGACCCCACCAACCCAGACGCCGTAGCCCGCAACTTCAGACAGTGGATCGATGACTGCACCTTCACCATCTCCCCGCTCAAGAAACCCTCCAACAGCCACACCAGCAAGAGAGCCACCTAGTTCACCGACGAGCTCCAGACCTCAAAATGCGCATGCCAGAAACTGGAGAAAATATGGCTCAACGAACGCTCACCGGACAATCACGCAGTCCACAAGGACGCCAACCGCAGACATCACCACCTCATCAGATTAGCCAAGAGATCCTCCTTCAAAGATCGCTTGGGCAACAACGCACACGACAGCAAAGAGCTCTTCAGCATCGTAAAGGAACTCTCCAACCCCAGCACCAACACCAACGACATCCCACCCTCACAAGAACTGTGTGACTCACTAGCCATCTCTCTCCACCGCAAGGTCGCTGACATCGACGACAGGTTCAACACCACAACCGCCCGACTACGCCAGACTCCGCCTCCTCTGTGAACACCACCAGCGCCATCCGCCAGACCTCCTGGTCCAACATCAACGACGACGAGACATGCAATGTCATGAACTCCATCCACTAAGGATCACCGTCAGACCCATGCACACACCACGTATTCAACAAAGCAGACGCAGCCATCGCACCCCAACTACGGAAGTTCATCAACATTCCCTGAAAGCTGGAAGCATGCCGAAATCAATGCCCTCCTCAAGAAGCCCAAGGCAGAACCCAAGGACCTAAAGAACTTCCGGCCCATCTCCCTGCTCCTGTTCCCAGCAAAAGTCATTGATAAAATCATCAACAGGCAATTGGTCCGCAACCTGGAAGACAACAACATCTTGGACCCGTCCCAGTCTGAATTCAAACGAAACCACAGCACCAAGACAGCCCTCATCGCCGCCACAGACGACATCAGGCGCCAACTAGACAACGGCTAAACATCAGCCCTCATCCTCCTGGACCTGTCGGCGGCCTTCAACACGGTCTGCCATCACACTCTAAAGACACGCCTCCTAGAAGCCGGAATCCAAGAGAAGGCCCTTGACTGGACCACGTCCTTCCTCTCCTGCAGAACCCAGAGCGTCCGCCTCCCACCCTTCTGATCCGAAGCCACCAACATCATCTGCGGCATCCCCCAGGGCTCATCCCTCAGACCGACGCTATTCAACATCTACATGGCTCCCCTCGCACAAGTGGCCCGCCATCACAACCTCAACATCATCTCCTACGCCGACGACACCCAGCTTATTCTCTCCCTCACACCACCAAAACCAACCTCCATGAGGAAATGAAGACTGTCACCGACTGGATGAGGAACAACCGTCTGAAGCTGAACTCGGACAAGACGGAGGTCCTCATCCTCAGACCCACTCCCTCAGCCTGGGCACGACTCCTGGTGGCCGACCAAACTGGGAACAGCATCAACACCCACCGACCATGCACGCAACCTAGGATTCATCCTCGACTCCTCCCTCTCCATGGCTAAACAGGTCAATGCCGTCTCCTCCACCTGCTACAGCAACCTCTGCATGCTCCGCAGGATCTACAAGTGGATCCCGACCGAAACAAGAAGAACGGTGACGCAGGCCCTCATCAGCAGCAGACTGGACTACGGCAACGCACTCAATGCAGGAACACCAGCCAAACACCTACGACGAGTACAACGCATCCAAAACGCCTCCGACCGACTGATCGTCAACGTCCCCCGCCACAGCCACATCACTCCCCCACCTGGGAGACCTACACTGGCTCCCTGTCGACAAGAGGATCACCTTCAAGCTCCTCAACCACACACACAAAGCACAACGCCGGACCAGCCTACCTTAACAGCAGACTCAGCTTCTACACCCCCACCCACCAGCTCCGCTCCGCCAGCCTCGCCCTTGCCGCTGGCCCCCGCATCCAACAAATGACCTCCGGCGGCAGATCTTTCTCCTACCTCGCCACCAAGACCTGGAACACACTCCCTACCCACATACGGCAGACCCAAGACCTACTTGCCTTCAGAAGACTCCTCAAGACCTTGCTCTTCAAGCAGTAGCAGCACCCGCCTCCCCTCAGCGCCTTGAGACCCTCACGGGTAAGTAGCGCGCTCTACAAGTACTCTGATTGATTGATTGATTCGGTTGTTCGCGCTTTCAAAATGGGTGTTCGCGAGATATTTCTCCCCGAGCACGCGAACAGGAAAAAAGCATTGCAAACGGGCGGAACAAGCAATTCTGTGTGTTCGCTGAACTTTTTCATGCTTCCGGAGAGTTTTTACTGTTTTGCGCAGCTTTGAGTAGCGTGACTATGCAAATTCCACCCACCCCTAGTCTTTTCCTGCTGCTGCTGCCCGTGCGGTCCTCCCCAGCCCATTACCGCTCCCACCTCCCATCTGCGCTTCCCTCCCCTTCCCTATTTAATGGCGGCTGTGCTCAGCTGGTGCTCTGCTGGTGTGTTGCAGGCAAGAACATCTGCGCCCATCCGTGACCCGACTGTGACTATCACCAGGGACCCTGGCTCTCCGACCACACACCGTAACGACTCAGCTGACCTCCACACACTCAACCTTGGAAGAATCAACAACTCCCAGCTATATACGCCAAACACCACCCATGGTCAGTTCTCCTGCCGACACTGCTGACAATCCTTCACCATCCTCCGCACTCCCACAGCCGACGCACCCATGCCAGACGTCAGCAACCCCGAAGCCCTAAGGTGCATCCTTCTCAACATGCACTCCATGCATTTACATGCAATAGAGATCTGGGACCTCCTTGACACCCTCTCGTCAGATGTCATCTTCTTCCCGGAACCCTGACCAACCCCACCTCTGCACCCAACATCACTACCGCCATCCATGACAGATACAAGATCCAGAGGAAAGACCATGCCAAGCGCTCAGGAGGAGGACTCGCCAGCGCACACAAGAGCTCCCTCAACTCTCCAGCTCGAGCGACTCTGCATCCACCACAGAACACCTCCATTTCCAGATCTAGCTTAGTCCCAGAACAACCTTACATGGCATCCTTGCCTACAGACCCCCGGACCTTGAACTTCATTCACCACTACCATTGCTGACCTCATCGCACACCAAGCCATTGCCTCCATGGACTACATACTCATCAGACACATCAACTACCACCTCGACAACCTCAGCGACCCCAACTCCTTCACCATCCTGGACAACCTCGCCAACCCTGGACTGACACAGCTCATCACCACCTCCATCCACAAGGCAGGACACACCCTTGACTCTTCGCAGGAGGGAACAACATCCACAACAGCCACACCACCCAACCCCCTGGATTGACCACCACTGGGTACACTTCTTTTTCAACAATGCCTCCACCCACTAACCCACACCACGCCCACCGGGAAGGAACTGGGGCAAGGTCACTGAGGAGCACCTCAACTCCACCCTCAATCATGATCCACCTCCCGCCTTGACCGATGCCAACTCTGCAGCCAAAGAACTAAACCGGTGGATCAACAACTGCCCAGAGAAGCTCGCTCCCTCCAAAACCCAGACAGACAGCAAGCCATGAAGGCCACTTGGTTCATCACCGACCTCCAAGAATCCAGAGGCACCTGCAGACATCTCAAGAAGTGATGAAGGATCAGCAAAACCACTGAAGACCAGACCACCTAAAAGAAAGCCATGAGAGAATTCCACCAACTCATTAGATCCACCAAAGGGACCTTCATCAGGAACAAAATCCTCGCCAACTCCAGCAACTCAAAGGAACTCATAAGCGTCATCCAGGTATTCACCAAACCACTCAGCGAAGCCACGGACATGACATCCTCCCAGGTCCTCTGTAACAAGCTTGGCTACTACTATATCCATCTGAAAATCAAGGCCCTCTACGGCAACTTCAGTCAACAAACTCCAGAAACCACTCCTTCTTCCAGCAACGACAGCCAGTGTACCATCGCCACCTGGACCCTGGTCACCAACAAAGATACTGCCAAGACCATGAAGAGCACTCACTCAGGAGCCCCAAAGGATACCTGCCCACCGCACATCTTCCACAGAGCTACCACCGCCAAAGCACCCGAATCCAGCATATTTCCGAATGACAAAGAAGTCAAGCCCCTCCTCAAGGAACCCTCTGCAGATTCGATGGACCTGAAAAACTACCGACCTACCTCTCTCCTTCCCTTCGCATCCAAAGTCACTGAGAAGATCGCCAACTCCCAGCTAACTAACTTCATTGAGGAGAACGCCATCCTTGACCCTTCCCAATCTGGATTCCGCAGCAAGCACAGCACTAGGCCACTCTCCTCGCCACCACAGATGACATCCACATGCTCCTCCACCAAGGCCACAACGTGACCCTTGTCCAACTAGACCTATCTGCAGCCTTTAACACTGTCTCCCATCGCACTGTCTCTGCCAGAATCCAAGATGCTGGCATACAGGGAACCGCACTAGACTGGCCCCACTCCTTCCTCACTGGCAAAACCCAAAGGATCAGACTCCCGCCCTTCCTTTACAAACCCACAGAGATCAACTGCAAAGTAACCCAAGGATCATCGCTCAGTCCCACACTCTTCAACATCTACATGGCCCCCCTCACCGTCATCATCAGATATCATGGTCTCAGCATAGTATCCTACGCCGATGACACCCAGCTCATCCTCTCCATCATGAAGGAACCGGACTCCACCAAATTCAGCTTCCAGGAAGGAATGAAAGATGTCACATACTGGATGAGAAGCAGCTGTCTGAAGCTCAACTCAGCGAAGATAGAAGTCCTTGTCCTCTGACCAACCCCCTCAGCTTGGGACAACACCTGGAAGCCCACCGTCCTCAGCAACCCACCCACACCCACAGACCACGCACGGAACCTCAGCATCATACTCGACTCCTCCCTCACCATGACCCGTCAGATCAGTGCTGTCACCTCCACCTGCTTCAACACCCTCCGTATCCTTCGCAAGACCTTCAATTGGACCCCCCCAAATCCAGAAAGACCGTCACCCATGCACTCATAACAAGCAGACTAAACTACGGAAACGCCCTCCATGCTGGAATCAACAAATCCCTGCTATGCAAACTCCAGACAATCCAGAACACCATGACCAAACTCTTCCTCAGCAACCCACTGCATGTACACATCACCCAACACCGCGAGGAGAGAGTAACTTTCAAGCTACTCACCCATGCCTACAAATTCCTCCACAACACCGGACCCAAATACCTCAATGAAAGAGTCTCCTTCCAGGCACCCATGAAAAAAAACTCTGCGTGCTTCACAATTCCCTGATTGATTGATTGATTGATTGAGGTACATCATAACCAAAGCCCAGTAAAGTCATTAACGGTGACTCTGGAAGTGACAAATGCACCACTTCCTGTGGCTAAGTCAATACTGTTACCCAGAAACAGTGGATCCCAGGCAAAACCAAGCCAGATGCCCAAATTTGGCCCCCTCAGCTCCGCATCTCAAACATTTATCATCGCTTCTCAACCCATATTTATATAGCTGTACCGGGGTATAGTATGCCTGATTAAAGTATTTAAAATGCACCAGGTGGTGCAGTCCGTTTTGTGATATGGGTTTGGTTATTGAGCTACAATATGTGCATTGTATGTCTGTTATTACAATAGCCAGGTCCTCCTGCCAGTCCTGTTGGGCCTTTGAGTTTGTTGGGCAAGTATATGGTCTCATAAGCTTATATACTGTTGACAGTCCCTGGATGAGGGGACGTGACTGTAATAGATACTTCAGTGGAGCTATTTCAATGCGCGTAGTGAATGACGTGCCCTGTGGAAGTGATATCTAGCAAGAGGTGTTGTGTCAGGTGTTTTTGAGTGGATCTGTTCCCAAGTGTTGAGGAACCCATCTACAAGTCTACCATATTGTGCATTTTCAGAGCATGTAACGCCTGAATTGCAGCTCTGTCTGCACTCAAAGTGAACCACTCACACCATTCAATTGGCAATTTCCGTGAGTATAGCAATTAACTCTGCAGTTCCTCTGCTGTTTTTCTCATCAAGTATCTTGTGATGCCTTTTGGGTCTGTCGTGTGAAATAGGCGGAGAGTGGTACTGAGTAAGTATTGTGGGTAAATCCTGCTGCAGAAGACGGACATTAGGCTGTGCGGCTGCACTCATCTTGTTTCTTGGGATACTAGCATCGTTGATGGATCTGGCTGGATTTCGAGTTCTGTGATCAGCCAGGATCCTTTTCTGTGGTCTGGGCTTCTGTATACTGCAAGGCCTTTCCTCACGGCAGACGGCGGTCTGTGCTCACGAGGTACTTGGATAACTGCAGTCCTGCGGGTCATTGTTGGCTCATCTAGGAGAGCTGAAGGCAGCCTCTCCTTTCACCGCTCTACTCGGGCTCGAGTGGCATCCTGGAATATCCCAGGTTTGAGACAACAGTCTATTAAGGAGCAAGGAAGAAAGTCATCTTTCCGCTCCGGTACTTTGGGTTCTCGTTACTTTTCAAAGAAGTATTTGGTATTCTTGTTTTTTGTCTAGATATAACCTGGGAGGTTATATAACATTAGCCTTTACTTTGAAAAAACTGTATTTTCTTTGCTCTCATAGCACTGGAACAATCCCTCTGACTTTAGGATTGCTCAGTTGCTTTGGGGGAAGCAATACTTGTTTAACTTGGTTTGGTGCAGTATCACAGGATTATAACCAAATACCAAAGGGATTAAACGTTGTATTCCTTCTGGCCTCTCCATCTATCATCTCATGGAGGGAATGATAGAAAAGGGAGTTGCGTTTTCCAGTGAGAGAGAAGTATCTCTTCTTGGTTGAAAAGGAACATCAAAATTGGGTTAACCGGCTCAAGAGCAGCGCCAGAGCAGCGCCTGAGCAGGCATGCAGCCACCGGCGGCGGGTTCCCGGCTTCTTCGCTACCCAGTCTCCCGGTTTCCTGTAACTGGTATCCCGGCCGCATCCCGGCCGTAACAGCGCCACTGTACCGACTTGGTACCGGCGGCGCCATTCCATCACCGGCGTTCCAGCGGTGTGCTCTAGCGGCGGCCGGCACTTCCCCGGTCATATGTGCCTGAGTGCATGATTAGGCATCAAGAGGAGTTAAGAGGTATTTGCATTGTCCCATGTTTATTATTTTTCACCTCATTTGTACTGCTTTAAATCCTCTTTTTAAAGATTATTATTGATGTAATGTTCTATTTGATTGTTTTTACTTGTTTATTGTATTGTTCTTGTATCATTTATTGACACCCTTCTCTTGAACAATAAAATTCTTTTTTTAAACTTAAAAAAAGAGGAGTTAAGAGGCGGCAAGCAGCGGCAACCGCTTCCTGGATCCTAACGGGAAATCTGAAATACTTTAAAGACAGTGGGTTAGCAGGGGAGCGTGATTCCTTTCTACTATAAATCAAACCCCCTCTTTGCCACTGATTTGCTCATCTAAACTCAGATGAAATTAGCTCTCATGAACAAAGTACATCCCAGAATCCTTTGCCGGTTGGTTTAATTTCACAACACAGATTTTGAAGACCGCGTGCTGATTACAAGAGCATACAGTCATCTACAGTGTGGTGTTGCCCTTTGGATTTCTTTTCGTGCACTGCCAGTTACGGGGAGAGTATTCCCTGACTTATCCTGATAGAGCCGCAAGGACTAGCGGTCTCTCCTCACTCGTTCTGATTAGCCGGGAGCCCAATCTTTTGCTTTGTGTCCTGCTCACCTGCCACTAAAGGCGAACAAGGAGACGTGGGGAGAGCTGGTGAAACCTGCCTGCTGCCTGCTGACAATCGGGCCTGATCGGGGCAGATACTACAACTCCCATCACCCTCTGCTGCGATTAACGCCGCGTACTGTCATCAGCGCACCAGGAGGTGCATAAGAGGGGGTCAACGCTCCCGCAGTGACCACAGTAGGCCGGGCAGGGCCCCCCCTTCTAAACCTGATGACTTCATAAGGTTAGTGCCACCAACTCTTACATCTCGCACCAACTTCTGGCACACAATTTATTTAGAGGTCACCCTGCGATCCACTTAAAATTAACAAGCGAGAAGGGAAGAGGACAGGCGTGCCTCAAGGAGGTAGCGTGGCAGGAACTCTTGATCAATTTATACTGAGGGCAACCTCAGTTCAGAAAAAGAGATAGCAATTACTGAGCGTCGTCTATCTCTTGATCCCTCATTATTAAAAAGATCCTCACTTGGTACTTTGGCTACAGTCCGCACTCCCGAACACTGTTTTATAAATACTTCTATGGTCATCATCGATGACGATGCAGGTGGCCAGAAATCCCCCCTTACCCCTAAACAGGGCTAATGGTAAACCTGGCCAAATCGCCGGTAGCCGTAAGTGTGACTGCTACCAGTATGCCCCAACGATCCTCTGCTAGGTCCTCGACTTTTACTAAGAATCGAATCAATCAAGCTACTCCTGAGCCTGCGGTAAAGAGGAAGAGGGGTGGTGGCCCACAGAGACCAAAAACCGCAAAAGCCCCAAGGATAAACCAAAGCGGAGTTGGTGCGATAACGATTGCTACAAATGACATAGAAATCATTGCCCCCAGCAGTGCAGACCTAAACTTCGTCTCTCTAGGTGATCCCTGCTCTAAAGTCAATGAGGAAATGTGGAGAAGACTTGAGAACTTACTGTCGACTTTACTAACTCCCATCACTCATAGATTGGGCAGGATTGAGGAACGCCTTAACAATTTCGAAAAGGAGGCCAAATCTGACTTTTCTGCCCTTGAGGGCTTATTGGTACAACCGGAGCCCTCAGCTGTGCATACCATCGGCAAACTGAGCATCAGTACTACAGTTTCGGACATAGTAAAGCCCCCCAGTTTAATTGCAAGGAAACCTAATGCTCCCAGGATGGCTACTGATGAAGCAGTCATCCAACACAAAAAACCAGCCCCACATGACATAGGGAATATGTCTAGCGAATTCGCCCAATCGATCATGAGCACTCTGTGCGATGGAAGCACTACGCCAGTGATGACGGCAACTAAAAACGTGACAATGGGTAATATTCGCAAAAGCAGAGCCCCATTAAAAAGGGCTAGCCCCTCACAAGGAACACACGGATGTGGTGGTTTGGAACATAATGCACTTGCAACTGACTCCTGGGGCCTTATTTATGAACGCCTTGCGCCGCCGGTGCGTCACTTTTAACATGGGAAAAAGTGACGCATCGGTGGCACAAGGCTTTCATAAATAAGGCCCCTGGTCTTTACACCTTCCCCCAGCTGCTGCTCCATTAGTGGTAGTGCTGACTAATTTTCCAGTCCTACAGGAAGGTTAGAACGAAACCAACGAACAACTATTACTAAAAATCTTGCATTGGTTCAACACTAAATTGAAGAGCGTTGGGATTTGGGAGGAGGGCGTTACAAATCATATGATTATGGCTAGGCGCTCACTGTGGATAGGCCCCTCTAGGAAGGAAGGGAAGGGTGATTGTGTTGTTGTAAATTTTAATAATGAACACACAACTACTTTTATATTGGACAACCTGGGTGGGAACCACGGGGTAAATATGGATAAAATCTCTGTATTACCACTTGGGTTTTTTTATAAACCTGGGTGGCATTTTAGCACAGAGCTAAGTCATACAAGGGGGGCAGGGCAACAGCGGGTATCTTTCAGACCAGCACAAAGATCTTTTGAGACCCAACTCTCCAATACGTTTGCCCCACTATCGGACTTAGATCTATGTGATTGACCACTACCACCCACCCCTAGACTAACAATGAATACAGATAGTCAAGTATTTCCCCCTCTAGCCCCTAGCATAGCACCCCACCAAATGGAGGCTAAGCAACAGGTGAGCACCGAGACACAAATAACTATGGCAAATCCTAATGGCCTACTGCCCTCCCCAATCACCTTGTTATCATGGAATATTGCTGGCCTACCCTCCAAAATAACATCACCTGATTGGTCAAATTATATCGAGGGGTTTGACTTTATTGCCTTTCAGGAGACATGGTCTGTGAATATGATCTACCGTCCAGGCTATCTGGCGTTTGGTAAAGCGGCAATTGTAAACCACAAGGGGAGACCTAGCGGGCGTTTCATCACCTGGGTTGGGCAAAAGACGTCTTTCCAAATTGAAGCTGTAATAGCTGATTGCCCAGATATTTTGGCCCTAAAGGTTCGATCTGAGTGTCAACCAGATTTCATATTGCTTAATGTATATGCGAGAGGGCTAGCGGGGGGAAGGCATCACCAAATATTGTCTCTTTGGATTCTTTTATAAATGACTTAGAAGGCCCTATATTGGTGATCGCGGGTGATCTAAATTGCACATTTGAGCCTCTTGGTCCGATGATCACAACCTTAGTGTGGAGGAGGACTCAGTTTGGGGAGTGCCATCCTTATCGCTGCCGCCTAATAATAAATGGACAGGGGCGGCGCTACAACTTAAAAATGTAACCCTCGGGAGAGGTCTCAGGGCAGTCAATGGGAGATCGCCCTCAGATAGGGAAGGCATTAACACTTTCAGTAATGGGTTAAGTAGTAGTAGAATTTATCATTTTCTTATTAGCTTAGAGCTGTGGCCAAGACTTTTAGATATGTTGGTCCAGCTTAGACCGGAGAGTGACCATGACCCGTTCCTACTAACATTAGCAGTGAAGGGACTGGTTAGACAGAGGGCTCCTCATGAAATGCTGACCGGAGATGTAATTATGACCAATAATTGTTGACGGCTAAAACGGGCAGCGGTATTAGAAGACGAAACTACCCGAGCCCAGATTAAGCTAACTACTGTAGAAACATTATCCATTCTTCCCTCCCTAGATTCCCATGCTGACTCCTTCTCACGCATAATGAAGGTACATGAGGACCTCTTTGTGAAATTGAAAACCTTCTTTACAACTAGTAAGAGAGTGCCAAGGCTCACTATAAAAAAATCAGCTAAATGGTACAACGATGCATGTGGAATTGCATTTAGGCAACTGTCACAATCCACTCCTATTAAGCCCTATTACTAGATTTAGGTTGTACTCCGTTTGATCAGGATTCTGGATTTAGACCCATATCTTACTGGAGAAGGTTGTGGACGACACCAGAGTTAGCATCCTATGCCAATGCAGTAATGCACATTAAGAAGGCAGATATGTCTTCGAAAATTGCATGGTTGCAAAAGATCAAGGGCAGCTTGACTGACATGGGACTTGGCATCTGTGGGATGACCCAATAGGGAACTCGTTTCCTAACAAAAATGAGTTCAAAGCTCTTTAGTGGGACACTATCAGTAGGAAAACTATGTCACTGGTGAATAGTAGCTCCCTAACCGGCATTTTTATGGAGCATAAGCTGGTCAAAAGACTTGAAGCTTATTGGAATTTTATTACAAGGCCTGGTGATAGGAAGCTATATCACCAATTTAGAGTGTGCACCCTTCCGTTGAAATCCTTTATGACAAAATTTAATGATGCTTTAGATACTTATTGTCCCATGTGCCCCTCCATGGTAGAGATCATAGCTCACGTACTGTTCGTCTGCCCAGCGTAAACTGGCCCAAGAAACAGGTGGCTTAAGCCGTTGTGCTCCAACCTTGGCTCCAGATCCTATGAGACTGCTTGCGTATTTTGAAAACCAATACTCGAGAAGACATAGTAATTGCTATGGCAAAATTTCTTAGTTGAACCTGGGCACTACGCAGAACAAATTTGAATGCTTCCTAGTATCCGCACCGTCATCCCAATTATGTCCACTTGGGAGTGGTTCGTGTTTATGATAGAATTCTGCATAATTGTTTTACGACTCTTTTTTAAACTTAATTCATTACATTGCCTGGTATGGTTGAAATTGTTAGATTCATGTTAGGAAACTTCCGATAATGATGATACTTAAAGTTTGCACTGAGATGTATGATTTTATGGTATGAACAAGGATATTATACCTTTTATCTTGTGTAAATGTTTCTTGTATATATGGAACTAATCAGTATATTTCTCTTTTATCTTTTCTCATGCCTATATGATATTTTATGACACTTTTATGTTCATATTGTGTCTTTTATGATTGAAACTATCGAATAAAGACCTAACTTGATGATGACTTGATGATGGTATTGTGGGAGTGTTAGTGGGTCGGCTTCCTTTCTCTCCAAATATAGGTGAGGGAGATTTGGTGGTCCCATTGATGCGCATGTATAGTCTGCGCTGCCTCTGTAGTATACCTTGAGATCAGGAACATCAAGTCCACCTGATGCATAGGGTAGAGTCAATGTGGACCACTTGACATGCAGCTGTTTTCCAGCCCAAGCCAGGCAGATCAGCAAGGTGCGTATATTGCGGAACATGAACTTAGGCAATATTATCAGTATATTAAACAAAAATAGAAAATGTGGGAGAATAACCATTTTCATAATAGCTATATGGCCAATCAATGAACGGGGCAGCTAAATCTATTTCTCTATGGCCTCTGTTAGGTACTGCACAGTTCGCCCACAGTTTTCACGTACTATCACTTCTGAATCAGTATTTATCTGAATCCCTAGATAGCATACAGGTTAGTTTGTCCACAGCAGTAGAAATTCCAGCTGAGTGGGAGTGATATGCGTTGTAAGTGGGAATATGAGTGATTTATTCCAGTTTATGAGTAAACATGATTGCCCCCAAATGTCACTAACTCACGCAATACAGGGGTCAGATTCTGTTTGGGGTTGTGTACATTCAGTAGCGTATCATCTGCTTAGGCAGAGATTATCAAATTATATTTTGGGATTCTAATGCCTCGATGAGCATGGTATTAACGTAAAGTGAAAGCCAGTGGTTCCGCAACCAGGGCGCATAACAGCAGAGAGAGTGGACATCCTTGCCTTGTTCCCTTGGAATTGTCATTGGGGTAGATAGTATCCCATTCATGTGCACACAAGCCATTGGTTTAGTGTACAGAACCTGATTTCGCTTCAGAAATACATCACCAACACTTACCCATCACAGCACAGCCAGCATAAAGAACAAAATTGCCTGAATCAAATGCTTTTCAGCCTCTAGGAATACTGCTGCAGCAAGACATAGGGGTCTATTCGGGAGATCGCACCGAAGAGAGTATGAACATTACTAGTTATTTACCACTTGGGGATGAACCCGGATTGTTCAGGGCCTAAAAGAATAGGAAGGAAGGGAGCCAATCTGTTTGCTAATTTTTTGGCAAACAATTTTGTGTCAGCATTTAGTTGTGATGAAGGCCTGTATGATGAACACTGCTCTGGGGTTGTTAGACCTGGCATACTTGGTGTGGTTTCCCTTGACTTTTTGCCTCGACCACCTATGTTTTTGATGCTATGCTGGATTTAATTTTTACTGGCTTAGATGCTTTGGCCACTTTGCCACTACTGATCAGTGTCAAAGTGCAAGTGCTCCCTGTGTAAATTGTTATTGTGATTGGTTCTCCCTGATTGGCATATATGTTTTACCAAAAAGGTCCCTAGTAAAGTGCACTGAGCGTGCCAGGGCTGGTAATCTAAATGCTACTAGGGGGCTTGCAGCACTAATTGTGCCACCTCAGGCCTGCCACTGCAGTGCCTGCGCACAGTTTGTTAACTGCCATGTCGCCCTGGCAAGTGCACCCACTTGCCAGGCCCTATCCTTCCCTTTCCGTGCACATAGGACACCCCTATAGCAGGCCCAAGGTACCCCTCTGGGCTGGGTACAGTGTATGTGAAAGGTGGGACATATACTGATGTGTGTAACATGTCCTGATAGTGAAATACTTTCAATTTTGTTTTTCACCATTGAAAGGCAATCTTGCCCATAGGACAGAATGGGTAATGCTGTGTAACATATTACCAGCATTTCTTCCCAGAGGAATACGATGGAGACATGGAGTTTGGTATACCTGAACTCAGAATTTGATAACACATCTTTTAGTGAGGATGATTTTAAATTCTGTGTTCGAAAATAGCACTTATAGAAAGTGTCTATTTTCTTGTTCAACCTTTCTGTGTGCCTCTGCCTGGTTGTGGATCGATTGTCTGGCTTTGGAGTGACAGGGGCTGGGGTGGCTCCAGGAGTCTGGGTGAGTCAGCACTAGGCTGAATAGACCGATCTACATTTGGAGCGGTGGGAGGAGTATCACCTGGGCCTGAATAGGGCTGTGCCTGACTTCCACAATGCTGGCTCCCCTCCTGTGGTGCATCTGAGGACCCTGACCCACATTCACAAAGGAAGAAGTCCTGCACTGGCATAGTGCACCCAGAACTGGTTTGGACAGTGTCCAAGACCCCTTACACATAGAGAACACAGACCTTTGGGGTATAAATGTAAGAGCTAAAACCCCTGTAATCTAGAGTACTTCGTGATCAAGAGGAACCTCTGCAACGGAAGATCGGCTGAATAGACTGAGGAGAAGAACTACCCTTGCTGTGTGTCTGGGGCTGGACTGCAGTTTGCTGTTTCTACTAAGGAGAGGAAAAGGGACTTTGCGGTGTACTGTGTCCCCCTTGCTAGCAAGAAGGACTTTGCTGTGTGCTGTGTCCTGAAAGAAAAACAAGTCTCCAAGCATCTGAGGAGAGCTGGCCACCTGTTGCTGAAACCCAGGGATATAAAAAGTTTCAAAGGATCACCTTTACCCCGCAGTGGCTTGTGTCTGGGACCCTTTTGAAAGATCACCTACCGCTGGTGACCCCTGTGAAGCCTCTGTGTTAACTGGGGGCCATGCTAGTCCCCAGCTCTGAAGTACTGAGGGTGTGTACCTGTGCTCAGCGCTGCCGAGACGTGACCCTTGTGGGGTCAGCAGCGTGATCGCCGAAGTACGAGGAGCGTGTACCTTCAAGCAGCGCTGCTGCGATCATGACCCTCGTGGGGGCCAGCAGCGTGACTGCCAAAGCTCTGAATGGGTGTTTCACCACCACGGCCCGAGTCTGGAGAAGAAGCTGTTGCGAGGTGTCACCTAGCAACGAGGGGCTCATCACTAGAAGAAGCCGTGCTGAAGACAGGAAGTTGCGAGGCGTCGCCTAGCGTCAAGGGGCTCGTCACCAGGAGAAGCAGGCGCTTGTCGTGTCCCGCTCAGCAGATCACCAACAGAGAGAGAGAGGGAATCGTGTCCTCCGCCGGGGCCTGCATTCTGCAGTACCCGGGGTCCGTCTGAGGTCCTGGCAGCTGCTTAGTGAAGGCCGGGGGTAGTGGGTGCAGTGGCCCTCCTGTCTCTGCACCACCAACCGGCATGGTGAAGACTTCCTCCAGGTACGCTGATGCCCTAATCCGGCCTTGTATCACTAGGAAGGGGGTTCGCCAGCGAAGGCGCACTTGATCCCCACTCCGCGGGCTGCCCAGTGACTGTCAGGGATCCCTTGCGACACACGGCCCGTACCAGCATAGTAGAGGGTGCGGTACCAGGGCCCGCTCCATGGAACCTGTTTGTTTTTTTGCATGTTTTGGGGCATATTATTTGTTTTACAATACTCTCTACAGGAGAGAGCAGCGCCGCAGGAGAAAGTCAGTTGAGGACAAGGTAACTTTGTACAGGTTAACAAGGACAGGATCGGCAGTATTTTGAGTTCTTACCAAAGAGATGTAGCCTCTGCATGTGTCTTATTTTGCTAGTCTGAGACTGTTTTTGATCCCCTTACATTTTCTTAAGAGAAGTACAGAACCTACAGGAGAACATTTAAAAGAACAGAATAATTGTGTATGTTGGAATTTTTTGTCGTTTTGGTCTTGCCTAATTTGGATAAAGATAACTATATTTTTATAACAATATAACTGTGTGGTGTCCATCTGCTCGTGCCAAGCTACCAATGGGGTGAGCAGGGGTTATCTGCAGTGTGTTTCCCCCTTACCCTGAATAGAAGCAAGGCTCCCTATTTGGTCAAAGGTACCTACCTCTGCCAACTAGAGACCCCATTTCTAACAGTGGGCTTACACGGCTTTTGTAACGCTATCAGCAGTGCTTCCCGCATTGTTGGAGGCCTAATGCCCTCTCAGGCCATCTGTGGGATAAGCTTGTCCTGGTAGGCCTTATAAAAGGTGATAGTGAGACAGTATAAACCTGGTGCCTTCTCAATTGGCATATCTTTAAGTGCAGCTACTGTCACCCTCGGGCAGAGAGGGGCCATTAGTCTCTCTCTGTGGGTGTTGGAGAGCCACTTCATAGATATATAGGATAGGATGGATACTCAGGGGTGGTATTGTCATTTTGTGCAAAGTAGACAAGTCAGCATAATACTGGCAAAATCTATCCACTACTTGTGCTGTTCCACACAATGGCATGCCCTGTGCATTGTGCATCATTTTACCCTCTATTAGAAAGGATTAGGGCTTCCAGAGTAGCATTGGGTTGCTCTCCTTCGTCATACATCCTAGCATCCTAGTTGTGGCATATTTCCCTAGGTGTGTCAGCTCAACTTGTGCTAACTCACTATATTCCATCAGCTTAGCCTTAGTCTGTGCTTGAATCTGTGGCCTGGATCCATTTCATGATGCATATTCCAATATATTCAGTTCATCTTCAGGCTTCTGTAGTAGATTCAGGATAGAGCGAGGCACCCGGCGTGTTTTGCAATTGTAATACCTCAAATGTAGGCTTTAAAAGCTTCCCAGATGGTGGCCATGCTGGACACACTTCCCAGGTTAATACAGAAGTATTCCTCGATCACCTGAGCTAGCTTCTCTCGGAACACTGTGTCTAGGAGTGAGCATTGTGGAAAGTACCAAGTGAGGGCTTTTGGTTGTATGTCTCCAATTTTCAGAGTCAGCTTAACTGGCAAGTGATCGGAATAAGTTTGGGCTAGATGTTCACAATGGGCTATGCAACATACCAAGCTGTGTGATACCAGACAGTTATCAATATGTGAATGAAGCTCGTGCACAGAAGAAGAATTTGTATATTCCCTGCTCTGGGAAAGATATATCGCCAAGCGTCTACCATTCCACTGGTTTCAGTTATTGTAATTAGAGCTCTGGGAGATCCTGGTGGCTTCCGTGGGGTCCCCTAGATCTGTCTAGTTAGGGGGACAACATGCAGTTGAAATCTCTTCTCCAGATCTGTGGTATGTGCCTATAGTGCGCAATCTCGTTGTGTAGTGAGTGAGTTAGGCCCATTGATCCCTATTAAAAGTACTTCAAAATGCCCCACACTGCAATGAGCAATCACATATCGCACCCCTGTATCCACGCACACCTCCTGCACTTTAATGAGGTGTCAAGTGTGTTTCCTGTAGAATAGCTACATCTATGGGATGTTGTTGCAAATACCACCTTACATATCTTACGGTTGTCATTTAGCCCCCTTACATTCCAAGTAAGAAAATTCAGGGTGGCCCCATGTGCAGATGTTGAAGCATTACTACCATTCTCATCTCCCATTGTCCACTTTGTAGCTATAAATATCAAAGATCATACTCAACCAACCATCTTGGAACTTTGAGAAGCTGTGGGGCAAAAGCAGTGTACCCTTCCCCACCCACGTTGTGTACTTTAAAACTTGACACAGTTTGTCAGAGCCCTCCCTCATTATCTTCTAGCAAGAAACAAGATACCCCAATCAAACAAATGTGTATAACATGTGAGGGCAGAGATAACCAGATTGTACTATCTTATTGAACTGTGTGTCTGTGCCCTCAAGCAGTTATGTCATCACTTCTGCAGTTAAACCATATTTATGCAACTTGAGAAGTGTTCTTGAGAATCTTGTTATTGTAGTCAATGTTTACTCGTGTTGTTCTGCACAGTACCTGACCTAACGATTCAAACTCAATGTTAAGCCTCATCCGTCCCTTCAGTTTGCATCCTACGTCAAGAGCCGAACGCCCCAAAACAGAATCCCCGGACAAATTGTGGGGTCATTCTAACAGCGTATGCATATTGATTCAGTCATCTATCCCTCACTAGCATGTGCTTAAAGATCATGGTAAACCAACACGCCTAACAATTAGTCTTGCTGGTCTATTTCACTGGTAGGGATGTGGGCAACTGGTGCATGCTCTTTCACTCGCTTGTTTGCCTTTGCTGCACTCATGTTCTTGCATGTTTGTTGCAGGCTTTTGGGGTCAGAAAAAATCCTGGATTTCCCTTTGACAAGCACTTGAAGTCACACTGGGTAGAGCATGGCGTATTCAACATTTTGTTCATAAAGCTTCTGTTTCACTGGTGTGAATTGCCTCCTGAATGTGTGAGGTGAAATCTGCGTACAGGGAAATTTTGAATTCCTCCTAGTGGAGTGATTCCAGTTCTCTGGCATGACAAAGGGCTGCATTTCTATCCCGGTAGTTAAGTAGTCATGCTATTATGGGTTGAGATGGTGCACCCGGCGCCAGTCGTGGAGCCAGTGACTTTTGAGCCCGGTCCACTTTAAACGCTGCAGAGAAGGTGTGGCAGCCTAGCAGAGTTATTAGTAGTTTCTGAATAAAAGTCTCCATTTTCCTCGCAACTGTAGACTCTGCCAGTCCCACTATGCGAAGATTATTCCTTAGTGAGTGGGCCTCCAAGTCCTCTGCATTACTCTGCAGCATTGTCAGTAGTTTCTCCATTTTCGTATTCACTCCAACGCTTCAACTTGTTGATCTTCTGCCTCTGAGACCTTCAAACCATGTCCAGTCTCTCTGAGTATTTATCAATTTGTTCTGACATACGGTCCATGCGATAAGTGAGGGTATCAATCTTACCAGCAATAGTAGTTAAGCTCTGTTGCATAGGTACTAGCATCTGCCTTGTGTAATCGCCTAGGTCCGGTCCCACTGCGTTGCTGTCTTGTTTGTGCGATGCTGCACCTTCGTCGCATGACCTTGTGGATTTACATTGTTCAAAGTTCATACTGGGCTGGCTTTTGTCTGGCTTGCCCATCACAGCAGTCGAGTGCATGTATCTTCGGCTCTGACTCAGTTCAGCTAGTGCACCTAGCTCGTCCAGCACACGCGGCCTCTGAGTGTCTTTTGGTGACTTCCACTTCCCTCTGTCTGCTCAATTCTATGGCTTTATGTCTCAGCACTGTTATCAGGCGGTCTGGTACTATTGGGTGTTATTTACCACTGGTGGCGCACCTGTTGTGTATGCCAGATCCCAGCCAATGCACCTACTTGTGGGTGTGCGTGTCACCAGACTCCAGAGGAGCCTACTGTATGCCTATGGCCCGGGAGACACTGTGCTTGTACGTCAGCTCTCACAGTCTCTCATTGAGCTGCAAAAAGGCAGCAGCTCCACTTACCACAGGGCTAGCCACAGTCAGGAGCACAACGGGAAATCTGTCCCAGATCCACTGTGCCCTGTAGCACTCTCTCGCTCCTCCCTTATGAATTGATGCCCATGATAATGGGCATCGTGACTGCAGGCACAGACTTAACTAGAGGGGAACCAGAACGCTGTATGCGCCCATCTGCGGTCACCATTCTGCTGGTTCCAATGTCGTGGGTGGATGTGGCAGAGGGTGGCTCTCCTATGCTTGTCCCCCCACATGCCGGTGGGTTCCAGGTAGATAGATCAGCTGAGGTCCACCAGAGTCGGCTCTATCCTGGACACCAAGGTCGGCTCTCACTGCAGTTGAGCGAGCGTGTTTACGTTATGCCGGGCATGATCCCCACTGGGCAGGTAGACTGCGCTGGCTTGTTGCATTTATTCAGGTGCAGCAGAGGTCAGGGGCTGTAGTCGCAGGTCAGGATGGGCTCTATTGGAGTCACTGCGGTTGCGTTACATCATACCGTCGGCCAGGGTTGCTTTCCATAAGTGACACAGGAAGATTGTGGCAAATATTGATGATGGCTCTGGGAGCTCGCCTAGGCTGCAGCCATCTTTAGGCCAGGTGATCTCCACCCTCTGTTATAGAAATGTCTTCCCAAACATTCTTGAACCTAATATCATCTGTACCAGGTAGAGTATGTTTTCTCCATGACTGTGTTGCATTGATTTCTTTAAGCTTAAGCACGTCTTTTTTAATGTTAGTAGCTGTCAGAATATTTTCAATAGGAAGAGCTGCAGGTGCACTTGACTATACTTTGAAATTGATTTAGGCCTCAGCAGCTTTGGACGTTGTACTATGACGCTGTAGCACCACTCATGAAAAGTAGTCGGCGGATATTGCGCAATCCCCAGTTTGTGCACAATACTGTCATCATGCTCTTGCAGATAAAACCCCCACCTCTCAATGAAAGGGGGCATCTTGGCTTTCGGATTTCCAAAAATGGTGATCAACGCCTGATGATCAATCAAATGGGTGAAATGCTCTCTGTACAGAAACACATGGAAGTGTTCACACACCCATACTACAGCTACGTTTTCTTTCTCTGGTTGAGAATAAGCACGTTCAGTCTGAGATATACTCTGACTAGCATAGGCCACAATCTGCCTCTGAGCATTGGACTGTCTATTGTGTTTTTTTTTTACAGAGTTTTATATAGTGCGTACTCGACCTGAATAGGGTATCAGAGCGCTTTACATAGCACCAGTTGCATTACATGAGACCATATTGATTTTTGTTAGGCACTGGGAGATTAAGTGATTTGCCCAGAATCATAGGATGTACAGTGTCATTGCTGAGACTCGAACCCAGTTCCCCTGATTCGAAGTCAAACGCCCTA
This sequence comes from Lissotriton helveticus, assembly GCF_964261635.1. NCBI lineage: Eukaryota > Metazoa > Chordata > Amphibia > Caudata > Salamandridae > Lissotriton > Lissotriton helveticus. Next base: position 1,415,010,145 of record NC_136069.1, read on the forward strand.
GCCATTAGGCTAATCCCTATCCCCAAAGTAAGGAGGCGCCTAACCCCAGCAGGCTTGCAACCACCACAATCTCTGTATGCAGTTTTGGATCAATGTAAGCCATTTCAGTTGATTTTCAATTGCATGTTTTATTTTCTTGAAACTTCGGACACATTCAGATGGAACATCTCGCTTTGTTAGGTCTCTTAGAGGGGCACTCACAGGGGCACTCACAGTGACAAAATCATGAATGTACCTGGAGCAGTTGCTGGCTTTGCCTAAGAAGGATTGCAGCATGGTCACATCTTCTGGAGGGCAAGTAGACTACAATTCTTGTACCTTTTTGGTGTCAGGAGTCATTCAATTTTCAACGAAAGTATGACCAAATAATTTTAATCTGTTTTTGTGAAACACACTTCTCTGCATTTAGTGTGAGACATACATCAGCAAGCATACAGCGTGCGTGTGTGGGTGCATTATCAAGTTCATTTAGTGTAGCCCCATACACCAATAAATAATCACTGTAGTTAAAAGCATGTGGGACAGACTTATTCAATAAATGACAAGATTTCTGGAGCTGATAACACAATAATACTGAGTCTTTTATATCTGAACAAACCAACATGAGTTGAAAAAGTAGCAATGTAGCTACAGTTTTCTTCCAGTTCAAGTTGATGGTAACCTTTGTTCAAATCAAGGTAAGAGAAAACGTTTGTGTCATTTGGGTGCGTCATCATGTCTGCAATATGTGGAACTGGATATCTTTCTCTTTTGATTGCTTTGTTGGCCTGTCAACACCAAATGGGCACTGAGCATCACTGTCCTTTTTTGGCACCACCATAATGGGTGAAACCAAAAGCATTGGACCAGTAGAATGCTCAATGATGCATGCTTTAAAAATATCTCTAGTTCCTGTAAATAAAAAGCAATTCAGCAGTGTTGCTGTGCAACAGGGGAAATGACGTAATTAAAGTGAATGGGTAAATGTGCCTTCAATGGACTTATTTGGTTATGTAATTAGATTATTTTATTGTAACATTTGAGAGCAAGATTAGCTATATGCTTGCTAATTAATTTCTTTCAGCAACTTATTTCTTTGCACAATTTCTTCAAACGGGTAAAACACTGTCTCAGGCAGAACAATATATATGCAGAAAATGGTGTACAAAACAAACAGAAGCGGGTGTATATATGAAAATATTCACTTTTTATATTAGAATTTTATAGAGGGTACTTATATACAATACATGCAATACATGCAATAAAACAAGAAGGTAGTTATTTGACAATTTTAAAACCTTCACTGTGACAATTGCCAACACTTTTTCTCACAATAAACAACAAATAGATATCAAGGAAAAAAGTGTGTAGGTCGACGTTTCGGTCTCTACTTTTGCATTAATGAGACCATCATCAGGACTGTATAGTATTAAACTTGTTGACCCCTGTTACAATGTAGAACAAAAGATAATTACTGTTTATTCTAACATATACTAAACAGATATTAAAACAATATCTATATATCACCCGTGTAAGTGTTGCACCATTACATAATTACTTCATTTGAAAAATCGCATTGATTAAAAATCATTCACAAATAAATTAACAGTATCCTTATATTGTGTTATTCAAGACACCTTACCTAATGAAGAGATCCGATTCTTTTATGTTTTACAAATATTCATTAACATTGGGTAAAACGCAATGATGATTTCACTTGTGTAACGTTGCCAATGGCAGCCATCTTTGACTGTATTAGAAGACGGCGGCCATCTTTACATGTGGTTGTTTTTTGGGGTGCCTGCTGGGAAAACTCGAGTCAGTGGACTTATATCATTTTTTGCGGAATTCGAGCTTGGTTATTTACGAAGAAAATCCTGGCTCTATGTAATGTTGATATCTGATATCGGCATAGATTGGTCATGGCAATCCATCATGCAACATGGATATACATATCTTATTACAGAAGTTGTATAAAGTTTATATAGCATGTTAATAATTGTCAGAAACATTAATCTCGTAACACTAAATGTATATCACAATATACTCCAAATACAGCCATTTCAAAAATGCATATGTGTTATCATTATAAGGCTTTCTTACTCCAATACATTTTGGCGCACCAATTTGGCAAACTGATATCACAAAACATTGAACAAAAAATTGAACAGAGTTTAAAGTGGTATCTAGCATCACCAGAGTGCAATTTTAAGATTCTTATTTCTCCTAAACTGAAACATATTAATAAAGAAAGTAGAAATAATTTTGATGACATACATAAGCATGACATATGCGTACGTCTTCTGACATAGAGGTATGTGAAGATACAATGGTTGTAATTCAAATCTTAAAATTAAAATCTTATATCCGAGTCTTAAGAGAACACAAAGTGATAACCACTTATGTTACATTTAACTATCTTCATGTCGGGTAATGAAACACAGTCATAGTAAACCATTGCACTAGCAGGCAATCATAGTACCTAGGTATTATCTGTTTTATAGTCATATATATCATTACAATTAGTGATATCAAAAGGGAAAGCTGTCCCTAGAAAATCAGAAAATCAATGTATTCAGGCTAGAGCATGCCACTCTGTGAGAGAATTAAGCCCTCGCTTAACGGTGTCCGCATGGCAGATTAAATTGCCTTCTTTGATTGTAAGGACTTTATCAACATTATGCTGTATTTTCGTGGGTTTCATAACATCAATCGCCCACCAGCGCATATCATGTTCCGTATGGCTTTGAAATTGAAAATGTTCAACCAAGGGAGCATTTTCTTCATGGCATCTGATGTGGGATTGATGTTGCAGAATACAATTTTTGATAGGCTGGATCGTTTTGCCTATGTAGTGCAGGCCACAAGGACATTGTATGCAATACACTACATTTGCAGTAGTGCAATTGGAGAAAGATTTCATTGTAAAAGTTACATCGTTGATCTTACAAGACTTCATCGTCTGAGTCGTGTTACAAGCCAGACACATGTTGCATTTGTGATGGCCGATTAGGGGTAATAACTTTCTCATATTGTCTAACATTCCTTTAGTTGTATTTTCCTCATAGGCATGTACTAACCAATTTTGTAGGTTGGTACCTCTTTTAAAGGAGAACATTGGTTTTTGCACAAATTCAGGAAAAGCCTTTAAACGATTCCACTGTTTAAAAATGATCTTTTTGATGGCATTGGTGTGTGTTCCAAAAGTGGAAACACATACCAAATTGGATTTTCTCGGACGATCTCTGACAGTCAGATCCATCTACTCCAATCAGAGTAACCATCTAAAAGGAAATTAACAGTTACCGTGATTTTGACTGGTACATGGTTATTCAAACTATGTCTGAATATGTTCCTTTATATTTTGAAATGCATGTACCATGCTCAATCGCCTTTAATACAACATGCTGTATTTAAAGAGATTGAGCATGGTACATGCATTTGAAAATTGGATATAACTGGTTTCACCATATACACAACTGAGAAATAAAATGAGAATCTGGTGAAGAAATTTGGTGTGAATTTGATTAAATCGATGGTTATCATCACCACATGGTGGCAGCATCCCGGGACTGGTATTATGAATAACAGCAACCTCCTGTTTCAAAGTATAGCACTCCGAGGACGAAGCACATTCTGGGACGGCTCCCTTGAAAATGACAAACTGGTGAATTTGAACCAAATTAGTGTGCGCGACATACATTATTTTTTGCATTCCTATGGGCCACTTGACAATGTTTTTAACTTTCACTCCTATTTAGGATCAACTGTCCAGCTATACCTACATTTTTAGCCGCTTCATGACTACCGTAAGCAGCTCCATAAATGCAAAATTAAAAAACAAACTGAATGGATTTATACCAAATAGAACAAAGCATGGTTTTTGAGTAAATCTCATACTTTCTGCCAAGTTTGGTGCAATTCTGTTCAGCTGTTTTTCTCTATTGTTTCCCAAATGTTCCAAAGGGAATTAAAATGGGAAATCAAAATTTGGGGACCTCATTTTATTTTGACCCCTTTAGACAAATATTTTGTGAGAAAACTCCCCAGTTTCCATGGCCACCCCATTTTATTGCTGAATTTTATATTTTTGCTTTTTTTAGATTGTGCATCTTGGGGTACTTATGTCCAGTTGCCCCTGAGACAAATCCAGAAGAAACACATTGAATGAGGACTCCTAAGAATGTGGGAGCCCCTCTGCATCACTCTTGCTTTAAGCAAAGTGGTGCAAGAGCGGCGCAACTTCAAAATGAGAATTATGAGTCCACCCAAGGCCACTAGAGTAATGCAGTACAGCGCACAACACAGCATTGCATTAGCCTGCTCCAGGGAGGTGTTCCATGGGTGTTGCATGGGTGTTCCCACAAAACATCCTTGGATTTTTAAGTATTCACAGATTTTCCAGACTTGGTAGTCCTGGGAATATGCCAAGAATATGCAAAAAACCTACACCTAACTAGAAGAAAGATATTCACAAATAGAAAGACGAAAAAGCCTAATGTGGTTTGAATTTTGTGCAGGAAGTTGTCCATTTATGCACAAAAACAAAACTCCTTAAAACACAGGCACCTTTGCACCCTGGTGCTTTGCCAAATGCGTGCCAGAACAGGGGAAAAGGCAGGCATGTGCCATATAGACTTAAATACGGTGCATTCCTGCCCTTTCCCTGTCACAGAGTGCAGTGCAACACACATAGAAAGAGGACAAATAAGAAGAAATAAACATATTTCTCTCCATTATGCTTCACTGGGGAGGCGTAAGATTTTGACACATTCCCAGGTATACAAGTCAATGTGAATCTGGGAATGAGTCAAAAATCATGGCAGTTGCATAGGAAAACCCTCCACAAAGCCCATGGAATGCCTCCCTTGCACAGCGTTGCATTACTCCATATTTGTGAAGCCATTCAAAGCCATGCAAAGTGGCTGTTGCATGGTTTCATAAATATGATTTGGGGCTTTGTGTCATGCATGTACCACATTGCATGGTGTAAACATGTTGCAAGGCCCTCATATTCCCCTAATGATAAAGGGACCTACCAGAATCCCTGAGCAATGTTTGTTCAGAGGTGACTCCTGATTGAACCATGTGCCTCCCAGTAGAGAACTTATCCCATCTGGTGCCCCAAATATCAGGCTCCTCCCCTGAATCTTGAATGCATGTGCTGATGTTCCAAGGCAATTTCAGTGCCTGAGTTGGACTAATGATTATATTTAAGAGGGTGCCATAATCACCAACATAGCACAGAAGAAGAAATCTTAAAGTGTTAAATGTTTGTTAAATTAATGGTGCTCAAATGAAGACAGCAACAGGCATGTTATGCGCATGATGGAGAGAGGCATGTAGCCTCACTAACTTAAAAGCAGGCCTACACTAAGAATGTGGGCTCAGAGAAGCAATCTTTCCTTTTATTTAGTCTGTCCTGAGAGAAACAGAAGCTTCATTTCATCATGCCTGAGTAACAGAGAAAACTTACCATAGTGTAGTTCCTTTTTCGGCAACCTCCAAACAAAAAACATTCACAGTATGAAATAAGTGGCTGAACGCTGCCTTAAAACATTTGTTAAGTATTATTGTGTATAGTCCACACTAAGGGTCATTTGTGAAAGCCCCTTTCCCCGCCACAACATTGTGAAAGGTGATGTTGTGGTGGCAATAGAGGCTTGTACATATGCCTCTTAGTGTGGAGTATGCATGGGAGGACTTACTTAACTTTTTAAGAGTGGCAAACTCTAACATTAAAGATATTATTTTGAGAACAGAAAGAAAAATGTGCTCTTTAGATCCTGCTAATGTATCTTGTTTTTTTAATCACAAGCTTCAAGAAATGCTGGCTTTCGCATACAATAAAACAATTTGTCCTCTTGGAGAAGTTACAGATTTGTTTAGGTAAAAAGAATACCAGGTTAGAGTTGCTCCTCATATACACATGCTCTTATGGATAAAGGATGCACCTAAATTTGGAACTGATACTGATGACTGTACAGTGTTTTTTATAGAACAGTATGCACCATCTGCCACCTGCACCATCCCAGATGAGAGGATTAACAAAACCCTTAAACAATAAGTTCTACTGTTCCACACACATAGGGCCTGATTCACAGAACTAACTTAAGATAAAATCCTAAACTTACTACCATTTACTAATTTTGGTATTCACAGAAGGCACTTACTCATTGATGAGTAAGTGCCTTCTGTGAATACCAAAATGAGTAAGTGCCTTCTGTGAATAACAAAATGGTAATAAGTTTAGGATTTTGTCTTAAGGTATTTCTCTGAATCGGGCCCACAGATGTGGGAAATATTGCCACCAAAGAAACAGATGTATAGATACATTTTATACAAGGTGTTGTTTCAGTTTTCCATAGCCTGTTATCTCCAAAGGAACATACGCTCACAAGAAAATCTCCAAAAATACATATAATCTGAAAAGATTAGAGGCCTCCACATATATTAATGATTACAATCCTGTTATTCTAAACTTATGGAAAATGAACATGGACATACAGGTTGTTGCAGACAGCTCCATTGTTGCTTGCTCTTTCACTTTGTTATATTACATGTAGGTAGTATATTATAGGCCTCATTAAACTTGTTACCTTTTACTTATATTCTCTCCCTACATTACACTTGTCACAGTTTACAGGGACTGACCATTTACCTAGATATTACAGTGCAATCAGAACGCAGGTTTTCCCTAGTTCGAAATCTCATGCATTATGCATGAGGGTTCTTGGAAGCACAGCAGGTCTGCCATCTCCTGTATAAAATCTGTGAAGACAGTTCATGCCCTACGTCATCCTTAGGTTGACACAGTAATACAGCAAGGTAGGACCCCGCCAGAGACCTATGGGTATATATGCATCACATCTTGCTAAGATAGCTAGAGGAGTCCGAGACTTCCCGTCCGACACACTGACCGGAGACGCTGAGGTTCCTGCATGCAGACGCTACAGCTCGCAGTGGTCTAACATCCCCTGTGGAGTGTCCAGCTCGAGACCAGGACAGGGTCTCATAGTCTCACTTCAGGTAATGGGGTCGACTAAATCCTAGATTAATTCTTGGCTTAACACTTACACCCATGCTAGATACACTTAGGTACATCTAGTTAGGGAGGCATAGTAGGAGTACACATTTTTTTATCATGTGTTTTATATACCTGAATGTATTCATGATTTTAGTAAGATGGTAGAACTATACCATCCTTTTACCTGTATAGTACTGTTAATCATTTACATCCCACACTGTCTAATGGTTCTTGCAGCACTTCTATTCTACTCCAGAATAACAACTGTTCAATAAATGATTATTGAAAATGTCTTGCATGTTTTATTCGGTGTATCTGTCTGAGACAGACTAATTAAGCATGAGCGACTGAGCGAAAGGAATTATACTGTTTCCACGGTCCTGGAGGATCTGGCTTGTTATGTTCAATGGTTGCCAAGAACTACTCTCTCCTTGGTAAGAGGAGATGCTAGTGGCACTGTGAATTAATTGGTACAAGAAGGCCGATATACCTGGTGGGGGTGATCAGAGTTCATCTGACACCAATCCTACAGTGTATGTTGCCTAAATGCGCAGATCCTGTATATTTTCTATAGGAACTACATGAAAACTCCTTACATCACACAAGTCAGAGAAAACAGAGATGAAGGAAACAAGGTAGGAGATTTCTGCAGAAATATTTCCTTGTAGGAACTTGTACAGTTTCTCTTTGAAAATGCTTTTACTTAGAGAGAGAGGTTCCTTTGAGTGCTATGACAGATTGAGTTCATCTAGTTTATACTCAAAGTCTGGGGGAATTATTTGGGTTAGTCTAGGCCTTGCCAATTAGCAAAACAGAGTCTTGAAGTCTTTCCCAGAAATTGAGTACTTAGCAGAGCTTGATCCAGAGAGTACAGATATTCAAAAACAAATATGTTGGGAACCTACTATCCAAGAAGAAGTCCGCACCTCAAAAATACATGTCTATATGAAATTCTGTAAAAGTATAGGTACCAAAGCAATGTGACAGTGTTGGAATGTGGGTTATTGGTAGGGAGAAATGAAGGTCAGCCACTGTCAATGTGTCCACCAACACAGTAGAGGGCTCAGTATAGGTCTTAGAAAATTATTCCTATGCTCAAGCTTGGCTGCGAGCAGGCAGGCTTAACTTCAAAGACAGGTATTATAGCATTTAAAAGCACAATTTCAGTAAATAATTAACACACAATACAAAAAAAATCCATCACCAGTTTATAAACATGAGAAATAGTTTTATCTTTAAAATGACACCAAAACGACAAAATCCAATGTAGGGAACCAGAGATATGAATTTTCAAAGATTGAGCAATTTCTAGCACATAGACACCTATAGCGCCTTATCGGGACATCTGGTCGCAATAGACCAGGTCAAATTCAAAGTTTCAGGCCGACGTGATGGAGCCCTGGGTGGCTACCCCTTGAGGTAGGTCTGGGTTAAAGTTTTTACCTTCAGATGTAGAAACTTTACTTGAGCTTTTCTTCCTTTTGTCTCCTGAAGCTCTCAGCCATTATGGATTTGGTGAGGGTTCACTGGATTGCCTTGCGGCGAGCTCCCAGTCAAACTAATGGAGGTCCGACCTCCAGAGCATTCCGGCGGAACAAACCAAGGATCCAGGAAAACAGGCGGTTGAAGGTAGGCGGCTTGGCTTTCTCAGTTGCTCCGGGTCACCTATTATTGGTTCGGACTTAGATACTTTTATGGAGCTTTTTCTCTCAGCGTCCCTTCATGCTCTTCACCAGGCCGGATTAGGTGAAGGTTCGCTGGCCACAGATTTCAACTACTCCCGGTCAAACTTCTGGAAGTAGGATCTACGGAGCTTTTCAGCAGGGCAAACCTGGATGGTAGGCGGCTTGCCTGGCTAGGTTGAGTCAGTCCCCTTATGGAGATTTTTTCCAAACTTCTAGGAACTTCTTCCTGAAGTTCCCCAAAGGTTCCCAAAGTGTCTCAAACTCACCCCAGGGGTCTGGAAGCTCCATGGTGGTCCTTGAAATTTGAGGACTTCAGTTCCCACAAACTACTTGGACAAAACCCTTATAAATCCACTGATAGTTCTCCAGTTTGAGGATCCTTGGTGGTGATGTTCCATGTGGGCTCTGTTAACCTGTAGCTTGCAGGGAGTCCACTCTTTAGTCCTTTTTAAAGCAATGTAATCCATGGGCTGTAGTTTCAGATGGTGCAGAGGGTGCAGTCTTCAGAGTGCAGGCCTTAGGAAATGCACATTAAACTTCCAGCTTGGCTTGTCTTGATTTCTTATGTTTCAAGCAGCAGATCTGACGGACTCCTGTCCAATGGGCTGCAGGGTGCCACCCAAAGGTCTGACCACTTCCTGCAGAGTGTGGCACTATTTCGTCCCGGAGTGCACCAATTCTTCCAAATTCATAATTGATGATTTTCCAGAAGGGAGGGAAGAGTTGGCCGAACACACCCCATACATGGCTAATGTCCATAGTCTCTCCCCTTGGATTTGCTCATTCCTTCCTTAATCCTAGCATCTGGCTGGAGGTCAAAAGAAGTACCTGATCCCTCAGCCCTGGAGCACCTAGGGGAGACCCTGAGGATACCTAATATGCCAAAACATTGTAGGTGAACCATTTTTAAGGGCTCCAAACAACAAAGTCAAGTTTAGGCACAATTTACAAATGCAGTCCTGCAACAAAGGGCTCCATTTAAACTGACCTCAGGGTTCAGCAGTGCACACATGCAAGTGCATGAAGGGCTGCGGGTCTCTAAACTACCATGCCCTATTATATACTAGGTACTGATAGGTAGTTTCAGTCCCCCTGCCCTATTATCTACTTGGGCCTTAGAGGATAGGTCACGCCTACACACATGGGTACCCAACCCATAGTGTACCCTAGTGTATGAAGGTGTTTTTACTTTACTCTAAATGTGTCTCTTCCAGCATTGCACTGTCCCTGGGCCTGGTTAGGCAGAGCCCAGGATCAGTAAGAGTCAGTTACCACCAGTACCAGTCAAAAAACGTTGGGGGGTGTCCAGGGCACAGGATGACTTTCCATCAGACGGAAAACCTCGATGAAGGCAAATATGCTGTAGTTGTTTGCAACTGTTGCTTGGTTTGGCATGCAAAAGGTAACTTAAAAAACCATTGAAAACCTATTTGTCAAACTGCTGAGAAAAAATTATGTTTCCCCTTCTCCAGCTATTCAAACCTTGACATTGTGAAACAGAATAACTTAGAAAATGTTACTGCTATGAAGACTCTTTTAGTGCTGTAAAAGACAGAGTTCAATGTCCAAAATTTCCAAACTACCTGAAAATGTTAAATGAAGAAATTGAACAAGAAGAAACAATTGCTATTGAGATAGGAAAGTAAAGTTACCAAAGCAGCTGGAGTTCCAGAGCTTTCAGTCGAGATCATTTTGGACAACCAATAATTGAAAGTGAAGCTGCCATAGTGATGAGTGAGGTGCAGACAGCAATGTATCAAGGAAGAGAAGAAAATGTTGACTTGGAACAGTTAGTGCAACACATGAATGATGAGCAGAAAGAGATATAAATGGAAGTGAAAACAAATATAGACCATGGATTTCTCCATGAAAACAATCAATGTAAATGTTCAAGTTTTAAGCCGATTCTTTCATATGCTAGTGGTCAAGTTGGGACAGGGAAAATGATTCTAGTCCAAGTTCTAACCTCTTATGTACAAAGAACTACAGAGTTCATTTTGTTGTGTGTATTAACAGCACCTACCGGATTAGCTGCACACAATATCAAAGGAAATACATACCATCGTCTACTTGCGGCACCTGTTGAACACCGTAACAAACTGGCATACAAAACTTTTTTTGGTTGAGCTTGTCATGAAGATTCCAGAGTTTTGAGGAATGTAAACCTTTTCATCACTTAATGCTTGCCTTAGTGCATTTGAGAATGCAACAGATATTGAAGACCGAGAATGAATTACTTTTTGGAGGAAAGCAGGATACTGTTTTTGGTGATTCATTGCAAATTACCCCTATCAAAGGGCAGCCTGTTTTTAAGACACTTTTACATGAAGATACTCAAACAGAGCTGCTGAAAGAGACAAGTGAGATGCAGAAAGAAGCAAGAGAGATGCAGAAAGAGGCAAGAGGGGTACAGAAAGAGGAGAGAGAAGTACAGAAAGAAGCAAAAGAGGTGCTCAAAAAGGCAAGAGGGATACTGAAAGAGGCAAGAGCAGTGCAGAAAAAACCAACAGAGGTGCAGAAGGAGGCACAAGGGTGCAGAAATAAGGAAGAGGAGTGTAGAAAAAAGCAACAGAGGCACAGAAAGAGGCAAGCGTGGTGAAGAAAGAGGGTCGAAAGGTGTTGAAAGAGGTAAGAAAGTTGCGGGAATAGGGGTGCAGAAAAAGGCAAGAGGGATGCAGAAAGAAGCAACAGAGGTGCTGAAAGAGGCAACAGAGGTGCAGAAAAACATACAAGAGGTGCAGAAAGAGCAAGAGAAGTGCAGAAATAGGCAACAGAGGTACAGAAAGAGGCAGGAGAGGTGCAGAAACAGGCAGGAAAGGTACAGAAAGAGGAAACAGGGGGGCAGAAAGAGGCAGGAGATCTCTAGATAAAAGCAACAGAGGTGCTGAAAGAGACAATTGAAGTGCATAAAGGGGCAGGAGAACTGGAGAAAAGAGCAACAGAGATGCTGAAAAAGGCAAGTGAGATACAGAAAGAAGTAAGAGAGGTACAGAAAGAGGCAATAGACATGCAGAAAGAAGCAACAGAGGTGCAGAAAAAAGCAACAGAGGTGTAGAAAGAGGCAAGAGGGGTGCAGAAAGAAGCAAGAGGATTGCAGAAAGAGGCAATAGAGGTACAGAAAGAGGCAAAAGAGGTACAGAAAGAGGCAGAGAAGGCGTAAAAAGAGGGAACAGGGGTGCAGAAAGAGGCAAGAGATGTGCAGAAAGAGAAAAGAGAGGTGCAGAAAGAAGGACGAGAAGTTCAGAAAGAACTATCAGAGGTGCTGAAAGAGGTGCAAAGAGTGCATAAAGAGCAAGAGAAGTGCATAAAGAGGAAACAGGGGTACATAAAGAGGCAAGAGAGGTGTAGAAACAGGCAGGGAAGGTGCAGAAAGGGGGAACAAGGGTACAAATAAAAAGGCACAAGAGGTACAGAAGGAGAAAATTGGGGTGCAAATAGAGGCAAGAGATCTGCAGTAAAAAGCAACTGGGGTGCTGAAAGAGGCAAGCGAGGTGCGGAAAGAAGCAAGAGAGGTGCAGAAAGAGGCAATAGAAGTGAAGAAATAAGCAACAGAGGTACAGAAAGAGACAAGAGGAGTGCGCAAAGAGCCAAGAGCAGTGTAGGAAGAACCAAGACAAGTGCAGAAAGAAGCAACAGAGGTATAGAAGGAGGCAGTGCAGAAAAAGCAACAGAGGTGCTGAAAGAGGTACAAAGAGTATAGAAAGAGGAAAGAGAAGTACAGAAAGAAGCAACAGAGGTACAGAAAGAGGCAAAAGTGGTACAGAAAGAGAAAAGAGAGGTGTAGAAAGAGGATAGAGAGTTGGACAAAGAGGGAAGAGGGGTGCAGAAAGAGGCAAGAGCAGTACAGAATGAAGCAACAGTGCTGCTGAAAAAGGCAAGAGGTGCAGTAAGAAGCAAGTGAAGTACAGAAAGAGGCAACAGAGGTGCATAAAGACACACGAGAGGTACAGAAACAAGCAATAGAATAGCAGAAAGAGGCAAGAGAACTACTGAAAGAAACAACAGAGGTGTAGAAAGAAGCAAGAGCATTGCCAAAAGAGGTAAGTGAGGTGTAGAAATAGGCAACAAAGAGCCACAAAGACGCAAGTGGTACAGAAAGAAGAGAGAGAAGTACAGAGCGAAGCAAAAGAGGTACCTAAAGAGGGAAGAGGGGTGCAGAAAGAAGCAACAGAGGTACTGAAAGAGGCATGAGAGGTACAGAAAGAAGCACGTGAAGTGCAGAAAGAGGCAATAGAGATGCAGATAGACACAAGAGAGCTGCAGAAATGAGCAAGAGAATAGCAGAAAGTGGCAAGAGAATTGCCGAAAGAAGCAACACATGTGTAGAAAGAAGCAAGAGAAGTGCAGAAAGAGGCAAGTGAGGTACAGTAATAGGCTAGAACAGTGCAGAAAGAAACAACAGAGGTACAAAAAAAGGCAAAAGGGGTGCAGAAAGAGGTAGGCGAGGTGCAAAAAGAGGCAGGAGAGGTACAGAAGAGACAGGAATGGTGCAGAAAGAAGGTAGAGCAGTGCAGAAAGAGGCAAGAGAATTGATGAAAGAAGCAACAGATGTGTAGAAAGAAGCAATTGAAGTGCAGAAAGAAGTCAGTGAGGTGCAGAAAGAAGCAAGAGCAGTGCAGAAAGAACCAACAGAGGGGCGAAAAGAGGCAAGAGGGTCAGAAAAAAGTAGGAGGGGTGCACAAAGAGGCAAGAGAGGTACAGAAAGAGCCAGGAGGGGTGCCAAAAGAAGCAAGAGAAGTGCAGAAAGAAGTAACAGAGGTGCTGAAAGAGGCACAAAGGGTGCAGAAAGAACAAGAGAAGTACAGAAAGAGGCACAAGAGGTCCAGAAAGAGGCTAGAGAGGTGCAGAAACAGTTAGGAAAGGAGCAGAAAGAGGGAACAGGGTACCAAAAGAGGCAAGAGATATGCAGAAAAAAGCAACAGAGATGCTGAAAGAGGTAAGTGAAGTGCCAAAAGATGCAAGTGATCTGCAGAAAAAAGTAACAGATGTGCTGAAAGAGGCAAATGAGGTGCAGAAAGAAGCAAGAGAAGTGCAGAAAGAAGTAACAGAGCTGCTGAAGTAGGCAATAGAAGTGCAGAACAGGCAGGAAAGGTACAGAAAGAGAGAACAGGGGTGCATAAATAGGCACGAGATTGGCAGAAAAAAGCAACAGAGGTGCTGAAAGAGGCAAGTGAGGTGCAGAAAGAGGCAAGAGATCTGTAGAAAAAAGCAACAGAGGTGCTGAAAGAGGCAACAGAGGTGCAGGAAGAGGCAAGAGAGGTGCAGAAAGTAGAAGAGATGTGCAGAAAGAGGCAAGAGAAGTACATAAAAAGAAAGAAATATGCAAAAAAAGCAACAGAAATGCAGAAAGAGACAAGAGAGGCTCAGAAATAAGCAAGAGTTGCTTGCACACCAATAGTGCCAATTTAACACCCACATTTAGCAATAAGTAACATGTGATCATTTTAGGTTTACAACGGGCCTTCCACCACACTGTAACACTGTAACACGCTGTGCAAAAGTCGGTGCAGCCAAACAGCCACCTTTTTTATTGGCCCCCGCTTGATGAATCACCCTGAAACTTTCAAGACAGGAGCTGATTCGAGCGTGATTTGTCAACCTGCACCAAAGATATTGGCAAATCCAAAAATGCTTTTACAATGTAAATTAGTTCCTAACTAAAACTACCTACTGGTGACATAAATATATATATTCACAAAAAAAACATAGGTTTCATAATCGTTATAGTTAAGAATTAGCATTTTAAAAAACCTTTGAAATTCACTAAAACAACCATAGGTTTCACAATCGTTATAGTTAGGAATTAGCATTTAAAAAAACCTTTCAAATTCACTGAAATAACCATAGGTTTCACACCAGTTATAGTTAGCTGAACATTTTACTCATACAAAACCATTGAAATTCGCACGTTATAGTTAGTTGGACTCACTATAACTCGCGCGCCCGCAATCCACTGCTGATGATGTCACATATTAAATCATTTATGACATGGTCAGTGACATCACTGATGACATCACTGATGACATCTCAAATGACATCCTAACTATAACGATTATGAAACCTATGTTTTTTTTAGTGAATTTCAAAGGTTTTTTAAAAGCTAATTCCTTGCTATATCAAGTTTGGAACCTCCGATTTTTAAAGTGAATTATTATTTTTTTTAGCAGCTGTTTGTTATAATTATTAATTTATTTATTTTTTAATCTAAAATTAATTTTTCAATGTATTTTTCATGTAGGTTTTTTTTGTCATTTTGTCTCGGAGCGCTCAGCGTGCACACACCGGTAAGCTGACCCGAGAGCGCAGCGATAGCGCTATTCCCCCGTGCGGGAAAAAAAAATTGTATTTAAAGTAAAAAATAATGCAAGACATTTAGTGGCATACTTATAAAAGTAATATTTTAGATTTTAAATACCCGTATTTTAACTTTAAACGTATTTCCGAAAAGTTAGCAAAACATCATTTAGGCGCGACGCGTAAGCGCCCCCGGAAGCGCCTACGTTCGTACCGCGTAAGCGCCCCCGGAAGCACTCCGGTGCGCGCAGCGTAAGCGCGTCAAGTCATGTGACCTTAAAATAACACTTTTCATTGGTTCTTTACAGTTTGTTGTACAACTAATGAAAACCCCACCCATTTCCTTCACTACATCTTTCACTTTGGAGAGAGCAAGACCTGTTCCCTGTTTCTCTTCATTACTTTTTAAAGAATGGCTGCATGACCACCTAGCAGCAGTGAAGACTCTGATGAGTTTATCCAGAAGGACCCTCCTCAGCCAAAGGTGAAGGAGCACTTTATCTGGAATTTTTTTACAATTCCACCAGGGGAAAAGAAAGTAAATGCTCCTAAGGTGGTGTGTAAGATTTGCCAAACAGTTCTTTCACGGGGTGACCCTAGAAGGAAATATTGTTTTGGCAACTCAACAATGATCAGGCATGTTCAAAGGAGGCACCCCCAGAACTATGCCCGGGAGAGTGTCAGAGACCTGGCACGTAATCCCCCAAGAGATGGCGCCTCAACATCCACTGGAGGAGCAATTTAATTGGCGAGAGGAAGAGCAGTGGAATTGGAGCTGATACCGAACATTCAACCAGTATTTTCTGACATCACCATTAAATGTAAGCAGTGTGATGACTGCTTTGCTACAGAGAGCAGAGTATCAAGCTAATTGCATGCAAAAGAGAAGACCATCGGTGCCCTCCCCAGCCCTAATTTTTCCCCTTTTATTTGCTCCTGTTGAGCAGTTTGGCATTCCCTATTTTTGTTTTTGTTGAGAAAAAAAACCAAAAAATGTAAAAACGGTCAGAAAAAGTAAAAAAAAAAAAAACAACTAAAAAAGAAGAAAAAAAACAGTTCTTTTTAGAACTACCTCCAATTCTCCAAAAAGAGCTGTATTCTTTACAAATTCAAAAGGACTGAGTGAAGTGGAGTGCAGTGAGAGAGGAAAGGACAATTAGTGAGGGAGCTAAGAAAGGGACGAGAGGGGATGGGAAGTGAAGTAGGGTGATTGAACGAAGGTGAGTGTGGGAGGTGAATGAGGGGAAGGGGAGTGAACATGGGGAATGAGGATAAGTGAAGAAAGCGGAGTAAGGGAACGGGGGTGAGGAAGGGTAAGAGAAGAGCAGTGAGGTTGAGGAAAGAGGGGTGATAGAGAGTGGATAAAGGCAAGTCAACGTGAGACCGGGGAGTGAGGGAATGAGGAGACAGAGGAAGTGAAGGAAAGAGTGAGAAAAGAAGACTGAGTGAGGGAGCAAAGAAAGATATGTGAGGGAGCGTGGCTGAGTTATAGGGAGTGAGTGTAACAGAAGAGGAGTGAGAGACTAAGAGGATGGAGAGAATGCAGGTAACAGAGAGAGAGTGACGGAAGGGGAGTGAGTAAGTAAGAGGACAGAGGGATTGAGAGAAGGAGTTTTTGAAGTGGAGTAAGGAGAGTAACAGAGGGTAAAAGAGTGAAGGAGTGAAGGAAGGGAAGAAACAGGAAGGAAAGTAAAACAGGAGAGCTGAAAGAAAGTGAGTGTGGGAGTGTGGCTGAGTTTTAGGGAGTGAGCGTGACAGAAGAGGAGTGAGAGACTAAGAGGATGCAGAGAATGAGGGTAACAGAGAGAGAATGAGAGAAGGGGAGTGTAGAAGTAAGAGGACAGAGGGAGTAAGGGAAGGAGTTAGTGAAGTGGATTAAGGAGAGTAAGGGAAGAAAAAAGAGTGAAGGAGTGAAGGAAGGGAAGAGAGAGAAAGGGAAGTAAAACAGGAGATTTGAAAGAAAGTGAGTGAGGGAGTGTGTCTGAGTTTTAGGGAGTGAGCGTGACAGAAGAGGAGTGAGAGACTAAGAGGACGCAGAGAATAAGGCTAACAGAGAGAGAATGAGAGAAGGGGAGTGTAGAAGTAAGAGGACAGAGGGAGTAAGAGAAGGAGTTAGTGAAGTGGATTAAGGAGAGTAAGGGAAGGGAAAACAGTGAAGGAGCGAAGGAAGGGAAGAGAGAGGAAGGGAAGTAAAACAGGAGAGCTGAAAGAAAGTGAATGAGGGAGTGTGTCTGAGTTATAGGGAGTGAGCGTGACAGAAGAGGAGTGAGAGACTAAGAGGACGGAGAAAATGATGCTAACAGAGAGAGAATTAGGGAAGGGAGTGTAGAAGTAAGTAAGTAAGTAAGAGGACAAAGGGAGTAAGAGAAGGAGTTAGTGAAGTGGAGTAAGGAGAGTAAGGGAAGGGAAAAAAGTGAAGGAGCAAAGGAAGTGAAGAGAAAGGAAGAGAAATGAAGGAAAAGGTCTAAAAGAAGGTGAATGTGGGAGGGGAGTGAGGAAAAGGGGAGTAAACATGGGGATTGAGAATAAGTGAGGGAAGCGCAGTAAGGGAACGGGGGTGTGGGTGGGTGAGAGAAGAGTAGTGAGGTTAAGGAAAAGAGTGTTGAGAAACTAAATTTTGTACGTCAAACTTACCTTATAAGTAATGTAAACTTACTTACATATTTTAGTAAATTTAATATCTGTGGAAGAGAAAAAAAGTAAGTTATAATATTTATATTATATATTTTACAATACAAGAGAGAAAGCAGCAGATTAAGAAAGCAGGAGATTAAAAGTCATAAAAGGGTAGTAAGAGATAAAGTAGGAGAGAAGAACTCAGAAAGGAAAACTAAGGACTGGTGAAGGTCAGAGAGAGTGAAAAAGAAATAGAGGGAGAGCAAAATACATTAGGATAATGACATGGATACATTCAATGACAGAGAACAAGAGAAGGAGAGAGAAATAAAGTGAAAGTGAGTAAGATACTGAAGGAATGTGCATTAGGAAAACTAAAGAAAGAAAGGGAAGTAAATAAAGGAGAGTGAGTGACAGGGAAGCAGGAGTGAGTGATGGTGGATTCATGACATTGAGGGATGGAATGTGAGTGAGGGTGAATGTAGGGCCGTAAGACAGTGAGGGGACAATGGGAATGACGGTAACAGAGAGGGAGTGTGGGAAGACAAGTGAGAATATGAGAGAATGGAGGGAGTGAGAAAAAGAGTGAGTAAAGGGGAGTTAGGTGAGTGAATGAAGGGGAATGACTGAGGTAGCAAAGGAAGGAAAGAAAGAGAAGAGAAGTGAAGCAAAGAGACTAGGAAAAGGTGAGTGCTTGAGGAGAGAAAGAGGAAGGGGAATTAAAGATGATGAATGAGAATAACTGAGGGAACCGGAGTTAGGGAACAAGGATGAGAGAGGGTGAGTGAAGAGCAGTGAGGTTGAGGAAAGAGGGAAGATAGAGGGAGGATAAAGGCAAGGAATAAGGAAAGGGAGGTCAGGGAGAGTGAGAGAAGGCTAGCGAGGGTGAGTTAAGAGGAGTGATAAAGAATGGAAAAAGGTGAGTGAGCATAAGACAAGGGGAGCATAATATATATTTGATAATAAAAAATACAAAATAATTTGCACAACATGTTATATGGTTTATTTTTGCTGTTCTCAGAATATATTGAATTTCACTTAAAACAGTGACTTCAATACTACTCATCATATGACAGCGGGCAAAAAAAACAATATCAAAATGATTGTGTTTAAAAAACCCATACAACGTTTCAATAAATAATGTAAAATTTAGAAAAAACTTATCTTAAGTCACTTTTGATCCACGTACTTTTCCACGAGGCCAAATAGTATATGGAAAGTCATTTTCTTTGGAAATTACTCAAGAGTGTTCTTAATCTCCCATTTACCCGAGTTTCTGAAATAAAAGCTCCAACATCTTTTACATTATGAAACAATAGTTTTATTTCCAACTCCTCGCTTACTTTTCATTAATATTTCCTACAATACTCACATCACACACTACGTGATACACTTATACTACCTCTATGACAACTACATGTTTTTTATTATCTTCAGCACTCTCACTCGGAAAGTAATTAACTGCTCCAATATTCATAGGCCAATTAGCCTCCCTAAAATGTTGGTTGTAAGAACACTAGGTAAGAATTTTGTAAGTCAGAAGGCAAACGTTGTTTGAAAGTCAATTGAGTATCAACACAGTTACTCCAGACTTTTTGACATTTTAAATAAGCTGTGTAATGTCCTGATGTTGTAGAAGGACCAGCATGGTAAATAATTGCTGCAGTTGCAAAGGTTCTTCCTGAAATTGACAATTGAGAAGCCACAACATTTTTAATTAAAGTTGTCAATTTAGTTCCATCAGGTCTACATCGTTGGAACATTAAAATTACATACTGTCCATAACTTTGTATAAATAATGTTGATAGCATTGCAGATTTACATCGAGTACAGACCATGTTTTGATTTGCTTCTCTAACTAGATTATTAAAAGACACTGATTGGCAGTCTGGTAAAGTCAAATATATAAATCTTTCAGTGTCTATTGTAGTACTACTTGAAAAGGAGCAATTGTCGCAGTCATGTTGCCATTTATGAGAAAGGCCGAAAAGATTTTCTACATCTACAACTTTATCTTGAAATACAACAAGCATATACATTAGAAATTCCTGACAATCTTGCTGAATATTCTGTGAAAATTGATTTAGACCAGAACATATGTCTAAAACATTTTGAATTTCAGAAACACTTTGTATTTTTGTTCTATCACTGCTACATTTCTCAAACACGGAATTCAACAAACAACAAAATCTTTGATCTCGATTTTCAGCAATCTGCTTTTGTACAGTTTGGAGAAAAAAACCAACATTAACCACTACATTAGCATAGCAGTTGACACCAGAACTGTTTTCAAACTGAAATCCAACAACATCTTTAACTGAATCATTTTCTTTTCTTCTTACAATTACTGGTTCATCTACTTTTTTCTTTTTGCTACAACTTCACTACCATTTTTCTCATTTCTTCTTTTTCGGCCTACTACACGCTTTTCAAATAGAGGATATTGAGGTAAATTTGGAGCATACTCTCTTCTTAACCTATTATATTCTTTTACACAATTTAGATCTGCACTAATCTTTGTGTCATCAAAATCAATCAAGTACAATCCAGATAAAGTTCTAACTCGAGATAAAGCAACATATGCCATACCTTCCTTGAACACAGAACTTCCAATATTCACCAAAGCACTATCTACACTTAAACCTTGAGATTTATGAATAGTCACTGCATATGCCAAAGAAACAGGAAACTGTTTTCTGCGGACATATACATCTTTCACAAGCAAAAACCGGGCAGAACAACGACTGATTTGTTGTACTTCTTCAATACCATCAAATTTAATTTTTATAAATTCAATTCCATCTCTATTTCGGTAATTCACAAAATCCACAACATGACCCATTGCTCCACTTACTAAACCTCTTTCCACATGTAAATTACGTCGTATAATTATACGACAATTTAAAGATGTATACAGAGTCTTTTCCAAACCAGCAGTTTTAGATATTGTCTTCTCTAAAGAATCCAATTTTGATTTCAACTTTTCTGACAAAATAATAGTTGCTCCTTTATGTTCGATTTTATCAATAGCTTCCAGTTTCGCAATCTCTTGATTTTCCAACTTTAACATTTTGTTGTTGAAGATTGAACATTCTTGCAGACTTGGCATCAAGCATATGACAGATTTGTTTTCAGGAATTTTCATAAAAATATTCTCTGGGAGAATATTTTCATTTGGAAACAAATTTGAAATTAATCGTCCATGTAAGCTTCTTTGCCATGCTCAGTTAGTTTTTCAATTCTTACATCTTGTAGAATATTTTTATAATCTTCATCCTTTGCCTGTCGCATATTTTGAAGCAGTTCTGCATATTTGAAATTTAACCATATGTTAACATTTCCAATGCTTCCTAAGCACTTCCTGGTATCTTCATGCTTAAGCATTTTAATCACTGGCTGTCCTTTCACTGGAGTTAGTTGCATGAGCTCTCCAAAAACAATGATGTGTTTGCCTCCAAATAACACATCATAGTCTGTTTTAAGAATTTCTTGCATTCTTAAATGCACAAAAGCAAGCATTACATCTGATACCATGCTTACTTCATCAATGATAAGAAGTTTCATTTTCTTAAGGACTCTTGAAACTTCACAACAAGCTTCTCCAGATAGCCTGTGGTATTGTAATTGATTATCATGCTCTACTGGCAGCATCATTAAGCGATGTAAAGTAATCCCTTTAATGTTGTGTGCTGCCAACGCAGTTGGAGCAGTAACAACACAAGAGAGCGATGACTCCGTTCTTTTCTGCAGATATGTTGCAATTGCTTTAATCAGGAAACTTTTTCCAGTTCCTGCTTCTCCACTCACGTACAGTCGGACAGATATAAATGATGTACATGAGCACTCTTTTTTCCCATGAGATAAACCATGCTCAATGTGTTCTGTGACTTCGTCATATATTTGTCTCTACTCAATGTTTAGTTCTTTTTCCAAATCTTCTAAGTTAACTCCATCCTCCTGAGCTTGTTCCATGGCTCTTTCAACTTCATCCATGGCAGTGGCAGCTTGATTTTGTATAATTGGTCCTCCTACTGGATCCTGACTCAATAAAGCAGAACTCTGACTATCTTGAGAACTGTCTCTAGCAATCTCTGCTGCAATTGTAGCTTCTTGCTGTATTTTCTGGTTCAACATTTGCAGATAATTTGAAAAAACAGGACATTCTATGGTATCCTTGGTTGCATTGAATGAATCTTCATAAGTAAGAAAATCTCCAAGTAGTTCCTCTTCTGTACGCCAAGGATTAAAGAGTTGCAAAAGAGCTAAGTAATAAAATTCCGTTTTGTCTGGAGATTCACAACTCAATTTTCGATGATTAATCAAATGGCCTTTTCTTTGTTTCACCAGACAGTCTTCAATCCAATTAGCCATCCAATTACAGCATATACACCTTTATTGATGTCTTCTGTGACGTTCCTTTTAAAAGTATAGTTTTGCAGAACTGCATAGAGACAAACGTTCTCAAGATGAGTAATTCCATTTGGATAGTATGTATCCAGCATGTTTGTCTTCAAAATATCTGTACTGTCCGGTTCTTTCTCCGCCAAATACTCTATTTCTTGTACAGATTTCAAAACTCGGTTTCGTGTTGCAGCAAGACCTAGACTCATCCAAATGATGGTTCTAGATTTGGCATATAGACTTGCTGATGATAACCGATCAGAACATTCATTTGCTCCAATTTCTCGATGCGACAACATCTTCAGACTGTAACTGTATAATTTCTTGCTTAGACTCTTTTCATGTGAAATTTCCTCCCACATTTCCTTCAGTTCCGTCTTTTCAGATTTTGTGATGTAAGACGTCACATATCGAGCCACAGCAATAGAGTTGTCAGCCACATATTGAATATCAATGTTAGCATTCCACATGGCCAAAATGACTGGGTTGTAGTCATTTATATATTTGGACTCCTCATTTCTTCTTAGGTTGTATGTATTTTTAGGTGATTTTCTTGTCACAGTATGTCGTAGAGAAGACATAAAATTGTTCACTCTTTCTTTCGATGTTACTGGACGTGGAAATGCAAAACGACACTTCGTGTAGAACTTGTCCTTGGATTTGTATTTTCGACGACAGTATTTTCCACAACGATGGGTTTGAAAGCGTAAAACTTGATGTCTTAAATTGTTTTTTTCTGTACTTTTCGGAACAGCACATGTAGAATACTGCTCAATGAAACTCATCACTTTCTCATCTGAATCTGTTCCAAATTTTGGTGCATCTTTAATCCATAGCAGCATATGTATGTGAGGAGCACCTCTTGCTTGATACTCCTTTCTCCAAAAGAAATCCAACACCTCTAACAAGCGGAGGATTTTTTTTGTTTGTAATAAAAGACATCATAGCTTCAAACCTATGATTGAAATATCTGCATACATTAACTGGGTCCAAAGAGCACAGTTCTCCAGGTGTCTTGTATTCAATATTTTCAATGTTTTTATTTGCCTCTCGTAGAAATTCAAGTAAGTCTTCCCAAGCATACTCAGCACAGCTAAGAGTGAGGAACCATGTAGGAGTTCCTAAGTTTCCTAGCATACATTTCAATTCCCCATGACGACGGTACCAATACTCGTTAGTACCACGCTGACATGCCATGAGATTAATTAACTGAGATTCCAAAACACTGTCTTGCAGTTTCACTTTATCCATAAAGTCCTTTGCCGAAACATTTTGTAGATGTGCTCCACTTTTCAGTATATGGTTCACTGCATAAGAAAGTCCAGACAAGTCACTCTCAAACAGTAAATGGAACAAATATGGAATGCAATGACGAAACCTTGGATCTTCTGCATATAATCTTGAAGTCCGGTATTCAGATGCAGGAATTTGAACAGGTCGGTCGTCATATCGTCCACCTTCACCTGTTGGAAATAACTGTGGAAAACAACGAGCTTCCAAACTTTCTTCCCATACACTAATGGGACTTCCTTTTGCTTCTTTCATTTGAAACAAGTCAATAGCATTCCCCATTACTTCTATGGAATGCAATGGATGAACACCATAATGTTCATAAATTTCTTCACTTCTAGAGACATCAACTTTTTCTATTTGCCCAGCGGAGAAATCACTGTCCTCTTCTACAGCTGTTTCCTCTTCTCCCACATACACATTTTTATAGTACTGATTATTTTTTACCAGATACAATGTTGCCTTTTTGACTTTCCTAACACCCACTAATTCTTGCCAGATTTTCTTACTCTTTGTCGGAACACCATTAACTAGAATAACCAGAGGTTCCTCCTCTACTTTTTCTACACGAATTGTATCAATATTTTCTTAAAATCTAGAGGCAAATAAACAACTCTTCCCTTTAATCCTCTCTGTAAATCTGAAGGAGGCAATTTCCCTGTCTTAGGCTCCATGCGAACAATAGCCTGAAAAGGATGCACACATTGAATCAGAATAGACTCATATGTATTTAAATCCATCAATTCAGAAGGAATGTCTACCAACTCCAGATTATTATGAACAGCTCGAGCAGGCATTCTGTTTTCATTTAATTTATTATAACAATATTTACAAATACGTTGATCAGAACCCAAATCAAAACAATTTTCTACCAACAAATAAGTTGCAAAATTTTTCCACTCATTATTATTTACCTTTTTGCTTTTTTTTATTTTTTTTATTTATTCTTTATTTCGGCCGGTTGGCCATAAAAGACACACATGTATACATACATAAAACAGAGGATCATAGCAATATACGTACATCAATACTTTTAAAAACAATTAATTTTTTATGATTCAGTGCAAAATTAATTTTTCGCCAGCCTCTTTAAAACATATTTCATTTAGCAGCAAAAGATAAGCTTTTGAAGGAGTCCTACTCAAAGCATCTGGCCAGATTTCCTGCGAACAAAATACACAGAATAGATAAACCTACTAATACTGAATACAATAAACTGGGCAGTGTTAGTTTTTAAGATCCTATATGCTGTAAGACAAGATCTAGTTCCTAGGAGCGCACACATGGGTTTTAGCCATCTTTTTCGGGCTTTCGAATACGCTTTGCATATAAACAACATGTGGACCTCGTTCTCCATACAAAAGGCTGAGCACATAGGACATCTCCCACTTTTGCTGTTCAGACATTCCAATTTTTTCTTTGACCAACGTTCTATATTAAAGTTCAACATTAGATTCCCATACCTAAATTTCAGAAAAAGAGACTTCGCCATAGGGGGCTCTATTTCGTCCAAAAAGGATTCAAAACAGGGTTCATCTTTAAAGGATAAGAAATCTTGTATTAGGGTCCCAGTTCTACTTTCATGTGCAAGCCTATTAGTCATACAAGACCAAAAGGCTTTCTTTACTATGGACTTGGCGTATGGTGGTAAATTCTCTGGATTTTCCCACAACGAATACAAGCCCAGCATTGTGAGCCATTTTCTAATATGCCCAAACCATAGAATGGAGTTAAAAAAGTCCAGATTCAGTAACTCTCGAAGGCCATTCCTGTGATCTAGCAATTCTGGGGTAGACCAAATCCTTATCCAAAACATTAATGGTCTAATGATGGTCAGATAATCAGTTCGTTTAAAATTCAGATCTAATTGGAGGGGAATTAGTGGTGTACTAGTGGGAACCCTTACAATTGTTCTCATGAATTTGTTATCCAGGCCTTTGAAGCTCTCCCTGGCCCAAGGTCCCCATATCTCAGCCCCATATAGCGCGGCAGATTGGATTTTAAATTTAAAGAGTTCAAGTACAGGGGTTACACTCTTGCTTGTACTGGTATTCAATTTATTAATTATTGGTTTGACATTGTGGGCGTATGACACCTTGCTTTTCTCAATTTGGGCCTTCCATGTTAGTTTTGAATCGAGTATTACCCCCAGATAGGAAAAATTGTCCACAGTTCCTAAAGTTTGGCCATTCAGGATCAAATTCCCTCTGTCCGGTCTACTAGGATTCAATGCCATACATTTAGTTTTGTCAACGTTTATTTCTAGTCCTTTGGTCACACAGTAGCTGCTAAAGGAATTTAAGAGTGCCTGGAGGCCCTTCTTGGTTTGGGATATTAAGATGGTATCATCCTCGAAAAGCAACGCAGGCACCCTCTCTCCATTAAGCTGTGGTGAATCATTGCTACAACCATTCAGGTGATCAGGGACATCATTGACAAATATAGAAAAAAGGGTGGGGGCCAAGACGCATCCTTGCCGGACACCACTCTCGATTGGGATGTTGCGCGTCAGCTCACCATTTGGACCCCATCTAATATTTGCATAGTTTCTAGCGTGCAACTCAATTATTTGTACCAAAAGACTCCCTGGCAGTCCGGCTTCATTTAAGGATCTCCAGAGCAGGTTGCGAGGGACAAGGTCAAATGCTGCTCTCAGATCTACGAAAGCTACATACAAATGACCTTTCCTAATGTGCACATATTTCCAATATATACAACAAAATCTGAAGACCTGATCTATGGTACTGATCTTGCTCCTAAAGCCTGCTTGAAATTTAGAAAGGATTGCTGACTCCTCCAGCCAATCATTTATCCGAAATAGTAAATGTTTGGCATAGAGTTTTTGCAGGGTGTCCATTAAACTAATAGGTCTGTAATTTGAAGGAACAGATCTATTCCCCTTTTTGAAAATTAAAACAACTTCTGCTGCACGCCAACTATCGGGGAATTCACAATTTTTGGACAAAGCATTAAACAAACGATTTATATAAGGAGCCCAAACTTCAATTTCGTGCTTGTAGAGGTCGCCCGGTATTTTATCAGGGCCAGGAGCTTTACTATTTTTTAGTTCATTAATTGCCCTTTTCGTTTCGTCCAGAGTGAAATCAAGACATTCAGAAGGTGGAAGTAGCCGTGGAATCTCGTCAACACCACTATCATATTGTTTGTACAGAGATGTAAAGTGTGACACCCATGTCAATTCATCTAGGAACATGTCCTTCACAGCTCTTCCTGCATGCCCCCCATTTGCAACCAACCTCCAAAAGCCAACATTATCATTCATTTTTGCAGCAGTCAACATATCAGCCCAGATCGACTCTTCCCATGATTTTTTCGAGATTTGTTGGACATGCTTATACTCTCCCCTTGCAAGTCTGACGTCTTCTTTTGAATTGTTTTTAATAGCATTTAAGAGCTTTCTCTTAGCCATCCTGCATGAGTGGTCATACCAGAGTTCCCCGTGGCATCCCACTCGTACATTTTGTTGCTTCTTCCTAGGCATTTTGGACATATAGGTTCTTAATTCATTAAAAAAAACCTTGTGTAGTTCAACAAAATGATCATAGTGGTCAGGTGAGAAGGGTTGTCCAACTATAGGCGCGAACATCGTGCCAAAGAGTAAGTAGACCGATGCTAAGATCTTGCCTTCAGATAAGATATGTGGCCATTTTAAGGCACGTCTATTATTATTAATGTGTACCTGTTCGTACATTTTGCCAGTAGCAATCTCAGTCGATATAGGTGCAGGGATTGGTGTCACTACAACGCGTTTTTTTACAACGCATTCCGTTACATCGGAATTTTTACAACGCAGGATCCATTACATCGGATGCCATTACAACGCATGGCATTACATAGCAGATGCTATTACAACGCATGGCATTACATCGTAAGTATAGGTAAGTATACCTTTTTAAAAAAAATGTAATTAAGTTAATTTAATTAATTTAATTTAATTAATTTAATTAAAATACATTTTAAAATAGTAATTAATTTAATTTAATAAATTTAAATCTATTTATTTAATTTAATTTTAATAAAAATTGTAATTAATTTTAATTAATTAATATAATGAAATTAATTTAATTTAAATATTTTTAAAATTGTATTTAAATTAAATTAATTAAAATAATTTATTTAATTTAATTAATTTAATTAAAAAATGTAATTAATATAATATAATTAATTTAATTTAATAAATATATTTTAATTAATTTATAAATGGTAAATATAATTTAATTAGCCCTAAGCACAAACCCAACCCTGAACCCTAAAACACCCCTGTACCCCAAAACCCAAACCCAACCCTAAAACCTAAAAATACCCCTGTACCCCAAAACCCAAACCCTGCCCTGAAACCTAAAAACACCCCTGTACCCCAAAACCCAAACCCTGCCCTGAAACCTAAAAATACCCCTGTACCCCAAAACCCAAACCCTGCCCTGAAACCTAAAAACACCCCTGTACCCCAAAACCCAAACCCTGCCCTGAAACCTAAAAACACCCCTGTACCCCAAAACCCAAACCCTGCCCTAAAACCTAAAAACACCCATGTACCCCAAAACCCAAACCCTGCCCTGAAACCTAAAAACACCCCTGTACCCCAAAACCCAAACCCTGCCCTGAAACCTAAAAACACCCCTGTACCCCAAAACCCAAACCCTTTAATTATAATTAATATTAATTAAATTTATTAAATAAAAATGTAATACTTACCTATACTTACGATGTAATGCCATGCGTTGTAATAGCATCTGCTATGTAATGCCATGCGTTGTAATGGCATCCGATGTAATGGATCCTGCGTTGTAAAAGTTCCGTTGTAATAGACTTCCGTTGTAAAAGTTGCGATGTAACGGTGCATCACCAGGTGCAGGGATGTCGCTGAGCATGTGTGCATCAATATAAAGTTCCAGAGGATAGTGATCACTTTCATCCCTGTTTACCACTTTAAAATCAATCATAAAGTGCCAAATATTTAATGAGACAAGAATGAAATCTAGATTACTTTTGGATTTCGCGAAAGTTGGCTGTTTAGTTAGGTCGGATGGAAGGCGGCCGTTACATGCTCTGAGACCATAATCGACAGTTAGCCTCAGTAGTTGGACCGCCAGAGTAGTGCATTGGGCGTATTTTGAAGAATCAAGCTGGGGAATATTATATGCTTGATCTTCATCCTCAAAGACATCAGTAATCCCAAGGATCGGTTCAAAATTGCAATTTAAATCGCCTCCCAGAATTACAGGGACATCACCAACCACCCTTTTCAGGAAGGAATCCAAGGTTTCCAAAGTAGGTGATACCTTAGAACGACCAAGAGGTCTATTGTAAACATTAACAATATAGTATTCATCCCCCTTTGCGGTTACGATTTTTAAGGCCAGAATATCAGGGGTTCCTGTATCTATAAGATCGACCCTTATTGCCAAAGTGACTTTAAGCCATATGATCAATCCCCCGGATGGCCTCCCCCTGTCAGACTGAACTGCCTCATTACCAAAGGTTTTATATCCCATCCTGTGTGGAATGTCCATTGCCCATGTTTCTTGCAATAAGCAAAAGTCACTGGAATCAACATAATCTGCCCATTCGGGATCTATCAGATTTTTGCCTACTCCAGCAATATTCCATGACAGGAAAAGCAATTTTGGGGTTGGCCCACTACCAGAAAAATTACAATCATCAATGGACAACACTGATACCAGCAGAGGGTCTATTCTATCTAGCTGTAGGTTGACTGTTTGATTATCTGCTTCGGTACTCAAAGCCCCTAGTACGGTACTAATTTCATCACCAAAACAGTCCTCATGCATATCATGGGATACTTGGTTCGCTACTGAAATACTTTCCGTGATCTGAGTGCTATTTCTAGAACTAGGATTAATGCACCCAACCCTGAATGTACAATAGGTATCATATAACTTTGAGATACAATTTGGCATGATCTCAAGTCAGTCAACTGCATCTAGGCAGCTGAACCTGTTGAGGGTGGGGATTCCAGTCCACATGTTTCTGTCAACCTGTCTGGCCGGATTTGGTGCATAACCATAATGTTGTTTAACAGTATTCCAGTTTGACCCGTAGTTTAGGGGCCTGGGTGGGGGATAAAAAAACGATAAGGGTCTAGCTACAATAGATGATATGTCTCCATATGATTTCCATGCACAAATCTGGTCAGCACTATGGGGTTCCTCGAATGAAATAACTATACAATCACCCGGAATTGACTTTGCAATGGGACCAACCCATGGTACCCTGCGAACCATAAGAATTTTACTTTTCATATGGTTTGGAATTGGTTTGTTTGAATTTAACCAATAGATCACCTTATTTTTTAGGGATAAAAAGTTCTCTTCATATTGGTTTTCCAATTCGGGTACCCCAGTAAGAACAGTTACAAAAGGACTGGCATCAGGGGGCAGATCAATATATCCTCCCTTGAAGTTGTTATAAGCATCGGCTGATTGATAATTATGTGTGTTTGTTCTATTGGCAAAGGATCTATCAGCCAAGGAATTATTTAAGCCCAGTGTAGTATGGTTATTAGGAGGTATATTAGATGAGAACTTCTGCGAGACAGGAGTCTTGGGGGCAGAAGAATGGGTGACAGCAACATTTGCTAACTGTAATTTTTTACTTTGTACAGGACCCTTCGACGAAGGTTTACTAGTAATGTTAGCTGATGGCAAGTTCGAGGGTGTAGCTTTAGGTTTTATTTGGGTGCTTGCTGTCAGATTTGTACTTATGTTTTTTACTGCTCCCTCTTTTTGATGCTGTACACTAGATGGATTTGTGTCCGAGGATACCACAGGGGCCATGATCGGAGCGTGTGTGGGGATATCACTACCATTAAGGCTTAGGCTTGCTAACGTTATAACACTTTTTTCCACCTCAAGTAGTTGATTTTCAATGCCAGTTAGCCTAACTTCTAACGGCCTGAGGAGTTTTTTGAGCGTTTCCCATACTAATTTCAAAAACTCTTCCCTGTCCCCTTGTGGGTCATCCATGGATATAGAAGTTTTCTCGCCTTCTTCTACAAAGTGGTCGGCCCCTAAATCCGAGGTAAGTGCCTCTGTGTTGTCATTACTACTTTGTGCAGTTGGGAGCTTCTGGTCAGACCCATTAGTAGCAATGGCAATAGATTGTTGAGGAGCCCCCCCCGGGATGTATTGGCTTGAGGCTACCTTAGCCTTTTTCCTAGCGTACACAGATAGATGTTTACGTTTTCTCTTTTGTTTGGGTATTGCCTTACTGGCTCCCTGAATCTTATTCAGAGCCGCTTCCTCCGACACCTTTTCCCCCTCAATGATCTCAGTCAGTGCATTTGGAGATGGAATACTTTCAGATATAACACTGACGGATTGCCCCGAGGGGTCTATTTCATGGTTGACGGAGGGAGCTGATTCCTCGGGAATGGAGTGTACCTCGGCCGAGATGATAATTGGTGCGGGGCCAGAGGTGCGCTCAGGAGTTTTCGAAGAGGCAATACTACCCAATGAGGATTTTTTCCTTAGTGCTAGTTCGATTGACAGCCTTCTTGCAGACTCTAACTCGAGGGAGACTCTATGCTGAAGTTTAGTAATCTCATTGTCAATAGATAAACTAGTCCTTGTAATAAAGTCATCCAGGGTCCCTGTAGTCTTTTTCCCAGTTTTAGTGGCCATGCTCCGTGTTTCACGAGCAGACATGATGAAAAAGGGGAGTAGCGATTAAAGAAACACTTATAATGTAGGGTACCGTGACAAATATAGCCAAGGGAGATGGCCCGGTCCGGTCTTGTTCGGCCTGAAACGGCTCAGTCTTTGCCCAGTCTTCGCCCGGGCTGCGTCCCGCGTTGCGGGAATTAGAAGTTGTAATATAGGGGGCGTGATGGTCAGGGGGCGGGCCAGCAGGGAGAGCGGACCGGAAGCTAGCCGTCGGTCTTGCAGGGACTTCTGGGTATTGAAGTCCCCGCACGCTCGCAGCCCCGCTGTAGCCTCACACCCGTCACCGCCTTACCGCCTCAGACAATGCTCCTCGATGAAGTTGCCCCGTCGCCCACAAAGCGAAGCGGCACCCGCGAAGAGGGTGCGGCGAGGGGTGGGCTGGTGCGCTGGTGCGCTGGATAAAATGCTGCTATGCCTCCCTGGTTGGAACCAAGAACCTCCGTTGAACAAACGAGTAAGTGTCCCACACGTAGAAAGTCAGGAACACTTTTAAAAGCCTCCGAAGGGCGGGGGGCGGGCCAGCAGGGAGAGCGGACCGGAAGCTAGCCGTCGGTCTTGCAGGGACTTCTGGGTATTGAAGTCCCCGCACGCTCGCAGCCCCGCTGTAGCCTCACACCCGGTGCCGCCTTACCGCCTCAGACAATGCTCCTCGATGAAGTTGCCCCGTCGCCCACAAAGCGAAGCGGCACCCGCGAAGCGGGTGCGGCGAGGGGTGGGCTGGTGCGCTGGTGCGCTGGATAAAATGCTGCTATGCCTCCCTGGTTGGAACCAAGAACCTCCGTTGAACAAACGAGTAAGTGTCCCACACGTAGAGAGTCAGGAACACTTTTAAAAGCCTCAGAAGGGCGGGGGGGCGGGCCAGCAGGGAGAGCGGACCGGAAGCTAGCCGTCGGTCTTGCAGGGACTTCTGGGTATTAAAGTCCCCGCACGCTCGCAGCCCCGCTGTAGCCTCACACCCGGTGCCGCCTTACCGCCTCAGACAATGCTCCTCGATGAAGTTGCCCCGTCGCCCACAAAGCGAAGCGGCACCCGCGAAGCGGGTGCGGCGAGGGGTGGGCTGGTGCGCTGGTGCGCTGGATAAAATGCTGCTATGCCTCCCTGGTTGGAACCAAGAACCTCCATTGAACAAACGAGTAAGTGTCCATATAAATCAACTAATCTAGTCTGATGCTTATAATGAGTTCATTGACAACATACACAAGTAAAATTAGGCCTTTCACTTGAATTCACCTTAAACTTTGTAATTTCATGTTCAAATTTTTCTGTACTTGAAATCTCTACATTCTCTTCTACATTACCTTGTATAACTGTATCAATTTGTGCACTGTCCTCTTTTTCACCAAAGTAACAAAACTCAATTTCTTCACAAATGTTTTTCACATCTAATCCAGTCCCATGCAAAAGAGCACTGTTTAACTGTTTTAGTTTAAGTGCTGGACTTTTTGCATAATACAACCTTCTCACTAATTTCCTCACTTTATTATGATGCACTGCTAACATCCTAAATTGGTGAAAAACACTCTGACATACTTTTCTTGAAAGACAAGCCAGTGAATGCCCTTGCAAACCTGTTTTTTTCTCTTACTCTACAAGGATCTAACTCTTGCAAAATTTTCATTTTTTGTTTTAGACTTTTCTAAGTATATGTCCATAAGAAACTGCGAAACAAATCAATTGAATCCTGTCGCACACTACAAATACTACTACAATTCCAAGTATACACTGGAGCCTTAGGACATCTCCCTAAAACTTCACCAGCTAACACCTCTTCTGTATTTCTAGGCACAATCTTTTCTTTTTCAACCGGACAACCGTCCTTCACCTCATATGCTCGACCACTGGTGTCAACTGCATGCACCAAATCATTATCCTGAAAGTAACTTTCTTCATAAAAAAATGGCTCACAAGTTGAACTATGCTTCCATTCACAGCGCTTGACCCGCGAAAATTACAACAAAAAAAAAAAGTTTTTTTGCCCTTCAGGGTCCTTCTAGGCCCCCCTCAGAAAACCTGAGAAAACCTAAGGGGTCAGGGGGTGTGTACCCTGCCCCCTTTTAATCATTTCCCCCTTTTTATTTTCACCTCTTGTGTCTCGATTCTACCGAGACACAAGATGGCTGACGCTCCAGACTGTTTAGAATGTTGAGAGACATTCGACAGCCAATCAGCTTTCCGCTGGGGCACTCCCGTGGCGCGCCGGGTGCGCTCCCCGGTACGCGTACCGGTGAGCGCTCGGAGCGCGGCAATATATATATATGTGTTTTTTAAGTTAATTTTCTAAAAAACCACTGGAGCAATTTTCACCAAATATAGCAAAGTCACATCTGCGTATATATATATATATATATATATATATATATATATATATATATATACATATGTTATTACCTACTGGCGATAGCCAGTAGGTATATATAGTTAGGATTTTTTTCCTATGGGATTTTTGAAAATTCTATGTCGAATAACTTTGGCGTTTGAGGACAGAATTGGCTGAAAGTTTCAGGAAAATGGAACATTTTGTTTCTGAGCAGCCCCTGAAAATTTGGGGGGGTTCCGTCAAGGGGGGGCTGAGAAAAAAGGGGGGTCCCAAAACGTGTTTTTCCCATGCAATTTTCCATAGGGCGGTTGGCCTCACTTTTAGCCTGAACGGCTGAATGGATTTACACCAAACTTGGCAAAATTGTAGGGACTGGTAGCCCGATGTGCCTTTGCTATGTCTCAAGATATAGGCTCCAGTGGTTTTTACGAAAATTTACTTTGAAAAATATATATTGGGCTACATTGGGCTATATATATGTTGGAGCCCAAATGTAGCCCAATGTAGCCCAATGTAGCCCAATGTAGCCCAAAGATGGCCACCAGAGACAAAAAAAACAAATGTAGCCCAAATATCAGCCAGATGTAGCCCAACTATAGCCCAATGACAGAATGTCCCAGAGTGTTCTAAAGAACAACTAGAGTGCTAACAGTCCTACTTATTACGAAGGTATGGCACACCTGAAGCCATCTTGATTGGAATAAAGTGGTAACTCTTAAAACATTTAATTTAAAAAGGAACAAAATGAGGGGGTTCATTTTGCCATAGAAAGTATGATTAGCGAATATATGACGAAATCCCGCATGTACTATTAGGCCGCAAATTAAAATAACGAAAACTTTTAGAACGAATATGCCTTTAGCATACACTAAACAACTAAACTACCCTAAACCCTAAAACACTACCCCCAGCATGACCCTACACTACACAAACAGTACAACACTACCCTAAACCCTAAAACACTACCCCCAGCATGACCCTACACTACGCAAACACTACAACACTACCCAAAACCCTAAAACACTACACCCCAGCATGACCCTACACTACGCAAACACTACAACACTACCCTAAACCCTAAAACACTACCCCCAGCATGACCCTACACTACACAAACACTACAACACAACCCTAAACCCTAAAACACTACCCCCAGCATGACCCTACACTACGCAAACACTACAACACAACCCTAAACCCTAAAACACTACCCCCAGCATGACCCTACACTACGCAAACACTACAACACTACCGTAAACCCTAAAACACTACCCCCAGCATGACCCTACACTACGCAAACACTACAACACTACCCAAAACCCTAAAACACTACACCCCAGCATGACCCTACACTACGCAAACACTACAACACTACCCTAAACCCTAAAACACTACCCCCAGCATGACCCTACACTATGCAAACACTACAACACTACCCAAAACCCTAAAACACTACACCCCAGCATGACCCTACACTACGCAAACACTACAACACTACCCTAAGCCCTAAAACACTACCCCCAGCATGACCCTACACTACGCAAACACTACAACACTACCCTAAACCCTAAAACACTACCCCCAGCATGACCCTACACTACGCAAACACTACAACACTACCCTAAACCCTAAAACACTACCCCCAGCATGACCCTACACTACGCAAACACTACAACACTACCCAAAACCCTAAAACACTACCCCCAGCATGACCCTACACTACGCAAACACTACAACACTACCCAAAACCCTAAAACACTACCCCCCAGCATGACCCTACACTACGCAAACACTACAACACTACCCAAAACCCTAAAACACTACCCCCAGCATGACCCTACACTACGCAAACACTACAACACTACCCAAAACCCTAAAACACTACACCCTAGCATGACCCTACACTACGCAAACACTACAACACTACCCAAAACCCTAAAACACTACACCCCAGCATGACCCTACAATACGCAAACACTACAACACTACCCAAAACCCTAAAACACTACCCCCAGCATGACCCTACACTACGCAAACACTACAACACTACCCCAAACCCTAAAACACTACCCCCAGCATGACCCTACACTACGCAAACACTACAACACTACCCTAAACCCTAAAATACTACACCCCAGCATGACCCTACACTACGCAAACACTACAACACTACCCAAAACCCTAAAACACTACCCCCAGCATGACCCTACACTACGCAAACACTACAACACTACCCTAAACCCTAAAACACTACGCCCAGCATGACCCTACACTACGCAAACACTACAACACTACCCTAAACCCTAAAACACTAGCCCCAGCATGACCCTACACTACACAAACACTACAACACAACCCTAAACCCTAAAACACTACCCCCAGCATGACCCTACACTACGCAAACAATACAACACTACCCTAAACCCTAAAACACTACCCCCAGCATGACCCTACACTACGCAAACACTACAACACAACCCTAAACCCTAAAACACTACCCCCAGCATGACCCTACACTAAACAACCACCACAACTCTACACTACACTAACACAACACTACACTACACAACACTACACTACACTACACAATCACTAACCCACGAAAAAATTAACACAAACCCACTTACCTCTCTCGTCATCGTGGTTTTCACAACGCAAATGCATTTACCATACATGCCTTTAAAACGTAATTCTTTGTAAAGGCATGCGCGATAAATGCACATGCGTTTTGAAACAATGCGGGATAATGGTATGCGAGGTCAATGACCTTGCGGGATAATGGTATGCGGACTGAAAGTCTGCGGGATAAAAAATGCGGGAAAATGGCTGCAAACCATGATTAGCAGCAGACTTCCCTGGTGA
This sequence comes from Lissotriton helveticus, assembly GCF_964261635.1. NCBI lineage: Eukaryota > Metazoa > Chordata > Amphibia > Caudata > Salamandridae > Lissotriton > Lissotriton helveticus. The sequence continues at coordinate 1,415,046,322 of NC_136069.1, forward strand.
GCACTAGCTTTACTACAGTGATCTAATGAGCAACTAGAGTGCTAACATTCAGAATTTATGGCAAATGTGTGACACATCTGAATGCCTTCTTGGTAGAACCAAAGTAAACAAGCATTGAAAATGCAATAGATCTCGCCCTCGTTTAAGTTAAAGCCATTCTGTTTGTAATGAGGTGGCTTTTTAGCATTGCTTTTATTAGTGTTTTTAAAACTTTCATGTAAATAACATGCATATGTATGCATATATGTATATGTATGCATGCATTTATATTTATATAGATATGCAGATTATATATGTTTATATATGTATATTACCTACTGGCGATAGCCAGTGGGTATATATAGTTAGGATTTTTTCTCTATGGGATTTCTGAAAATTCTATGTCTAATAACTTTGGCGTTTGTGGACGGAATTGGCTGAAATTTTCACGAAAATGGCACATTTTGTTTCTGAGCAGCCCCTGAAAATTTGGGGGGGGTATCGTCAAGGGGGGCCGAGAAAAAAGGGGGGTCCCAAAACGCATTTTTTCCATTCATTTTTCCATAGGGCGGTTGGACTCACTTTTAGCTCGAACGGCTGAATAGATTTACATGAAACTTGGCAAAATTGTAGATATGGTTTGCCCGACGTGCCTTTGCTATGTCTCAATATATGTGCTCCAGTGGATTTTGAGAAATTAATGTTTAAAAAAAAATATATATCTGTGACAGCGCTCCGGTTAGCGCCCCGGTTCGCGTACCTGACGCGTAACGGAACTTCGCGAATCGAAGCTGATTGGCTCTCCGGTGTCTGTCAACATTCTAAACAGTCCGGAGCGGCCGCCATCTTGTCTCTCGGTACGATCGAGAGACAAGATGTGGTGAAAAACGAAGGGGGAAATGAAGGAAAGGGGGCAAGGTAGACCACTCCTGACCCCCTAGGATTGATGAGGGGGATATTAAAGTGCCCCGCAGGGCAAAAAATAAAAAACATTTTTTTTTGCGATTTTACGCCGTAGAGGCGCGTCCCGGTACGCGAACCGGGCAGCTCACCGGGCAGCTCACCGGGCAGCTCACCGGGCAGCTAACCGGGCAGCTAACCGGCAGCGTAGCTATCAACATTGTAAACAGTCCGGAGCGGCCGCCATCTTGTCTCTCGGTAGGTTCGAGAGACAAGATGTGGTGAAAAAAGAAGGGGGAAATGAAGGAAAGGGGGCAAGGTAAACCTCTCCTGACCCCCTAGGATTGATGAGGGGATATTAAAGTCCCCCGCGATTTTTCGCGGTAGAGGCGCTTCCCGGTACGCGAACCGGGCAGCTAACCGGCAGCGTAACGGGAGTCCGCCATCTTGTGTTTTTGGAGCGTCCGGTTCGCGTACCGGGTAGCGTCCCGGTAAGCGTAACAAGGGGAAAACCAAGAGAAACAGTAAAAAAAATAATTAAGGGAATAGATTTCCAGCAAACTTGGCAAAATTGTAGGGACTGTTTCTTTGATGTGCCTTTGCAAGGCCTCAAGATATGTGCACGTGTGGATTTTGTCTAATTAAGGTTAAAAAATATATATATATCTGTAAGCGTGCTCCGGCACGCTTACGTTAAGGGTTTTGTTTGCGCTGCAGAGCCGATACGTCACGGTTATGCGACGCGCCATGAGGCGTCTCACGTGGCTACGTGATACGTCACGTAATAAAGAATATATTTTACAGCTATAGATATTAGCTTTTAAAAAACCAATGAAATTCACTGAAAAAACCATAGGTTATAGACCATATATAGTTAGGAATTTGCATTTACAAAACCTTGAAAATTCACTGAAAAAACCATAGGTTAGAGACCATATATAGTTAGCTGGACATTTTATTGACATAAAACCAATGAAATTCCATATATAGTTAGTTGCACTAACTATATATCGCGCACCCGCAATCCACTGCTGATGATGTCACATATTACATCATTCATGACATGGTCAGTGACATCACTGATGACATCACTGATGACATCTCAAATGACATCACTGATGACATCACTGATAACATCTCAAATGACATCACTGATGACATCATGACACACCAATACCAGTTACTACATACGCACTCACTGATTCCTACGTCTACACACACATTCACTCATTCACCCATACAATCAGTCATACATACAGTCACTCATTATTACAACACTATCATATGCACTCATACACCTATGCAGACACTCACACACTGCCACTCATCCATGGAGTTACTCACACACCTAGTCAGTCCTGTAAAGAATCAATCACACTTCCATTTCCTCATCTATACAGTTAAACACAGAACACCATACTTCAGTGACATCACTGATGACATCACTGATGACATCTCAAATTACATCACTGATGACATCTCAAATGACATCACTGATGACATCATGACACACCAATACCAGTTACTACATACGCACTCACTGATTCCTACGTCTACACACACATTCACTCATTCACCCATACAATCACTCATACATACAATCACTCATTATTACAACACTATCATATGCACTCATACACCTAGTCAGTCCTGTGAAGAATCAATCACACTTCGATTTCCTCATCTATACAGTTAAACACAGAACACCATACTTTTCTCACATATACTAACACATACTTACTCTCTTATACAATCACTGATACAAGTACACATTGATATGCACAGAGTCACACACCTCCCAGCCAGCCACACACACACTAAGTCTTCCATACATCCACTCATTCTTCAATATGTAAAACATATTTAAACTTTACAAAAACACACAGACACTAGATGATGTCATCAGCGATGTCATTTGAGATGTCATCAGTGATGTCATCAGTGATGTCATTTGAGATGTCATCAGTGATGTCATCAGTGATGTCACTGACCATGTCATGAATGATGTAATATGTGACATCATCAGCAGTGGATTGCGGGTGCGCGATATATAATTAGTGCAACTAACTATATATGGAATTTCATTGGTTTTATGTCAATAAAATGTCCAGCTAACTATATATGGTCTCTAACCTATGGTTTTTTCAGTGAATATATATATATTACCTACTGGCGGTCGCCAGTAGGTATATATAGTTAGGATTTTTTCTCTATGGGATTTTTGAAAATTCTATGTCTAATAACTTTGGCGTTTGTGGACGGAATTGGCTGATATTTTCAGGAAAATGGCACATTTTGTTTCTGAGCAGCCCCTGAAAATTTTGGGGGGGTTCGTCAAGGGGGGGCCGAGAAAAAAGGGGGGTCCCAAAATGCGTTTTTCCCATGTTAAATTCCATAGGGCGGTTGGCCTCACTTTTAGCCCGAACGGCTGAATGGATTTGCACGAAACTTGGCAAAATTGTAGGGACTGGTAGCCCGATGTGCCTTTTGTAGGTCTCAATATATGTGCTCCAGTGGATTTTGAGAAATTAACGTTTAAAAAAAGATATATATCTGTAACAGCGGACCGGGCAGCGCTCCAGGACGCGTACTTTTCGCGCAACGGAGCTTTGTGAAGCGAAGCTGATTGGTTCTCCGGCGTCTGTCAACATTCCAAACAGTCCGTAGCGGCCGCCATCTTGTCTCTCGGTAGGATCGAGAGACAAGAGGAGGCCAAAGCGAAGGAGCAAATGACCATAAGGGTGCATAGTACATTGTCGCTGACCCCCTAGGTTTGATGTGGAGGTTTTAAAAGGGCCCCGCGGGGCAAAAAAAAATAAAATAATAATAATCGAACGGCTGAATGGATTTGCACGAAACTTGGCAAAATTGTAGGGACTGGTAGCCCGATGTGCCTTTGCTAGGTCTCAATATATGTGCTCCAGTGGATTTTGAGAAATTAACGTTCAAAAAAAGATATATATCTGTAACAGCGCTCCGCTTCGCGTACTTTTCGCGTTACGGAGGTTTGCGAAGCTGATTGGTTTTTCGGCGTCTGTAAACATTCCAAACAGTCCGTAGCGGCCGCCATCTTGTCTCTCGGTAGGATCGAGAGACAAGAGGAGGCCTAAGCGAAGGGGCAAATGACCATAAGGGGGCATAGTAGATCGTCCCTGACCCCCTAGGTTTGATGTGGAGGCTTTGAAAGGGTCTCGCAGGGCAAAAAAAAAATATACCGGTTTTTTTGTTTTTTTGCGTGGAGTGCGCCCGGTTCGCGAACCGGGAAGCGTTCTGGGGAGCGTACTTTCTTGAAAATTAGTGAAAAAAGTTAGAGTAAAATAATAATTGTGAGTGATCAGATGTAGGGTAGCTCTGAGAAGAGCTTTTGGGTTTATGGTACATTTAGGTACTTATAAGTAGGTACCAATGCACAGTCTTAAATTCAGAGTGAAAACTCTGTTGCCCTCATCTGAGAAGTGAACTCCATCTCCTCTGTAGATATCTTGCATGTAGTAACGCAAGTTATTGTTGTACAGGGAGCCCATTCCATGGTCTCTCATGTAAGCTGAAACAGATTTGTTTACATGCTTCCTTGATTTCTCAATTTGTGGACAAAATTGGTTCGACCACCTCCATTTCTGTCTTTGGCATATATTTGAATATACCAAGGCAGTCTGAGGAAAAAGTGCCATCAATTGCTCAAAGGTGTCCTTTAAAAGCATTTCCAGACCTACCCCAGTCAAAGTGCCCAAATCATTACCTCCACAGTGCACAATTAACAGGTCAGGTTTTGGCAAATGCATAAAGGTTTTCACCAATGGTATCAATTGGTGACATTTTAATCCTCTGTGGCCAAACCACTTAATTTCAACATCTTGTAAATTGAGGTTAGGTAAATTCCTGTTTTCAGCGTACCTTTGAGCCCAATAGATGTAACTATGTCCAACAATCCAGACAGAAAACATGGTGAGAGAAGGTTCTGCTGCAGTCAGATGAAGTGTGGCAATGAAATGGCAGTTGAAAAAATGAGAGTGTAAAATGAAAAAAACTGAGGAGTTTCTGTGTTAATGAAGCAGTAAGAGTGATTGGTGGATTTTGATTGCTGAAAACAGAAAGTTAGTGTGCATGGATGAGTTCGTTGAAAGATGTATTTTGAGTGGCGAAGAAAAAATCATTAAATGAAAGAATGCTCTGGATATGCAGGTGCACTGAGAGTTCAGAGTTCAATTGCAACATTGTTGTGTGAGAGGTCTTGCAAGAGGTGGTTGCTATGCAGAAAAAGCAGAGAGGGGGAAGAGGGGGGAAGGGTTTTGCTTTGAAAAAAAGTGAGGGAAGAGTTTTGATTGGGTGACATGAGAGATATGTGTGAGGAATTACAGCATTTCTGTGCTTTTGATAGCTGCAGACTCTGGAGTGCATACCTTTTGCTCTGCTGAAGACAAATTGGTGTGTTTCTGAGACTGTTTTGAAACTCAAAGTATTTGCTAAGGTGAGAAAAGATTTCTTTAATTTAGATAGAAAATAGTGTGCTTTAAGGAGAAAATTATGAAGAAAGTTGTGTTTTTCAAATGTTGCTTTGTCTCAAGTGTTTCACAAATAGATTTTGTTTCTTTGAGAAATTGTAATTGGAGAAAATGTGAAGTATTAGTACTGACAGGGCTTTTATGTGCATAGGAGCTGTGGAGTGTTTTCAAATTATGACTTGTAAATCGTTTTTGAGAAAAAGCAATGGTTTTAATATTGATGAGAAGGACATAATGGTGTCTGCTTCTTTATAAGGAAATTGAGAGTCTCTGATGTTATTTTTCCCATTTCAATGTAAGAAGTTTGTCTGTGGAGCAAATTGCTTGTAAATATGCTCCCACCTGTGCATGGCAAATTTAGATTTTGAATGTTTCCGTTACATAGGCATGTTAAAGGTGACTGAAACATGCTGCAAAGGCAATCAAAAAATGCTTTTATGTGTCTTAAGGACATTTTAAGTCATTTCCCCATGTGCCGTGTTTTCAAATTATGAGTTGAAAATCGTTTTTGAGGTAAAGGAATGTTTTCAAAATTTATGTGCGCCATATGGCCCCAAATTTCTTTTTCAGGGGTGCAGCAGGGTGTTCTTGAGACACCCCTGCACCGTCGGAAAAATTCGTAATTTGCGATGAGGTAATTGCTAATCGCAAATTGCACCTTCATTCCTATGGGCCTCCTGCTGCATGGAAATGAATGGGTAATTTGTAATTAGCAAATAGGTCATCGCAAACTAGGAATGGTAAAGAATCGCTATTTATTCCTTAAAGTTCGCTATTTAGGAAATGCAAAAAACTTTGATGATACATATGGCGGTTCATCTCTAACAAGATAAGAAGCATAGGGATAGATTTATGATGACTGGCGCATCACCAGGGATGTGTTAGTCATTCTGTGCCGCTGTTCCGTCACCTATGGTGTGCTGCATTTACAATGCGGCGCATCATGGGGCAAAAACAGCACAGATGCGTGACGTATTTGTGCCGTAAAGTTGGCGCATTGCTGGAGTTGTATCGCAAGTGTGATGAAGCTCCAGTAAGGCTGAGGGGTGCCCCTGTCGCAGGGTTTCTGTTCTCACACAGAACTGTGGACAGAGGATTGGAACCTCGGCGAATTAGGGTGTCCCAAAACTCACCTTAGTAATCAAAACCCCTTAGCAAGCTAGGTACAGTGTCACATTGGATATAACAAACTCTCAATGTTTAGACAATCCAGAATATGAACTTATAGTACCTCAGGATACGTGGAACTCATGAACAGTCGGTCGTTATATATTTCTTAGAAACCAGAACATGGAGTTAAGAAGAACACATGTGTATTTGAAATGTTTATTTACTAATGCCGTCTTCTCAGGCGTAGTATCTTAGATTATACAAGTACACATATTATCAGTAGCAAAATTACCAGCATAGTCAGTAGTACATAAAAAGCGAATGGTGACAGTATGTTAACATGCTGTAAATGAATAAGAGTTAGCAACACTTATAAGCAGCCGCGGGCCGTGGAGGGAGTTACGGTGGGGCAGGGAGGCGGGGAGGGGGAGGGGCAGGGTGGAGAGGGCTCCACCCTGCCCCTCCCCCTCCCCGCCTCCCTGCCCCACCGTAACTCCCTCCACGGCCCGCGGCTGCTTATATCTCACCCTCCCTAATACACATAATATATTATTTGCTAAGAAGGTCTCTTTGTGTTGGTTTAGGGCGTGCCGATACTTTAGTGTCTTAGATTTGAAGGAATCACATCAGCATACACCAGCTCTCTCTTCATGTGAACCGCATCAAGTGTTGTGTATGTGTGTTCGGCAAAGCAATATAAAACCCGCCTCATGCCCAGAATTGGGAGAAGCTGCACTTATGTTATGAGTATGAAGTCGTGGAGATCAGACCTCATAACAATTCTGTATCGTGTTGTTCTTAAAACTTCAGCACTCGCTGTACAGATATAGTTTAAGAAGTAAAGCAGATAGTAGAGCAATAACATATTATTCTCATGTAAATCACGATGAACTATTAGGTTGAAAGCTAAAGCAACAACTAAGTGTTGTGTGCAGAAGTTGCAAAAAAGGAAAAAATGGCGTTTAAACCGGTAATGAGTCCATGCTAACTTAACACGGTGTAAAGATATCCAGGACCTAGATGACACCTCCCCATGATCCGGAAACGAACTGAATAAGATAATAGAAGTGCCATCTCATGAGAGCAGATTGCAACTTTATATGTGGACGGTCCGCAAGGTAAAACATTAAAAACTAGGAAAATTTAATGCTAAAGAAAAATAAAACAGCCAAGTACTTTATCGAGTCTTAAGCCAATAGGCAAGCTAAATAATAAAAACTTGACAAATAAGTCAATGAATTGTCAATGAAATGCTAGTACTCAGCATATCAAACATGAAAAAGGTCTATGACATAACTGTGTATGCAAAATAAGCTGCAACAGCCTCCAATAGGAAGTCACCGTCTTCATCCGAAAAGAGTTCAGCCATCCAATTTAAAAGCGGAAAAGAACATAAGTGCTCTCCCAGCACCGGATCCTCTATCAACATCAGAGGACAGCTCGGTGGGTTTTCAAGAAAGCTCTGTTCCAAGAAAGACTGTGTTGCCGCCAGTAAATTCCAGGGACCAATTAGTCCATGCATCAATGCCACAGCCATAATCCTTTCGCCAGGACAAACCAACTCGTGAGTAATGATAGGAGTCATCAGCTGATTAAAGTCGACGTCAGGAGAAACCGGTCCGCAGAGACACAAATCAATGGCCCAATCGAAATCACAGGTCAGGCAGTGAAATACAGGTTGGACACAGGTGAAGTAGGAGAATCGAAAAGATAATCCATATGCCGTGCTTAATATCGCCAACGGCATTGTGCCATAATATTCTAGCATGCGATTGCGGAACAGTGTCAGCAGCTGCAGGGCGGGAGCTTGCACAGGAGGGACATCCATATTTAAAAATGTAAAAAAGCACAAGAGCGTCCGCTGGTAATGCAAGTAAAAATGGGAATCCACGAAGCAGAGTGGAAAAAATAGAATGAAAGAAAGCAGGGATGACTCCAAAGATTTTCTCAAATGAAGTCACAAGACCACTGGTAACAACTTTAAAAAAGTGCACCAGGCCCTTTGTGGAGGACGCGTTAGAGATAGTCCGAACCATCTTGCTGAAATGGAAAGGCGAATCTGTATTTAAAAGGGTCTGCACCTCTGTACGGGTGTTCGCTATGTGAAGCACGAAAGTTTCACGGGCCGAACTCAAGGCCACCTCTCTCTGAGACAAAAGAGCTCTTATTCTTGCCATGCCGTTGAAATCTGCTCCCAAGGTTGGTATTTGTGGCCAGATTGAAAACTCCCTATGTTCATGTGTGGGAGGAAATAGAACATTTCTGCAGCAAATAACCCGTTCATTTACGGTTACGATAAAATGAATACTTTTAATTAACCCAGAACAATCTTCATTATTGAGCATCAAATAACTACCATTTTCCAAGAACTTGAACGTGGGGATGATAGCAGGAACTGGTGTGCCTTGCAACACGCAAGCCATATTTGGTCGGTGTTTGTTGCATGAACCGTGTAACTGTATGTGCCTACACATTAGTGAATGATCTGGCGTCTCAGTGCATTCCTCTCCATTCAGATAAAGTTCTTGATCATCTTTGAAAATCTGTATGTGTATGGAAGCGACCAGACCTCATGAAGAAAACCACTACCTAAAGGTTAATAACGACCTATTGGTATATATTTCATACAATTTTGAAAACTTATATAAAGCAAAAGGCAGCGTTATTAAACCGTGGATAAGGCACGTTGCCAAAGCAGTCAACCTTTTGGATTTATACTGGAAATGTTAAAGGAAGAATTACGGAGTAGGGCCTGTAAATCTTTAATGGACAACAAGTAAAATTACTCCAACCATCATATTCCTCTAACTCCGGGATAGTAGGGGTGTTTAATTTTTTAGAAGTAGCCAATCCAAAGCATTTGGTCTGGGAAATTGTTTCATTCACAAACAACATATGATTTGGGATGAGACATGCACGGTGGAAAGCCTCAGTGCCTTGTACCTGCCAGGTTCGTGAACCCCAAACTGATGTAGATCCTGGATATTTTTACTCTGTGTTACGTTAGCATGGTCTCTTTACTGGTTTAAACGCCATTTTTCCTTTTTTGTAACTTCTGCACACGACACTTAGTTGTTGCTTTAGCTTTCACCCTACCTGCGTCAAGATCTATGCCTGCTTCAAGCAGGCGCAGGGTTTTGATGTAGCTTTGTCCTATCTGATTGTAAATGCGGCACACCGTGGGTGGCAGAGCAGCGGTGCACGTTAACTGGTGCATCCCTGGGGATGTGCTAGTTAATATAAATCTGCCCCTTTACATTTAATTATGTGCAGGGGACACAGAGTAGGTGAGGTTTATCCAAGGTTAAGAAGAGATGAGTCCTGTTCAGTGAAAAATTGGAGATAGGCTTCAGTATATTATATACTTAAGTAGTGTGTTAAGTTTTTGATGACTGTTATTAATTTACTGTTGGGTAATAGTGGTTAATAACATTTTTTATTATATTTTACCACAGATTCAACTGCAGATTATTTCAAGATTTTAGGATGCCTAGCAAAGAAAGAGTGAGAAAGGCTGCAAAACGTCAAAGACAGCAGGACCATGGAATAATGCAGCAGTCCTCTAACAAAAAGATTTGTCAAGTCACCAAGAAAGCACCGGGTAAGAGTCCAAAAACAGTCATAAGAAATATGTGTAGTAAAAAAAATATTACTACAGAAAATGTTTCAGTCCAGAAAAGGAGAAAGAATTCAAATGGTAAGGAAAGGCCAATGAGAAATGTTACTGCTAGAGTAAGAGATAACTCTATGCATGAAAGTAGAAGGAAACAACAGTTTAGGGATATTCGTAAACGAATGTTCCGCAACAGGATAATTGGGAATTTGTTAAAAAATATTAAGAAAGGTCAACAGAAAGTGGTTTTTTATAAGAGAAAAAAAATAGTTGAGAAAGTTATTGATCAGGAATTTGAAATTAAACGTAAGTTATTTATTTTGACAATCAATAGAATTAGGAAGCTAAACAAGGTAATTTATGATTTCAAAAGAAATAGTAGATGGAAGAGAATAGTTAATCGTAGTAATTTTTGTGAAGTTTTTTCTGGAGAATGGATGCATAGTTCAAGCTCTGAGGCATTTTTTAATGAGGAGAGTTATTTCCAGGATAATGATTTGGTGCATGCAGTTGACACCAGTGGTCGAGCTTATGAAGTGAAAGATGGTTGTCCAGTTGAAAAAGAAAAAGTTGTGAGAACAGAGATAGAAGAGGTGTTAGGTAATGAGGTTTTAGGGAGACGTCCTAAGGGTCCTGTGTACACCTGGAAGTGTAGTAGTATTTGCAGTGTACGACAGGATTCCATCAATTTGCTTTGTGATTTTATACGGTCATTTAATAAGAAAAGTTTGAAGCAGAAAATGAAGTTGTTGCAAGAATTAGATCCTTGCAGAGTGAGAGAAGTGATAGGTTTGCATGGTCATTCACTGGCTTGTCTTTCCAGGAGAGTATGCCAGAGTGTTTTTCATCATTTCAGGATGCTAGCAGTGCATCATAATAAAGTGAGGAAATTAGTTAGAATGTTGTATTATGCTAAGAGTCCAGCAATTATGCTTAAACAATTATGCGCTGCTCTTTTGCATGGTTCTGAAATAGATGTGAAGAATATATGTGAAGAAATTGAGTTTTGTTACTTTGGAAGTAAAGAGGAGAATGTTGAAATTGACCAAGAAGAAGAGAGTAATGTGGAAGATAGTGTACAGGTTTCCAGTACAGATAATTTCCAGAGGGAAATTGCGACGTTTGAGGTGAAATCAAGTGAGAGGCCAAATTTCACTTGTGTGTGTTGTCGACGCACTTATTATAAGAATCAGACTAAGTTAGTGGATTTATATGGAAAAAGTGAAAGGGAAAATAATAGTGAATGGAAGGATTTTACAACATACTTGATGGTAGAAAATTGTTTTGATTTGGGATTGGATCAACGTGTGTGTACTTATTGTTGTAACAAATTAAATCAAAACCAGATGCCTGCTAGAGCAGTTCATAATAATCTGGAATTGGTTGAGATTCCTTCTGAATTGAAGGATTTAAATACTTATGAATCTATTTTGATTCAAAGTATCCATCCCTTTCATGCTATTGTAAGAATGGAGCCAAAGACAGGGAAATTGCCTCCATCAGATTTACAGAGAGGATTAAAGGGAAGAGTTGTTTATTTGCCTCTAGATTTGAAGAAAAACATTAACACAATTGGAGTAGAAAAAGTGGAAGAGGAACCTCTTGTTATCTTAGTTAATGGGGTTCCGACAAAGAATAAGAAATATGGCAAGATTTAGTAGATGTTAGGAAAGTCAAAAGGGCAACATTGTATTTGAAAAAAAATAATAAATACTATAAAAATGTATATGTTGCAGAAGAGGAAGTAAGTGAGGAAGAGGATAGCGATTTGTGTGCTGGTCAAATTGAGAAAGTAGAACCCTGTACTAGTGAAGAAATATATGAACATTATAGTGTTCATCCTTTGCATTCCAAGGAAGTCATGGGGAATGCTATTGAGTTGTTTCAAATGAAACAAGCGAAAGGGAGTCCCATTAGTGTTTGGGAGGAAAGTTTGGAAGCTCGGTGTTTCCCACAGCTTTTTCCAACAGGTCAGGGAGGAAGATATGATGAGCGACCTCATCAAATTCCTGCTTCTGAATACCGGACTTTGCGATTGTATGCAGGAGATCCTAGGTTTCGACAATGCATTCCTTATTTGTTTCATCTCCTGTTTGAAAGCGATCTGTCTGGACTGTCATATGCAGTGAACCACATCTTGAAAAGTGGTATACACATGCAAAACATCTCGGCAAGTGACTTTATGGATAAAGTCAATGTCCAAGACAGTATTTTGGATTCTCACCTGATTAATCTCATGGCGTGTCAGCGTGGTACTAATGAGTACTGGTACCGTCGTCATGGTGATTTAAAATGTATGCTGAGGAACTTAGGAACTCCCACATGGTTCCTCACTTTGAGCTGTGCTGAGTATGGCTGGGAAGACTTACTTGAATTTCTACGAGAGGCAAATGCTAACGTAGAAAACATCGAATTCAAGACACCCGGAGAACTGTGCTCTTTGGATCCAGTCAATGTATGTAGGTACTTCAATCATAGATTTGAAGGTATGATGTCTTTCATCATGAATAAGAAGAATCCACCTCTTGGAGAGGTGTTGGATTTCTTCTGGAGGAAGGAGTGCCAAGCAAGAGGTGCTCCTCATATACATATGTTGCTGTGGATCAAGGATGCACCTAAATTTGGAACGGATGCAGACGACTCAGTGATGAGTTTCATAGAACAGTATTCTACGTGTGCTGTTCCAAACGCAAAGGAGAAAAAAAGCCTAAGAGAAAAAGTTCTACGTTTCCAAAGCCATCGATGTGGAAAGTACTGTCGTCGTAAATTCCGGAATAAAGACAAGTTCTACACCAAATGTCGTTTCGGCTTTCCACGATCGGTGATTTCTAAAGGAAGAGTGAACAGTTTGATGTCTTCGCTGCGACATAATGTGATGAAGAAATCACCTAAAAACACATACCATTTGAAGAGGAACGAAGAGTCTAAGTACATCAACGACTACAACCCGGTGATTTTGTCCATGTGGAATGCTAACATGGATATACAGTTTGTGGCTGATAACTGTATGGCTGTGGCTCGGTATGTGACATCTTACATCACCAAAAAAGAGAAGACAGAATTGAAGGATATGTGGGAGGACATTTCCCATGAAAAGAGCCTCAGCAAGAAGTTGTACAGTTTCAGTCTGAAGATGTTGTCGCATCGAGAAATCGGAGCTTACAAATGTTCTGACCGGTTGTCTTCAGCAAGTCTCTATGCCAAGTCCAGGAGTATCGTTTGGGCGAGTGTTGGTCTTGCTGCAACGCGTAATCGAGTTCTGAAACCTGTGCGGGAAATTGAGTATTTGGCGGAAAAGGAGCCAAACAGTACCGACATTTTGAAGAGCAACATGTTGGATACATATTATCCAAATCGAAGCAGTCACCTCGAGAATGTTTGTCTGTATGAGGTTCTGCAAAATTACATATTCAAGAGGAACATCAAAGAAGATACTGAGAAAGGAGTGTATGCTGTAATAGGAAGTGAGGGATGTCTGGTCAAGCAAAGAAAATGCCACTTGATAAACCATCGAAAATTGAGTGGCGAATCTCCTGAAAAAAAGGAGTTTTTCTATTTAGCACTTTTGCAACTTTTTAAGCCTGGGCGTGCAGAAGAGGAACTGCTTGGAGATTTCCTTTGTTACGAAGACTCATTCAATGCTGCCAAGGAGACCATAGAATGTCCTGCTTTTCCCAAATATGTAGAAATGTTGAATGTGGAAATTGAGCAGGAAGCAACGATTGCAGCCGAGATTGCCAGAGACAGTTCTCAGGACAGTCAGAGTTCTGCTTCATTGAGTCAGGATCCACTAGGAGGACCTCTTATCGAAAATGAAGCTGCCACTGCTATGAATGAAGTGGAAAGAGCCATGGCACATGCTCAGGAGGATGCGGTTAACTTAGAAGAGTTGGAAAGACAACTCAACGTTGAGCAGAGGAAAATATATGACGAACTTACCATGCAAATTGATCATGGATTAAGTCATGACAAGAAAGAGTGCTCATGTACGTCGTTGAAGCCTGTCCGACTGTACGTGAGTGGAGAAGCGGGAACTGGAAAAAGTTTCCTTATTAAAGCAATTTCATGTTATTTGCAGGAAAGGACAGAGTTGTGTTGTCACCGCTCCAACTGGACTGGCAGCACATAACATTAAAGGGATTACTTTACATCGTTTACTGATGCTGCCAGTGGAGCATGACAACAAATTAGAATATCACAAGCTATCTGGAGATGCTTGTTTTGAAGTTTCAAGAGTCTTGAGGAAAATGAAACTTCTTATCATTGACGAAGTAAGCATGGTTTCCAATGTCATGCTTGCCTTTGTGCATTTGAGAATGCAAGAAGTTCTCAAAACAGAGTATGATGTGTTATTTGGTGGCAAACACATCATTGTTTTCGGAGATCTTCTGCAGCTGACACCAGTGAAAGGGCAACCTGTGTTCAAAATGCTCACGCATGAAGATACCAGGAAGTGCTTAGGGAGTATTGGCAACGTCAATATATGGTTAAACTTCAATTATGCTGAACTGCATGAAAATATGCGTCAGGCAAAGGATGAAGTTTACAAGACTATTCTACAAGATGTTAGAATTGGAAAAGTGACCGAGCATGGGAAAGAAGCTTTACATGCACGATTACTGACAAATTTATATCCAGACGAAGATGTTGTGCCTGAGAATATTTTTCAGAAAGTTACTGAGAAAAAATCTGGAATATGTTTGATGCCAACTCTTGCAGAATGTGCCAATTTCAACAACAAAATGTTGCATTTAGAAAAGCAAGAGATTGTGAAATTGGAAGCTATTGACAGAGTAGAGCATATGGGATCAACAATTATTTTGTCTGAGAATCTGAAAACAAAATTGGATTCATTAGAGAAGAGTATATCTAAAACTGCGGGTTTTGAAAAGACTCTGAATGTGTGCTTGAACTGCCGTATAATTTTAAGAAGGAATTTACATGTTGAAAGAGGTCTGGTAAATGGATCAATGGGTAATGTTGTTGATTTTGTGAAATACAGAAATAGAGATGGAATTGAATTTTTAAAAATTAAATTTGATGGCATTGAGGAAGTACAGCTAATTGCTCGTTGTTCTGCTAGATTTTTGCTTGTAAAAGACTTATATGTTTGTCGTAAGCAGTTTCCTGTTTGCTTGGCATATGCGGTGACAATCCATAAATTGCAAGGTTTAAGTGTAGACTGTGCATTGGTGAATATTGGCAGTTCTGTGTTCAAGGAGGGTATGGCATATGTGGCATTGTCACGAGTTAGGACTTTATCGGGATTGTACTTGATTGAGTGTGATGTCACAAACATTTGTGCGGATCTAGATTGTGTTAAGGAATACAATAGGTTGAGAAGAGAGTATGCGCCACATTTGCCTCAGTATCCTTTGTTTGAGAAACGTGTGGTAGGCCGGAAACGAAGAAATGTGACCAATACTGGGGAGGTTGTAGCAAAAAGACGAAAAGTCGATGAACCTGAAATTATAAGCAGAAACAAAAAGGATTCTGTTGAAGATGTTGTTGGTTTTCAATTTGAAAACAGTTCTGGTGTCAACTGCTATGCTAATGTAGTGGTTAATGTTTTGTTTTCTCTAGAAAATGTAAAAGAAGAGATTGTGGTCAATTCTGATCAAAGATTTTGCAGTTTGTTAAATTCTGTGTTAGAGAAATGTAGCACTGATAGAACAAACATAGAAAGTGTGTCTGAAATTCGAAATCTGTTAGACAGATGTTCAGGCCAAACACAATTCTCTCAAAATAGTCAGCAAGATTGTCAGGAGTTTTTAATGTATATGCTTGATGTATTGCATGATGAAGGTGTAGATGTAGATCACCTGTTTGGGCTTTCTTATCAATGGCAGCATGACTGCGAGAACTGCAGGGTATCAAGTACTACTAGTGTAGACTCAGAAAGATTTATATATTTAACTTTGCCAGACAGTAAACCAGTCTCTTTTAATAAGCTAGTAAAAGCAGCTGATCACAATATGGAGTGTAGGCAATGTAAATCTGAAATGATGTCCACATTATTTATACGAACATATGGCCAGTATGTCATTTTAATGTTCCAACGATGTAGGCCTGATGAAACAAAATTGACAACTTTAATTAAAAATTTTGTGGCTTCACAGTTGTCAATATCAGGAAGGACTTTTGTAACTGTAGCAATTATATATCATGATGGTCCTTCAATAACATCAGGACATTATACAGCTTATTTAAAGTGTAGAAATGGCTGGTCATTCTGCAATGATTCTGTTTTAATTTTCAAAAAAAAATTGCCATATGACCTTAAAAACTCTTACCTGGTGTTTTTAAAACCAAAATTTTAGGGAAAGAATCTCGGGATGTGCTCTGAGGAATTTCAAGAAGTTCTCATGGCTCCTACACTATTTGGCCTTGAGGATAAGTGTAGTACAGAGACATAACTTTTTACCATAACACTGGACGTCATTGAGAAATACGTGCACTTTGAATGAGTTCAGAAAAACTATTTCTTTTTATAAGCTAATTGAAGCAGCCAATCAACACATGGAGTAGAGGGAATGTAAGTCTGCAATGCTGTCTACTGTTTTACATTGCTTTGTGATTAAAAGTGATGTAGAGAATTAAATAATTGTACTAGTCATAAAGGTAGTATAAGTCTGCTTCATAGTAAGCAGTATCAGTGTGATAGGAAATGTAGAACATGATTGAGCAAGAAGGGGAAGATATTACTAGTCCAGGATTGTGTAAATGATCTTCAACATTTTAATTCTGAAAGTTGCGGAAATGCGAAAAGACGGGATTGGCTTACAAGAAATCCAAGAGTTATAAATGGCTTTGACAAGATTTGGCCTTGTGGAAACTTGTGGTAGAGAGCAAGAAGTCATTTATTGTATGTAACATGTTTTTGAAAACGATGGAGGTTTTCTTTCAGAAAGTGGCGGGTTGAAAGTAATAACAGCACAACAGAGTGTAAGCTGTTCATAGGACATCCTTGGCCGTCATGGAAAGTAAGTTAACTTTAAGGAGTTCTGAATTCTGATTTGTTATGTTGTATGGGTTTTTTAAACACAATCATTTTGATTGTGGTTTTTTTTCCCCGCTGTTATATGATGAATACCTTCAAGTCACTGTTTTTAGTGAAATTTGATACATTCTGAGAACAGCAAAAATAAACCATTTAACATGTATAATTAATTCTGTTCTGTTTGCATTTATGATGTACATGTAGAACTGTGTAGGAGGCATGGAGAAGGTGAGGCTTCTGTAAGTGTCAAAGTTGTTGCATACAGTGAACACATTCACACATCGGTCCACTCTTCCTTGGATGTGGTGGAGGTGGTGGGGAAGCACCAGCTGAAGCTACTAAAGAAGCCATTGCTCACTGGTAACAAAGGGTCTTTCTCTCACAATGATGAAAGTCAGAGTGAGGAAAGAAAGAGGGATTTTCATCATTTGGGAAAAACAATAGTTCTCAACCAATGAAAAGTGTTCATTTTAGATTATATGACCTAGTCTTACATCATTAGGAAACCAAAAGTGAAATGAACCAATGAAAAGTGTTATTACCAAGTCACATGACCTGCTGTGTTTATGTTACACGCTTTGCAGGGCCTTCCGGTTTGCTTCCAGAAACCTTTGCTTTGCGACTCGGTAAGCGTACCAGTTCGCTAACGTAGTACGTCATATGACGTATCACGCGACAACGCGAAACGTCATGCGGACGGGAGGCGTCACGATGTTGTTTTCTAACGCGGCAGTTGCGGTAAAGAAACGTTTACTGGCTCGCGGTCTATTTCGCGGCATCAAGGTCAGCTAACGGGAAGCTTCCCGATTTGCGAAGTGGGAACGAAGAAATTTTTTTTTTTTTTTAAAAAGTTATTAATAAACATATAAAATATATTTTGGGATTTAAAGAAGAATACATTTTACAGCTACAGATATTTGCTATTAAAAAACCATTGAAATTCACTGAAAAAACCATAGGTTATAGATTATATATAGTTAGGAATTAGCATTTACAAAACCTTGAAAATTCACTGAAAAAACCATAGGTTATAGACCATATATAGTTAGGAATTAGCATTTAAAAAACCTTATTTTACTCACACAAAACCATTGAAATTCCATATATAGTTAGTTGCACTAACTATATATCGCGCACCCGCAATCCACTGCTGATGATGTCACATATTACATCATTCATGACATGGTCAGTGACATCACTGATGACATCACTGATGACATCTCAAATGACATCACTGATGACAACATCCAGTGATTATGTGTTTCTGTAAAGTTTAAATATGTTTTACATATTGAAGAATGAGTGGATGTATAAGTGTCTGAATGAAGGTTTTAGTAGGTGCGTGATTGACTGTATGAGTGAGTGATTAAATGCGTCTTACTAAATGCACGGGTTAGTGACTAAACTGTCTGAAAGTGTGCATCAGTATGTCTGTTGTTGTGCAAGCTGCTGCATGTGTTGATCAGTAGCTATATAAGTAGCTATATGGGTTATTGATTGGTTGCACAAGTATTTGTATGGGAGACTGAGTGTGTGTATGGCTGGCTGGGAGGTGTGTGACTCTGTGCAGATCAATGTGTACTTGTATCAGTGATTCTATAAGAGAGTAAGTATGTGTTAGTATATGTTTGAAAATGTAAGGTACTCTATGTTTAACTGTGTAGATTAGAAAATGGAAGTGTGATTGATTCTTTACAGGACTGACTAGGTGTGTGAGTAACTCCATGGATGAGTGGCAGAGTGTGAGTGTCTGTATAGGTGTATGAGTGCATATGATAGTGTTGTAAAGATGAGTGATTGTATGTATGAATGATTGTATGGGTGAATGAGTGAATGTGTGTGTAGACGTAGGAATCAGTGAGTGCGTATGTAGTAACTAGTATTGGTGTGTCAATGGTTTCAAAAATTATACTCTGTATTTAACACTGGGTTGTAACAGAGGTTATATTAAAGTGTGAGGAGATGCATTGTATTGTCACATTAATGATATCATCATTGATGTGACCATTGATGTCAAATGAGATATCATCAGTGATGTCATTTGAGATGTCATCAGTGATGTCACTGACCATGTCATGAATGATGTAATATGTGACATCATCAGCAGTGGATTGCGGGTGCGCGATATATAGTTAGTGCAACTAACTATATATGGAATTTCATTGGTTTTATGTCAATAAAATGTCCAGCTAACTATATATGGTCTCTAACCTATGGTTTTTGCAGTGAATTTTCAAGGTTTTGTAAATGCTAATTCCTAACTATATATGGTCTATAACCTATGGTTTTTTCAGTGAATTTTCAAGGTTTTGTAAATGCTAATTCCTAACTATATATGGTCTATAACCTATGGTTTTTTCAGTGAATTTCAATGGTTTTTTAATAGCAAATATCATAAGCTGTCGAATGTCAAGTACGTGGTAAGTAAAAACATTTTCGTGTTTATGCACACTGATCTGCTTTGAATGCTGCCCCCCACCCCTCATTTCTATTAGGAGTACTCTCTCTTTGCAGATAGTGAAGGGTAGTTAACGCAGCCCTTTGCCCCCTTTGTAATCCGTCGTGCCTGCTTCTCTCTCCATTTGATTGATTGTTCTCTTTGGTTCATTCTCTATTTACAAACAAGCACAGAGTCGCAATACTCTGTTTAGTCTTTGCAGATAGCGAAAAATTGTGTAAAAAAACAAAAGGAATCGAACAAAATCAGTAGGCCACTAATGGGATCTCTTTTTGACCTCGCTAAAATAGAAACATTAGGAACAACCTGTTGAAAATAGCAATGCGTATGTACATAAGCGGCGTTCATTTGTGTTCACAGTACCCCTTGTTGATTGTTTCAATCGAGCATTGAATTGTTCGAAGTTGGTTCTCTTAAGGATCTTCTCTGCCTGCAAACGAGGAAGAATAGGAATATTCTCTCTCCCTTTGCAGATAGTGAAGGGTAGGTAACGCAAGCCTTTAACACGTCGTACCTATTTCATTCCTCATTGATTGATTGATTGTCCGAACATTGACTGTTTGGGAATTAGTTCTTTTTGGAGGTATTCCCTGTTTGCAAATAAACATAGGAAAATCTTTGCAAGTAGTGAAAGGGTACGTAATGCGGACATTTCTCCCCCGTTGTAATCTGTCATGCCTATCTACTCCCCACTGATTGATGCACCTGTTTCACCCGGACCATTTACTAGAGATACGTTATCTGGCCCGACCAGAGAGCACCCCTAGTGAAAAGGACATATGCAATAATAACGAAGTGATCACTGTATCCTGTTAACAGAAACTTTAGCATGAAACAACCTGGAAAGAAAAGAATAGGAAAACGAAAATCAGTAGGCCACTGATGAACATGAACTTTTATTAAACAACGAACAAAGAAACGATAACATAACGTAATGATAAAACCTATTAATGTCCTAGAAACAAGAAAACGTTAAAATATGCCAGTGGTGAGAGACCAGAAAAACAGTAAGAGAAACCAAATCACCCCTCGCTGTCCCACCGCCTGCCACGCCAAAAAAATCAATAGACTAGGGAAAATGCAAGTCAGTAGAACATCCGCCCCCACTCTGGAAACTTCCAAGGTGGGGCAGGGTTGCGGCTACGCCCAGCCGGGAGCAGCCCATATAAGGCAGGTCCTGCTGCCACGCCTCGGCCAGGAGATCCTAACGTAGGGTGTAGCCGGAGGAGAGGCCGAGGCCAGCGGGACCCGGCCAGGGGGATTGACAACACTGGAGAGTTTTAGGGGGGGGGAATGTCCGTGTCCTCGACCCTCCCCTCTCTCTCCCAGTCCGGCCGCGGTGGCCCTTGAGAGTTGCAGGTTGTCCCTCCACACTCTCTCCCGGTCCGGCCACCAACGGCCGGGGGCTGGGGCCGACGGGATCCGGCTGCAGGCGATGAGCCAAGGAACCCGTTCATGGGGCCAGAGCAAAGGGCGTCCGGCCGCCATCCACCGGAGGTCCGGCCCAAAGACGGACGGGACATTTCTTCTTTCTTGAATAATTGCTGCAACAACCCTGGGGGGGGGATGTCTTGCACATGCCTCCGACCCCCCCCTCTCGTCCTCATCGCCTGGTCCGGCCATAACAAATCTCAAGCGAGACGCCGTGGGGTGCACTGGGAGGGAGAGACGGTGCGAACAGGCCTCTCCCGCCTCCCCAGGTGGAGGCTTCCCACCTGCACCCTCAGCGCTCCAGGCGCCCGGAAAAGGGTTCTTCCACTGTGGCGATGCTGCAATGTCTCGCCCGGCAGGGTGGAGCCCGTCCGCTCATTTGACCCCGCGATCGCCAGTAGCTACCGAACTCTCAAAATGGCGGTCGACCTGGCAAGAGCGGGCCCAGCATAAAGAAATGGCCCGGTCACTGCTTGACTCCACCACCGTAGTCCTCCACGACCTTAAAGATTCTAGAGGAGCCGCGGGAGTCTCCGACCCCCGATGGGGAATGACTGCCATGATCGCCCGTGGAGTGACGAAACTGTATCCGCGGGACGTCGGCGCTCCCATGCTGGCGCCAGCCTCACTTTGAATTACTAGAATCCTGCAGACCTCAGTTCCGGTGAAAGCACAGTGTGACCCGGTAGGAAAAATTGTTGCACCCCCTCCCCTTTTTCACTGATAGTTCAAACCACCGATCCTTTCCTTTGCCCTTTTAACGGAACTTTGGACTGCCTCCCCCTCTTTTACATTTTCTAGAGAAAACAAAACATTAACCACTACATTAGCATAGCAGTTGACACCAGAACTGTTTTCAAATTTAAAACCAACAACATCTTCAACAAAATCCTTTTTGTTTCTGCTGTGACCCTGCTACAGCACAGGCATTGTCCCCAGCAGTAATTCTGCGATGCCGGTAAGAATAGCTGTGGTGCCTACTGGACTCACCCACCCCCGCGGCGCCCCACGCCGTTATTTGCTGGGCGGCAACTTACTAGACATCACTTTCGTGCCATCTAGATTTCAGCGCGTTCTGCTGCCTTGTAACTATTCGCACAACAGACCGCTACTGACAAGAATATTTCATTATTGGTGCTGTCAATTTCAATAAATCTATTGGATAATTCAAAAGAAATTGCCACGGTCTCTTCGTTGTTTAAATGTTTTTACTGTTTTTGTTTTGTTGTATATATTTATATGTTATTAAAGTTTTATATTCCTACTACTTTGTTGGAGTGCTACATATTTTTAATGTGACACATAATTGTAAAAACTTTGATGTACCAAGAGTCATTCCTGGAATCTTCCGCTTCAGGCTCGGTCCCCTCCCCAATCACAATACAGGATGGTTTTCAGATAGTAGGAACGCGTGTGGTGTGACGGATCTCATCGGGTGTGGGCCTTGATCTACTATAACTCCTTTGAAGAGGGGTGATTCTTTACAGCTGGGGCCATAAACTACATCTGCAGGGCTAGCTGATAGCCTGGACAATCGGACACAGAGGAAGAGGAGTGTCAGAGGGTGCGGTAGTGAATAGGGCGAAAGGGAGGTGTCGGGCGGGCACAGAGTGTGATTTTCAGGGAAGAGCAGCGCAGATGGGGGGAGGTTTATTGCCCATGCATAAGACAGAGAGCGGGGGTGACCAGTGCCTGGGGAAGATGCTTGCGAGGGTGAGGAGCCATGCTACGAATCGACAGCGTGCAGAGAGTGGGTCTGGTCAAGACATCTAAAATGGCTGCCGTGCACCACAAAAGTGTGGCATTTCAAAAAAGGCAGGATGGCGCAAACAATGTTTTTCAACACTTCCTCATTTCCTTCGAATCGAACGTTAACAGACGTTGGGGCATATTACCAAAGTTAAGCGATATTTATCGCTAACGATGCTTACCAACGAATTTTTTACCGCTAAGCATCGTCAGAAATTATCGAAGATAAACCTTGCTATTATCAAGGTTTATCGCAAATGCGATAATAAACGGCCGCAATGCATCAATATCGCTAAAAACTCAGCGATATTCATGCATTACCGAGCTAATGCTCTTAGCCATGTTATCCACCTCCCATTGGATAACATGGCTAAGAACTGCTCAGGGCAGGTGTTACTTTTTGGAGATATTCGCGCATATCTTGCATGTTGTAATGCAAGTTATTGTGGTATATGGAACTCATACCATAATCTCTCAGGAAAGCAGAAACTGATCCTTTTGGGACCGCCTAAAAAGGCCTAGGGGGTGAGGAGTACTCTACTTTGCCCCCTTTTCACGTTCCGAACTATTTTATTTTACTCTCTTCTGTAATTACACAAAATAGCAGCGATAAGATGCATCGGAGACACAGTGAGAGAAAGGAGGCCGGAGATGAAGAAGAGATGTCAAATACACATTGGAGATAATATAGTGGCAGAAGGGAAGTAAATATGAGTAAACTTACCATGTAACATAAAAATGTTGCACTCTATACTATAAGTCTCATTTTATACTACAATCACTTCGCTACAACCTCATAAATTAAAAATAAAAATGAATAATGTCTCAAACAATTTTTGATTTCTAAATATAAATTTATTCTTCAGAATTTTCTAAATTTGAAAGAACTAGTAACATGTCCTCATCAGCAATGTCCTCATGAAAAGTCTGCAATGATGATTCTTGTAACTCTATGGTCTCCAAACATTCGATAAATTCGCCATCAAGAGATTGATCAAAAAAATCATTCAAGTCATCTCCTCCTTGTGACAATATTTCATTATTGGTGCTGTCAATTTCAATCAATGTAGTGGAATCATTCAAGTCATCTCCTCGTGACAATATTTCATTATTGGTGCTCTCAATTTCAATCAATGTAGTGGAATCATTCAAGTCATCTCCTCCTTGTGACAATATTTCATTATTGGTGCTGTCCATTTCAATCAATCTAATGGAATCATACAAGTCATCTCCTCCTTGTGACAATATTTCATTATTGGTGCTCTCAATTTCAATCAATGTAGTGGAATCATTCAAGTCATCTCCTTGTGCCAATATTTCATTATTGGTGCTGTCCATTTCAATCAATCTAATGGAATCATACAAGTCATCTCCTCCTTGTGACAATATTTCATTATTGGTGCTCTCAATTTCAATCAATGTAGTGGACAATTCAAAAGAAATTGCCACGGTCTCTTCATTGTGAGCCATTTTATTTTGAAATTGCTTGCTGTAAATTGCAGAAAAAAATAATCACTTTCATTTATCGTTTTTAGTAATACATAATATAAAACTAACTTTATCAAGTATTTAGTATAACAGAAGGACTGCAAATAAATAACAGAAAACATTTTTCAAATTATCTTCAAGTGTACAACATAGTTCCCCTTACAAATTAACAACTCACCTTTTTAAAAGTAGGAGAAGTGTTAGTACTGTGTAAATCAAACACCAGAAATTCACCATCAAAAATTCCTCACAAATGTACCTCAGACAGTAGTATCACAAAATGGCTGTGGTTTCCTCTCATTTGAAATATATACATAACCAATTAACTTTCATCACACACAAATACAAAACCAAACTAACATTTTAATTGGTTCTAAATTTCAACACTTTCAAATGTGTTTTCCCCATGCAATTTTCCATAGGACATTTACATACGTCTACAGCCTGAATGGCTGAACGGAATTACACCAAACTTGGCAAAATGGTACATCAAACCTAAGAGGTCAGGAAGGATCTACTATGCCCCCTTATGGTCATTTCCCCCTTCGCGTTGGCCTCCTCTTGTCTCTCAATCCTACCGAGAGACAAGATGGCGGCCGCTACGGACTGTTTGGAATGTTGACAGACGCCGGAGAACCAATCAGCTTCGCAAAGCTCCGTAACGCGAAAAGTACGCGAAGCGGAGCGCTGTTACAGATATATATCTTTTTTTGAACGTTAATTTCTCAAAATCCACTGGAGCACATATATTGAGACCTAGCAAAGGCACATCGGGCTACCAGTCCCTAATATTTTGCCAAGTTTCGTGCAAATCCATTCAGCCGTTCGATTATTATTATTATTTTTTTTTTTGCCCCGCGGGGCCCTTTTAAAACCTCCACATCAAACGTAGGGGGTCAGCGAGGATCTACTATTCCCCCTTATGGTCATTTGCCCCTTCGCTTTGGCCTCCTCTTGTCTCTCGATCCTACCGAGAGACAAGATGGCGGCCGCTACGGACTTTTTGGAATGTTGACAGACGCCGGAGAACCAATCAGCTTCGCTTCACAAAGCTCCGTTGCGCGAAAAGTACGCGTCCTGGAGCGCTGCCCGGTCCGCTGTTACAGATATATATCTTTTTTTAAACGTTAATTTCTCAAAATCCACTGTAGCACATATATTGAGACCTACAAAAGGCACATCGGGCTACCAGTCCCTACAATTTTGCCAAGTTTCGTGCAAATCCATTCAGCCGTTCGGGCTAAAAGTGAGGCCAACCGCCCTATGGAAAACTCAATGTTAAAAACACGTTTTGGGACCCCCCTTTTTTCTCAGCCCCCCCTTGACGAACCCCCCCAAATTTTCAAGGGCTGCTCAGAAACAAAATGTGCCATTTTCCTGAAAATTTCAGCCAACTCCGTCCACAAACGCCAAAGTTATTAGACATAGAATTTTCAAAAAACCCATAGAGAAAAAATCCTAACTATATATACCTACTGGCGACCGACAGAAAGACAGCTATAGGGAGTAAAGAAGAGATACTGTTTAATAGATCTATTTACCGAAGAAAAGACAGAAGAGGGTATAATTGTGAAAAACAAAATAGATAACGAAGTGAAAGAAAAAAAAAGAGAGTATAACATTAACAAAGAAGAGTTTCTTGGAGAATGTGAGTGAATGTTCAAAATAAGATTAAAACATGAGGAATAACAGAGAGAAAAAATAGAAAACAGAAAACAAAAAATAACAGAAAAAGATTAATTGAAACAGCAAAGAAATGTAAGTAACATAGAGCCATATCATCAACATAGGCAATAAAAGTTTTGCAGCTTTTATTGGCAGAAATGTGTCGCTAAAGCTGCTTTTGTGGCAGAAAACTGCCGCTAAAACCACTTTTGCAACAGTTTTCTGCCAATAAAAACAGCAATAATTTTAATGGCTGTGTTCATAATATGCCCCTTAGTGTGCTTCAACTACACAGAGAAAGCCTTATGAACAAGTAGTGATAGAGTGATCAGTCAAAGACACTAAGAGTAATAGAGACGGAGTGAGTGAACAAGAGTGAGGAACTATGAGAAGAGAGGGACTGAGAAAAGGAGTGGAAGGAGTAGAGTAAGTAAATAATAGAGAAAGGAATGAGGGAAGTAGCAAAGGCAGGAAAGTGAGGGTTAAAGAAATGAAGCAGTGGAACTAATAGTAGTTAAATGTGATAGAAATGTAACGAAAAGAGTACAAAACATTTACCTTATAATTGTCGTTAACTTAGTCACTTGTTATTTTTATACTTTCAATCTGTGAAAGAGAGAACAAACATTTGAAAAATATTAAAACATGTATTTAAAAATTAGAAAAGACAAGGGAAAAGATTGAAGGACAAACAGTTTTTCAACAACTTTGACACTTACAGAAGCCTCTGCTTCTCCAGGCCCCCTACACAGTCCTAAAGATATACATTTTAAACTAACAGTATCTTGATGCAGATGAAGTGAGGCCTATCTTGGAACATGGTGCATCTTTTGCACTGCTGTTGTCTCACAAAAGTGACGCAATGGCAGCGCAAGAGAGGTGCACAATCATCATAAAACTGTTCCTAACATTTTAAATGATTATTTCAGGATGGCAATAAGGTGTGTCCTATCCAGACGTTTGTTTCAGGTGAGGCCTACTCAGGGTTGCAGATGAAATTTAGGCTTGTTGAAGAGTACAGAGGAGATAATACATGTGCAGGCCTACCAATAATGTTCAGACCTCCTCTGTTTCCCTGGACAAGCCTAAACTTCATCTGCACAATGTGATTCGTAATGTTAGGAAACACAGGTAATGTATTTGAAAAACGTGCAATTTCTTTTGCTCATTTCACAATCACATCACTTGTGTTTCCTTTGGTTAGGTATCTCATTGTGCAGATGTAGTCCAGCATATGAAAGAGTACGCACTGCATGCAACAACTTTGACACTTACTGAAGCCTCAGCTTCTGCATGCCCCCTACACAGTCCTAATTATATACATTTTAAAGTGACGGTATCTTGCTGGAAATGAACTGAGGCCTATCTTGCAACATGGTGCATCTTTTACACAAAAGTGATGGAACAGCGGCGCAAAAGAGGCACACAGCCTTCATAAAACAGCCCTTAACATTTTAAATGATTGTTTCTAGATGCTGATAAGGCGTAGCCTATCCACAGATTTCTTTCAGGTGAGTCCTACTCAGTTTTGCAGATGAAACTTAGCTTCTTGAAAAGTACAGAGGAGATAATACATGTGCAGGCCTACCAACGAAGTGAGTCATGTCCACTGCACTCTTGAACAAAGGCCAGACCTCCTCTATCTCTCTGGACAGGCCTAAACCTCATATGCACAATGTGATTCGTAATGTTAGGAAACACAGGTAATGTAATTGAAAAATGTGGAGTTTCTTTTCCTCATTTCACAATCACATCACCTGTGTTTCCTTTGCTTAGGTATCTCATTGTGGAAATGTAGTCTATCATATGAAAGACTACGTAGAATGTGAGCACTGTATGCAACAACTTTGACACTTACAGAAGCCTCAGCTTCTTCATGTCTACTACACATTTCTAAATGTATATCATAAATACAAAAAGTACAGAAATAATTATACATGTTAAATGGTTTATTTTTGCTGTTCTCAGAATTTATCAAATTTCACTAAAAACAGTGACTTGAAAGTATTCATCATATAACAGCGGGGAAAAAAAAACACAATCAAAATGATTGTGTTTAAAAAACCCATACAACATGACAAATCAGAAATCAGAACTCCTTAACCCCTTAAGTGCTGCCGTCGGCCAACGGTCGTCACGGGCACTACCTCCCCAGTGCTGCGTGCGACCGCTGGACGTCCAGTTCAGCACCGGATAATGGACAGCGCAGCACTGGGGAGGTTTGTTTACTAGCTCCCAAGTGGTTAAAATTAACTTACTTTCCATGACGTCGAATGATGTCCTATGAACAGCTTACACTCTGTTGTGCTGCTATTATTTTCAGCCCGCCACTTTCTGAAAGAAAACCTCCATCGTTTTGAAAAATATGTTACATACAATAAATGACTTCTCGCTCTCTACCACACGTTTCCACAAGGCCAAATCGTGTAAGAGCCATTTATAACTCTTGGAATTCTTCTAAGCAAATCCCGTCATTTTGTATTTCCGCAACTTTGAGGAAGAAAACGTTCAAGATCACTTTCACAATCCTGGACTAGTAATATCTTACCCTTCTTGCTCACTCATGTTCCACATTTCCTATGACACTGATACTGCTTACTATGAAGCAGACTTACACTACCTCTATGACTACTACAATTATTTAATTCTCTACATCACTTTTAATCACAAAGCAATTTAAAACAGTAGATAAAATTATATCAACCCCTAGAATCATTATAGACCAGTTACCTACCCTAAATTCTCTTTTCTGAAAACAGAAAGTAAGAATATTTTTAAGTAAAAAGGCAACATTGTATCGTAGTCAAATAGGAATCATTTACGAAACAGCAGCTTTTTTTACATTTTCAATAAGCTGTGTAATAAGCGGATCTTGTCAAAGGACCATCATGTCATTTAATAGCTGCAGTTAAAAATGTTCTTCCTAAAATAAACGACTGTGTAGCCACAACATTTGTAATTAAAGTTGAAGACTTACTTTCATCAGGTTTATATAGTTGGAATTTTAAAATGACATTATAACCAAAAGTTTGGTCAAATAATCTAGACAGCATTGCAGACTTACATTACCTCTACTCCATGTTTTTATTGGCTGCTTGAATTAGCTTATAAAAAGAAACAGTTTTTCTGAACTCATTCAAAGTGCAGCTATTTTTCCATGACGTCAAGTGTTATGGTAAGAACACCGTTTGCTTTGGGAAATACTCTGTTGTCCTTTAACTAATCCGTGCCCACCACTTTCTGTAAGAAAACCTTCTTTTTTTCCAGGAACTATTTAAAACTCAAAAATAACTTTTGACTCTGTACTACACTTATCCTCAAGGCCAAATTGTGTAGCAGCCATTAGAACCTCTTGAAATTCCTCAGAGCAAATCCTGAGATTCCTTCCCTAAAATGTTGGTTTTAAAAACACCAGGTAAGAATTTTTAAGGTCAAAAGGCAATTTTTTTAAAAAAGTTAAAACAGAATCATTGCAGAATGACCAGCCATTTATAGACTTTAAATAAGCTGTGTAATGTCCTGATGTTATTGAAGGACCGTCATGATATATAATTGCTGCAGTTACAAAAGTCCTTCCTGATATTGACAACTGTGAAGCCACAACATTTTTAATCAAAGTTGTCAATTTTGTTCCATCAGGCCTACATCGTTGGAACATTAAAATAACATACTGGCCATATGTTCGTATAAATAATGTTGACAACATTTCAGACTTACATTGGCTACACTCCATGTTGTGATCAGCTGCTTTTACTAGCTTATTAAAGGACACTGATTTACTGTCTGGCAAAGTTAAATATATACATTTTTCTGAGTCTACACTAGTAGTACTTGACACCCTACAGTTCTCGCAGTCATGCTGCCATTGATAAGAAAGCCCAAACAGGTGATCTACATCTACACCTTCATCATGCAATACATCAAGCATATACATTAAAAACTCCTGACAATCTTGCTGAATGTTTTGAGAGAATTGTGTTTGACCTGAACATCTGTCTAACAGATTTCGAATTTCAGACACACTTTCTATTTTTGTTCTATCAGTGCTACATTTCTCTAACACAGAATTCAACAAACTGCAAAATCTCTGATCCGAATTGACCACAATCTCTTGTTTTAAAGTTTCTAGAGAAAACAAAACATTAACCACTACATTAGCATAGCAGTTGACACCAGAACTGTTTTCAAATTGAAAACCAACATCATCTTCAACAAAATCCTTTTCCTTTCTGCTTATAATTTCTGGTTCATCGACTTTTCGTCTTTTTGCTACAACCTCCCTACTATTGGTCACATTTCTTCGTTTCCAGCCTACCACACGTTTCTCAAACAAAGGATATTGAGGCACATGTGGCGCATACTCTCTTCTTAACCTATTGTATTCCTTAACACAGTCTAGATCCGCACGAATGTTTGTGACATCACACTCAATCAAGTACAATCCCGATAAAGTTCTGACTCGTGACAATGCCACATATGCCATACCCTCCTTGAACACAGAACTGCCAATATTCACCAATGCACTGTCTACACTTAAACCTTGCGATTTATGGATTGTCACCGCATATGCCAAGCAAACAGGAAACTGCTTACGGCGAACATATAAGTCTTTCACAAGCAAAAACCTAGCAGAGCAACGACCAATTAGCTGTACTTCGTCAATGCCATCAAATTTAATTTTTAAAAATTCAATTTCATCCCTATTTCTGTATTTCACAAAATCAACAACATTACCCATTGATCCATTTACCAGACCTCTTTCAACATGTAAATTCCTTCTTAAAATTATACGGCAATTTAAGCACACATTCAGAGTCTTTTCAAAACCCGCAGTTTTAGATATACTCTTCTCTAATGAATCCAATTTTGATTTCAAATTCTCAGACAAAATAATTGTTGATCCCATATGCTCTACTCTGTCAATAGCTTCCAGTTTCACAATAACTTGGTTTTCTAAATACAACATTTTGTTGTTGAAGATGGCATATTCTGCAAGAGTTGGCATCAAACATATTCCAGATTTCTTCTCAGTAATTTTCTGAAAAATATTCTCAGGCACAACGTCTTGTTCTGGATACAAATTTGACAGTAATCGTGCATGTAAAGCTTCTTTCTCATGCTCGGTCACTTTTCCGATTCTAACATCTTGTAGAATATTCTTGTAATCTTCATCCTTCGCCTGACACATATTTTCATGCAGTTCAGCATAATTGAAGTTTAACCATATATTGACGTTGCCAATGCTCCCTAGGCACTTCCTGGTATCTTCATGCGTGAGCATTTTGAACACAGGTTGTCCTTTCACTGGTGTCAGCTGCAGAAGATCACCGAAAACAATGATGTGTTTGCCACCAAATAACACATCATACTCTGTTTTGAGAACTTCTTGCATTCTCAAATGCACAAAGGCAAGCATGACATTGGAAACCATGCTTACTTGGTCAATGATAAGAAGTTTCATTTTCTTCAAGACTCTTGAAACTTCACAACAAGCATCTCCAGATAACTTGTAGTATTGTAATTTGTTATCATGCTCCACTGGCAGCATCAGTAGACGATGCAAAGTAATACCTTTAATGTTATGTGCTGCCAGTCCAGTTGGAGCGGTGACAACACAAGACAGCGATGACTCAGTCCTTTTCTGCAAATAACATGAAATTGCTTTAATGAGGAAACTTTTTCCAGTTCCCGCTTCTCCACTCACGTACAGTCGGTCAGGTTTCAACGACGTACATGAGCACTCTTTCTTCTCATGACTTAATCCATGATCAATTTGGTTGGTAACTTCGTCATATATTTTCCTCTGCTCAATGTTGAGTTTTCTTTCCAAGTCTTCTAAGTTAACCGCATCCTCCTGAGCATGTGCCATGGCTCTTTCCACTTCAATCATGGCAGTGGTGCCTTCATTTTTGATAACTGGTCCTCCTAGTGGATCCTGACTCAATGAAACAGAACTCTGACTGTCCTGAGAACTGTCTCTAGCAATCTCGGCTGCAATTGCTGCTTCCTGCTCGATTTCCGCATTCAACATTTCTAGATATTTGAGAAAAACAGGACATTCTATGGTCTCCTTGGCGGCATTGAAAGAGTCTTCGTAACAGAGGAAATCTCCAAGCAGTTCCTCTTCTGCACGCCAAGGCTTGAAAAGTTGCAAAAGTGCTAAATAGAAAAACTCTTTTTTTTCAGGAGATTCGCCACTCAATTTTCGATGGTTTACCAAGTGGCATTTTCTTTGCTTGACGAGACATCCCTCACTTCCAATTACAGCATACACTCCTTTATCAATATCTTCTTTGATGTTCCTCTTGAATATGTAATTTTGTAGAACCTCATATAGACAAACATTCTCGAGGTGTCTGCTTCTATTTGGATAATATGTATCCAACATGTTGGTCTTCAAAATATCAGTACTGTTTGGCTCCTTTTCCGCCAAATACTCAATTTCCCGCACAGGTTTCAGAACTCGATTACGCGTTGCAGCAAGACCAAGACTCGCCCAAACGATACTCCTGGATTTGGCATAGAGACTTGCTGAAGACAACCGGTCAGAACATTCGTAAGCTCCGATTTCTCGATGTGACAACATCTTCAGACTGAAACTGTACAACTTCTCACTGAGGCTCTTTTCATGGGAAATGTCCTCCCACATATCCTTCAATTCTGTCTTTTCTTTTTTGGTGATGTAAGATGTCACATACCGAGCCACAGCCATACAGTTATCAGCCACGAACTGTATATCCATGTTAGCATTCCACATGGACAAAATCACTGGGTTGTAGTCGTTGATATACTTGGACTCTTCGTTCCTTTTCAAATTGTATGTGTTTTTAGGTGATTTCTTCATCACATTATGTTGCAGCGAAGACATCAAACTGTTCACTCTTCCTTTAGAAATCACCGGTCGTGGAAAGGCGAAACGACATTTGGTGTAGAACTTGTCCTTTTTTCTGAATTTACGACGACAGTACTTTCCGCAACGATGGCTTTGGAAGCGTAGAACCAATCAATCAATCAATGATACTTGTA
This sequence comes from Lissotriton helveticus, assembly GCF_964261635.1. Classification (NCBI taxonomy): domain Eukaryota; kingdom Metazoa; phylum Chordata; class Amphibia; order Caudata; family Salamandridae; genus Lissotriton; species Lissotriton helveticus. Next base: position 1,415,079,243 of record NC_136069.1, read on the forward strand.
GAGCGCGCTACATACCCGTAGGGTCTCAAGGCGCTGGGGGGGGGGGTGCCGCTACTGCTCGAACAGCCAGGTCTTCAGCTTCTTCCTGAGGTGGTCTTGGGTCAGGCGCAGGTCGGGGGGGAGGGAGTTCCAGGTCTTGGCGGCCAGGTAGGAGAAGGACCTTCCTCCTGTAGTCGCTCTTCGGATGCGGGGGACGGCGGCGAGGGCGTGGTTGGCTGAGCGGAGGTGGCGTTTGGGAGCGTAGAAGTTGACTCGGCTGTTGAGGTAACTCGGGCCTCGGTCGTGTAGAGCTTTGTGTGCGTGGGTGAGGAGGCGGAAGGTGATTCTTTTGTTGACGGGGAGCCAGTGAAGGTCTCTCAGAGGTCCGGAGATGTGGCTGGTTCGTGGGATGTCGAGGATGAGTCTGGCTGAGGCGTTCTGGATCCGCTGGAGTCTCTTCTGGAGCTTGGCGGTGGTACCGGCGTAGAGGGCGTTGCCGTAGTCCAGACGGCTGGTGACGAGGGCCTGGGTGAGGGTCTTCCTGGTCTCGGTGGGGATCCACCAGAAGATCTTCCGTAGCATGCGTAGGATGTTGAAGCACGTCGAGGAGACTTTGTTAACTTGCCTGGTCATGGAGAGGGAGGAGTCCAGGATGAAGCCCAGGTTGCGTGCGTGGTCTGTCGGTTTGGGTGCTGTGCCCAGGGCGGGAGGCCACCAGGAGTCGTCCCAGGCGGAGGGTGAGGAGCCCAGGATGAGGATCTCCGTCTTGTCCGAGTTCAGTTTCAGGCGGCTGATCGTCATCCACTCGGCTACCTCTTTCATCCCGTCGTGCAGGTTGGCTCTGGCGGCGGCGGGGTCGTTGGTCGTTGGTCGTTGTTCTCTTAGGCTTTTGTCCTCCTTTGCGTTTGGAACAGCACATGTAGAATACTGTTCTATGAAACTCATCACTAAGTCTTCTGGATCTGTTCCAAATTTAGGTGCATCCTTGATCCACAGCAGCATATGTATATGAGGAGCACCTCTTGCTTGGTACTCCTTTCTCCAAGAGGTGGATTTCTCTTGTTCATGATGAAAGACATCATAGCTTCAAATCTATGATTGAAGTACCTGCATACATTCACTGGATCCAAAGAGCACAGTTCTCCGGGTGTCTTGAATTCGATATTTTCAATGTTTCCATTTGCCTCTCGTAGAAATTCAAGTAAGTCTTCCCAGCCATACTCAGCACAGATGAGAGTGAGGAACCATGTGGGAGTTCCTAAGTTCCTCAGCATACATTTTAAATCACCATGACGACGGTACCAGTACTCATTAGTACCACGCTGACACGCCATGAGATTAATCAGGTGAGAATCCAAAATACTGTCTTGCACATTGACTTTATCCATAAAGTCACTTGCCGAGATATTTTGCAGCTGTACACCACTTTTCAAGATGTGGTTCACTGCATATGACAGTCCAGACAGATCGCTTTCAAACAGGAGATGAAACAAATAGGGAATGCATTGTCGAAACCTAGGATCTTCTGCATACAATCGTAAAGTCGGGTATTCAGAAGCAAGAATTTGATGAGTACGCTCATCATATCTTCCTCCTTGACCTGTTGGAAATAGCTGTGGGAAACACCGACCTTCCAAACTTTCCTCCCAAACACTAATGGGACTCCCTTTGGCTTGTTTCATTTGAAACAACTCAATAGCATTCCCCATGACTTCCTTGGAATGCAAAGGATGAACACTATAATGTTCATATATTTCTTCACTTTTAGAGGGTTCTACTTTCTCAATTTGACCAGCACACAAATCGCTATCCTCTTCTTCACTTACTTCCTCTTCTGCAACATATACATTCTTATAGTACTTATTGTTTTTTTTCAAATACAATGTTGCCTTTTTGACTTTCCTAACATCCACTAAATCTTGCCATATATTCTTACTCTTTGTTGGAACCCCATTAACTAAGATAACCAGAGGTTCCTCTTCCACTTTTTCTACTCCAATTGTATTAATGTTTTTCTTCAAATCTAGAGGCAAATAAACAACTCTTCCCTTTAATCCTCTCTGTAAATCTGATGGAGGCAATTTTCCTGTCTTTGGCTCTATTCTTACAATAGCCTGAAAGGGATGGATACTTTGAATCAAAATAGATTCATAAGTATTTAAATCCTTCAATTCAGAAGGAATCTCAACCAATTCCAGATTATTATGAACCGCTCTAGCAGGCATCTGGTTTTGATTTAATTTGTTACAACAATAAGTACACACACGTTGATTCAATCCCAAATCAAAACAATTTTCTACCATCAAGTATGTTGCAAAATCCTTCCATTCACTAATATTTTCCCTTTCACTTTTTGCATATAAATCCACTAACTTAGTCTGATTCTTATAATAAGTGCGTCGACAACACACACAAGTGAAATTAGGCCTCTCACTTGATTTCACCTGGAACGTGGCAATTTCCTTCTGAAAATTATCTGTACTGGAAACCTGTACACTATCTTCCACATTACCCTCTTCTTCTGGGTCAATTTCAACATTCTCCTCTTTACTTCCAAAGTAAAAAAACTCAATTTCTTCACAAATATTCTTCACATCTATTTCAGAACCATGCAAAAGAGCAGTGCATAATTGTTTAAGCATAACTGCTGGACTCTTAGCATAATACAACATTCTAACTAATTTCCTCACTTTATTATGATGCACTGCTAGCATCCTGAAATGATGAAAAACACTCTGGCATACTCTCCTGGAAAGACAAGCCAGTGAATGACCATGCAAACCTATCACTTCTCTCACTCTGCAAGGATCTAATTCTTGCAACAACTTCATTTTCTGCTTCAAACTTTTCTTATTAAATGTCCGTAAAAAATCACAAAGCAAATTGATAGAATCCTGTCGCACACTGCAAATACTACTACACTTCCAGGTGTACACAGGTCCCTTAGGACGTCTTCCTAAAACCTCATTACCTAACACCTCTTCTGCCTCTGTTGTCACAAGTTTTTCTTTTTCAACTGGACAACCATCTTTCACCTCATAAGCTCGACAACTGATGTCAACTGCATGCACCAAATCATTATCCTGGAAATAACTCTCCTCATTAAAAAATGCCTCACAACTTGAACTATGCATCCATTCTCTTGAAAAAACTTCACAAAAATTACTACGATTTACTGTTCTCTTCCATCTACTATTTGTTTTGAAATCATAAATTGCCTTGTTTAGCTTCCTAATTCTATTGATTATCAAAATAAATAACTTTCGCTTAATTTCAAGTGCCTGATCAATAACTTTCTCAATTTTTTTTTTCTCTTATAAAAAACCACTTTCTGCTGACCTTTCTTAATATTTTTTAACAAATTGCCAATTATCCTGTTGCGGAACATTCGTCTACGAATGTCCCTAAACTGATTTTTCCTTCTACTACCATGCACAGAGTTATCTCCTGCTCTAGCAGTAACATTTTTGATTGGCCTTCCCTTTCCGTTTAAATTGCTTCTCTTTTTCTGGACTAAAACATTTTCTGTAGTACTACTTTTTTTTCTACAAATGTTTCTTATGAATGATTTCTTTATCTTACCCGGACCTTTCTTGGTGACTTGACAAGTTTTTATTGTAGAGGTCTGCTGCAATAATTTTTTAAGCTGCTGTCTTTGATGTTTGGTAGCCTTTTGCCTTCTGTCCTTCGAAGGCATTCTTTAATTTTGAAATGATCTGCAGTTGAATCTGTGGTAAAATATAATAAAAAATGTTATTAACCACTATTAGCAAACAGTAAATCAATAACAGTCATCAAAAATTTAACACACTACTTGTCATTTTTAGTGCATTGGCAAATTTAGAAATCACAAATAGTAGCAAAGAAATGGAATGCTTCTATATTTTACCTGTGCTGTTTTATATGTGAATCTGATCTAATTTTATGAGCATATTTTACTATTTCATTAAAGACACTACACATAACCTGTTTTTGAAGTTGTGTTTAATTTTAAATGAAACAGTTTACATTTTTACTTTTCATTTCAAGTACATTTTAAAAATAAATGTTTATAGTTCCATAGGCTCAAGCAGGTCAGCTTCCCACCCTATGTCATACAATTCTGACAAATCGGCATCCTCATCATGTTCTTCATCATCCTCAGGATTTAAATCATCCAAGGGATCTACTTCCACTGACGTTTCAATTACAAGTTCAATGATAAGGTCGAGATCAACTGATTGCTCATTATCACTCATGGTTGATGTTGTCGTTATCTTTAAAGAAAGAGAACAACAATGAGATGTTGCAGAGTAAGAGACAAATCTCAGAGATTATAATAGTAAAATTGTTTAACAAGAGTAACATTTTGCAGCTATTATTTAGCCATGTCCAGCGATGCTGAGGAGGTGAGGCCTATGTCCAAGTTTTCAGTGAACAGGACTCATCTCTTCTTAACCTTGGATAAGCCTCACCGACTCTGTGTCCCCTGCTCATACTTAAATGTAAAGGGGCAGATTTATGTTAACTGGCGCATCCCCACGGATGCACCAGTTAATGTGCACCGCTACTCTGCCACCCATGGTGTGCCGCATTTACAATGTGGAGCACCATTGAGCAAAAACAGCACAGATGCGTCACGCATCTGTGCTGCAAAAGCAGCACATTGCAGGAATCACGTCGTAAGCGCGACATGTCTACTGCAATGCACTGGAGGAAGCCTCACATTGCATGGTGCATCACTCCTTATGCCTGTTTCAAACAGGCGTAAGGATTTGATTCAGCAATGCTATAAAGCTGACTCAGTGAAATCTTCTAAATTTCACTGTGTTAGTTTTACAGGGCTTTCATGCAAATAAATGCATACCCTGCAATAAAACACCTATATGAAAACTGACGCAGGTTTCATGTGGCACAGGACTTTACAGCATGACACATCTGCCTAGATGCATCAAGTTGTAAATATGTCGCCACATAGCAAATCTTTTGCACCGCCGCTGCGTCACAAAAGTGACGCACAGTGACGCAAAAGAGGCACACACCTATCATAAATCTGTCCCTAACATTTTAAATGATTGATTCAGGATGACGATAAGGTGTGGCCTATCCAGAGGTTTGTTTAAGGTGAGGCCTACTCAGGGTTGCAGATGAAATCTACGCTTGTTGAAGAGTACAGAGGAGATAACACATGTGAAGGCCTACCAATGAAGTAAGTCATGTCCACTTCACTCTTGAACAAAGGCCAGACCTCTTCTGTGTCCGTGGACAGGCCTAAACCTCATCTGCACAATGTCATTCGTAAACTTAGGAAACACAGGTGATGTAATTGAAAAATGTGGAGTTTCTTTTCCTCATTTCACAATCACATCACCTGTGTTTCCTTCGCTTAGGTATCTCATAGTGCAGATGGAGTCTAGCATATCAAAGAGTACACAGAAGTTCAGCAGTGTATACAACAATTTTCACATTTACAGAAGATTCAGCTTCTTATCTTGTTGGAGATGAAGTGAGGCCTGTCTTGCAACATGGTGCATCTTTTGCATCACTGCTGCATCGGTTTCATGTGGCACGGGACTTTACAGCATGACACATCTGCCTAGATGCATCAAGTTGTAAATATGTCGACACATAGCAAATCTTTTGCACCGCCGCTGCGTCACAAAAGTGACGCACAGTGACGCAAAAGAGGCACACACCTATCATAAATCTGTCCCTAACATTTTAAATGATTGATTCAGGATGACGATAAGGTGTGGCCTATCCAGAGGTTTGTTTAAGGTGAGGCCTACTCAGGGTTGCAGATGAAATTTACGCTTGTTGAAGAGTACAGAGGAGATAATACATGTGAAGGCCTACCAATGAAGTAAGTCATGTCCACTTCACTCTTGAACAAAGGCCAGACCTCTTCTGTGTCCGTGGACAGGCCTAAACCTCATCTGCACAATGTCATTCGTTAACTTAGGAAACACAGGTGATGTAATTAAAAAATGTGGAGTTTCTTTTCCTCATTTCACAATCACATCACCTGTGTTTCCTTTGCTTAGGTATCTCATAGTGCAGAGGGAGTCTAGCATATCAAAGACTACGCAGAAGGTGAGAACTGAATGGAACATGGCTATGTAAGTCAAATAATCAAAATCTAAATTTGCCAAGCACCCATGGGGGTGTATTTACAAGGACCTTCCACCACGGGGAAATGTCTTTAATTAAAATGGGAAAAATAACATCAAAGGGACTCAAATGCCTTTTAAATATACCCCAAGCAACCTATGAAACTCTAGCACTACATATCAAGAAACCTAATTGATTTCAAAAATCGTTTTTAAACACATCATCTAAATCAATTATATACCTACATTCAAGGGGAAATGACTTAAAATGGCCTAAGACACATGAAAGCGTTTTTTTAAGGCCCTTGCACCATTTTTGGGTCGCTTTTAACATGGCTATGTTAGTCAAAGAATTAAAATCTAAATTTGCCAAGCACAGATGGGGGCATATTTACAAGGAACTTGCACCACGGGGAAAGGTCTTAAATTAAAATGGGAAAAATAACATCAGAGAGACTCAAATGCCTTATAAACATGCCCCAAGCAACCTATGAAACTCTAGCACTACATATCCAGAAACCTAATTGATGTCAAAAAACGTTTTAAAACACATCATCTAAATCAATTATATACCTACATTCATCGGGAAGTGACTTAAAATGCCCTAAGACACATGAAAGCGTTTTTTTAAGCCCTTGCTCCATTTTTGGATCACTTTTAACATGGCTATGTAAGTCAAATAATCAAGATCTAAATTTGCCAAGCACAGATGGGGGCGTATTTACAAGGACCTTGCACCACAGGGAAAGGTCTTAAATTAAAATGGGAAATATAACATCAGAGAGACTCAAAGGCCTTATAAATATGCCCCAAGCAACCTATGAAGCTCTAGCAGTACATATCAAGAAACCTAATTGTTTTCAAAAATCGTTTTTAAACACATCATCTAAATCAATTATATACCTACATTCAAGGGGAAATGACTTAAAATGGCCTAAGACACATGAAAGTGTTTTTTAAGGCCCTTGCAACATTTTTGGGTCACTTTTAACATGGCTATGTTAGTCAAAGAATTAAAATCTAAATTTGCCAAGCACAGATGGGGGCATATTTACAAGGACCTTGCACCACGGGGAAAGGTCTTAAATTAAAATGGGAAAAATAACATCAGAGAGACTCAAATGCCTTATAAATATGCCCCAAGCAACCTATGAAACTCTAGCACTACATATCCAGAAACCTAATTGATGTCAAAAAACGTTTTAAAACACATCATCTAAATCAATTATATACCTACATTCATCGGGAAGTGACTTAAAATGCCCTAAGACACATGAAAGGGTTTTTTTTAAGCCCTTGCTCCATTTTTGGATCACTTTTAACATGGCTATGTAAGGCAAATAATCAAGATCTAAATTTGCCAAGCACAGATGGGGGCGTATTTACAAGGACCTTGCACCACAGGGAAAGGTCTTAAATTAAAATGGGAAAAATAACATCAGAGAGACTCAAAGGCCTTATAAATATGCCCCAAGCAACCTATGAAGCTCTAGCAGTACATATCAAGAAACCTAATTGTTTTCAAAAATCGTTTTTAAACACATCATCTAAATCAATTATATACCTACATTCAAGGGGAAATGGCTTAAAATGGCCTAAGACACATGAAAGCGTTTTTTTTAAGGCCCTTGCAACATTTTTGGGTCACTTTTAACATGGCTATGTTAGTCAAAGAATTAAAATCTAAATTTGCCAAGCACAGATGGGGGCATATTTACAAGGACCTTGCACCACGGGGAAAGGTCTTAAATTAAAATGGAAAAAATTACATCAAAGGAACTCAAAAGCCTTGAAAATATGCCCCAAGCAACCTATGAAAATCTAGCAGTACATATCAAGAAACCTAATTGATTTCAAAAAACGTTTTTAAACACATCTTGTAAAGCAATTATATTCATACATTCATGGGGAAGTGAGTTAAAATACCCTAAGACACATGAAAGCATTTTTGTAAGACCCTTGCACTATTTTTGTGTCACTTTTAACATGGCTATGTAACACAAAGAAACAAAATCTATTTGTAAAACACTTGACACAAAGCAACATTTTAAATACACAACTTTCTTCATAATTTTCTCCCTAAACCATACTATTCTCTATCTAATTTAAATGAATCTTTTCTCACCTTAGCAAATACTTTATGAGTTTCAAAACAGTCTCAGAAACACACCAATTTGTCTTTAGCAGAGCAAAAGGTATGCACTCCAGAGTCTGCAGCCATAAAAAGCACAGAAAAGCTGTAATTCATCACACATATCTCTCATGTCACCCAATCAAAACTCTTCCCTCACTTTTTTCAAATCAACACCCTTCCCCCCTCTGCCCTTTCTGCCTTTTTTGCATAGCAACCACCTCCTGAAAGACCTCTCATGTTTGCAAGTTCACACAACAATGTTTCAATTGAACTCTGAACTCTCAGTACACCTGCGTATCCAGTGCAATCTTTCATAAAATTATTTTTTTTTCACCATTCAAATTACATCTTTCAAACAACTCATCCATGCACCCTAACTTTCTGTTTTCAGCAATCAAAATCCACCAATCACTGCTATTGATTAATTACCACAGAAACTCCACAGTTTTTTTCATTATACAATCTTATTTTTTCAACTGCCATTTCATTGCCACACTTCATCTGACGTCAGCAGAACCTTCTCTCACCATGTTTTCTGTCTGGATTCTTGGACATAGTTATATCCACTGGGCTCAAAGGTTTGCTGATAACAGAAATTTACCTAACCTCAATTTACAAAATGTGGAAATTAAGTGGATTAGCCACAGAGGATTAAAATGTCACCAATTGATACCATTGGTGAAAACCTTTATGCATTTGCCAAAACCTGACCTGTTAATTGTGCACTGTGGAGGAAATGACTTGGGCACTTTGACTGGGGTAGGTCTGGAAATGCTTTTAAAGGACACCTTTGACCAATTGATGGCACTTTTTCCTCAAACTGCCTTGGTATATTCAAATATATGCCAAAGACAGAAATGGAGGTGGTCGAACCAATTTTGTCCACAAATTGAGAAATCGAGGAAGCATGTAAATAAGTCTGTTTCAGCTTACATGAGAGACCATGGAATGGGCTCCATGTACAACAATAACTTGCGTTACTACCTCCAAGATATCTACAGAGCAGATGGAGTTCACTTCTCAGATGAGGGGAACAGAATTTTCATCCTGAATTTAAGACTGTGCATTGGTACCTACTTGTAGGTACCTAAATCAGCCACAGGACCCAAAAGCTCTTTTCAGAGCTACCCTACATCTGATCACTCACAATTATTATTTTACTCTAACTTTTTTCACTAATTTTCAAAAAAGTACGCTCCCCGGAGCGCTACCCCGTACGCGCACCGGACGCTAACCGTGCGAAATTTTTTAAAAAAATGTTTTTTTTTCGCACATATGGGCCTCCTCAGCCACCCTCAGAAAACCTAGGGGGTCAAGATACGTCTACCGTGCCCCCTTCTACCCATTCTGAACATTATTTGCCCTCCATCTTGTATCTTAATTCGACCGAAACACAAAATGGTGGACTCCCGTAATGCTGCCGGTTCGCGTACCGGGGCGCGCACCGGGAAGCGCTCCATTAAAAAAGGTGGGAAAGTAATTTACAGAAAAAACCCTGGAGACAATGTCACCAAATATAGATTAACTCATACTACATACCAATCCCAACCATTTTCACAAATTTGGTTGGAATACCATTTAGCCATTTAGCCTGTAGACCTCTCTAAATACCCTGAGGTAAATTACTTATTATTATTATTATTATTGTGTATTTTATATAGCGCGCAGCTACCCCAACGGGGTGTCCCGGCGCTTCTGAGTGAAAGCAGAGTGATAATCCTGGGGGGGTTAACAAAAGAGGAAAGTTTTTAGTGCCTTACGGAAGGGTAATTCTTCCTGAATCATCCTAATTGCGATCGGGAGTTTGTTCCAGAGAGTTGTGGCACAGACCTGGAAGGTTTTACCTCCAGAACGTGCTTTCCTGAATCTTGGTATGGAAAGCAGATGTTGGGAGTTGGAACGGAGGTTCCGAGAGTTACAGTAAGGACGGATGCTAACAGAGAGGTAGGCCGATCCCCTACCCCTAGTTGCTCGATGGGCTAAGGTCATGGCTTTGAATGCAGCTCTTTGATGGATTGGTAGCCAATGTAATGCTCTGCGATGTGGCGAAATATGGGTGCGTAGGGAAACCCCACAGACCAGCCGAACCGCCGCATTCTGGACTGTCTGGAGCCGATGTAGCAGGCCCGCGGGCAACCCTAAATACAGGCCGTTCGCATAGTCCAGGTGAGATGTAATCAATGCCTGGACTATGGTTTTCCTGGTGTCACTGGGGAGATAGGTGATGAATTTCCTAATCATCCTGATCTTGGAAAAACAAGCGGCAGAAACCGTCTGTATTTGGTTACTAAAGGAAAGATTTGAGTCCCACTTGACCCCTAGATTTTTTACAGAGTCCTTAGGGACAGGGGGAAGGCTGAGTTCCTGTGGCCACCAGAGAGTTGCATCTAGAGGGGAGGGTTGATGGAAAAAGAGAACCTCCGTTTTCGCCGCATTCATGCGGAGGCAGTTATGGTCCATCCATTTTGAAATGTCCCGCAGACAATTCTTCAAAGGATCAAAAGTAGTTTGTGTGGCACTCTCATAGGAGAAAAGCAGCTGAATATCATCTGCATAGGAAGTAGCTATAATGCCCGACCTAGCAATAAGTTCGGCCAGAGGAGAAAAATAAACATTGAACAATAGTGGGCTCAAAGCCGAGCCTTGAGGGACACCCCATTTCAGGGTACGGCTAACAGAAGTAAAAGGGTGAGTATAGACTGCCTGGGTGCGATTAGACAAAAAAGAGGTCAGCCACTCCAGGGCCTTCCCCTGAATGCCCTTCGACCGAAGACGGTCAATCAGGATGGGGTGAGAGACGGTGTCGAATGCTGCCGACAAGTCGAGCAGCACCAGCACCGCTCTGGAACCCCCATCCAGTTTCCACCGCACAGAGTCGGCCATTTCTATAAGGGCTGACTCAGTACTATGGCACTTTCTAAAACCATGTTGGGATTCATGAAGTAGACCGTGGGATTCAAGAAAACCTGCCAGTTGTTGCTGCGCTAGCTTTTCAAGGACCTTGGCAGGGGCTGGGAGCAGAGAGATGGGTCGATAGTTCACCGGCTCATTAGGATCTGTATTAGCTTTCTTTAAGATAGGGACCAGTTGGGCATGTTTCCAAGACTCCGGGAAAATTCCGGTTTTGAGCGAGTCGTTCCAGATGTAGTTGAGGAAGGGATTAAGAAAAGAGGCCAATGATTTATATTGCTCGGCTGGCCAAGGGTCAAGTGGTGGGCCGGAGCGGCATCTAGACAATTCCATCAGTGAGTGTTCCAGTGAGATTGCCTCAAAGTCTGAAAAGGTGGAGGAAGACTCGATGCAGTCAGGTAAAGACGTAGCACTCCCTAGATCATTATTCTTGGGGAAGGTGTCATAGATCTTCGCGATCTTGTCTTCAAAGAAGTCAGAGAGGCGGGAGCAAAGGGCCTGAGAGACTGGAAGACACTGTTTAAGAGCCAAGGGATCTGTGAAAGTCTTCACTGTGTTAAAAATTTCCCTGGCCGAGCCATGCGCTTTATTAATTTTCTCCTCCAGGTAACGTTTTTTATGCTCAATTATTTTCCTACGGTATTCTTTGAGGGCCAGTTTATATTTAAATTTTGTGTCAGTAGCATAGGATGACCTCCACCGGCGCTCCAACAGCTTACACAAAACACATCTGAAGTGTTGGAATTGACAACCAATTAAAATGTTACTTTCATTTTCTACTTTTTTTACCTGACATTTGATTGGTTATATACCTGAATATATGTAAAAAAAGAGAGAAAAACACAGCCATTTTGACTAGTACTTTCTGAACTACATTGCAAGATCATTTTCACTCACAACTTAAACTTGTTTTTAAAAGGTAAGATATTATTTTATAAATTTGAAAACATTTTCAGATAGTTATATACTATCCCTCTGTAAGAGTTAGACATTGAGAAAGGCTTGTTTATTATAATTATAGATTGATTTAGGTTTCTGTGGTATAATTATGAATTTACATAGGCTTTTTCACAGGCACTTTTTAATAGTACTACTTCATGCCTCAAAAGTACCTGTCTGAACTTAAACCCAACAGTGCCCTATCTCTACTGATATATTTATTTTTTATTCAAATTTCAGCACAAAAATGCAAGGAGAACAGAACGTTTCCTTTGAAATTGTCCTAGACATGAACAATGAGGAAATAATTGAACCCATTGACTTCGAATTCATGGATGAATCACGAGACCATGAACTTCTACAATGTGTAGAATCTGTGGATTGTTTACTTCATTATGATGACGGTCAAATGTGGGAAGTTATGTTCACTCAACAAGAGGACATATCGGACAGTCAAATGTTAGACGGTCTATTAAATTTTGAAAAACAATCCGAAAAATAAAATTATATTTAATATTAAAAAATTGTTTGAGTCTTTAATCATCTTTATATGTAATTCATAAACTAGTACCAAATTGATTATAATGTAAATTCATACTTATAGTATACTGTGCACAATTCCAAAAATACATTTATATTTAATAATCATTATTACTGCTACTTAAATAAAAAAAAAACAACAAAAAGAACAATCAATAAACATACAATATTTCAAAATATCATAGTCTATCATTCTTTTTTCCTTATAGTACGCTCCCCGGACCGCTTCCCGGTGCGCGTACCGGGCACTCCCCACGCAAAAAAACCAAACAATTATTATTATTTTTTTGCCCCGCGGGGCCCTTTTAAAGCCTCCACATCAAACCTAGGGGTTCAGGGAGGATCTACTATGCTCCCTTATGGTCATTTCCCCCTTTGTTTTGGCCTCCTCTTGTCTCTCGATCATACCGAGAGACAAGATGGCGGCCGCTCCGGACTATTTAGAATGTTGACAGACACCGGAGAGCCAATCAGCTTCGCTTCGCGGAGTTCCGTTACGCGTCAGGTACGCGAACCGGGGCGCTGCCCGGAGCGCGCTTACAGATATATATATTTTTTTGAACGTTAATTTCTCAAAATCCACTGGAGCACATATATTGAGACCTAGCAAAGGCACATCGGGCTACCAGTCCCTACAATTTTGGCAAGTTTCGTGCAAATCAATTCAGCCGTTCGAGCTAAAAGTGAGGCCAACCGCCCTATGGAAATTAACATGGGAAAAACGCGTTTTGGGACCCCCCTTTTTTCTCGGCCCCCCCTTGACGACCCCCCCCAAAATTTCAGTGGCTGCTCAGAAACAAAATGTTCAATTTTCCTGAAAATTTCAGCCAATTCTGTTCACAAACGCCAAAGTTATTAGACATAGAATTTTCAAAAATCCCATAGAGAAAAAATCCTAACTATATATACCTACTGGCGACCGCCAGTAGGTAATATATATATATATATACATATATTATTTATATATATATATTTATATATATATTTATATATATATATATATATATATATATATATATATATATATATATATATCAAAACAAAACCCTTTCAGGCATAGAGTGACGCATAAATTATGCAAAAAAGAAGGAGAGAACTCTGGGTAGGTCTCAGTTTAGGTGGAAAGCAGCTCCTTTTAGAGCACTCTCAACACCAGCGACACTCTAGATCTGCTCACCTCAAATGTCTGTTTTTCTATCAAAGTTTTTAAGCATAGGATTAGACAGTGCTATCCATGCCGAGATAGAAAATGACAAAGTCTTTCGCCATTTAAACAGCAAAGTCTTTAAGCATAGGACTAGTACAGTGCAGTCCTTGCCGAGCTGTCAAATAACAAAAGCCATTTATCACTCCAGGCACAATATTACAGCTTTGAATTGGTAAAATACCAACTCAAGCCAACCTGGAATGAATAAAAGCAACCCCTGACACAGTGTTTCGCTCTAATTAGAGCTCTTCAGAGAGGTATAGCTTTGTCCAGACACAAGGGAGCACCCAGTATTAAGTCAAAACAAAACCCTTTCAGGCATAGAGTGACGCATAAATTATGCAAAAAAGAAGGAGAGAACTCTCGGTAGGTCTCAGTTTAGGTGGAAAGCAGCTCCTTTTAGAGCACTCTCAACACCAGCGACACTCTAGATCTGCTCACCTCAAATGTCTGTTTTTCTATCAAAGTTTTTAAGCATAGGATTAGACAGTGCTATCCATGCCGAGATAGAAAATGACAAAGTCTTTCGCCATTTAAACAGCAAAGTCTTTAAGCATAGGACTAGTACAGTGCAGTCCTTGCCGAGCTGTCAAATAACAAAAGCCATTTATCACTCCAGGCACAATATTACAGCTTTGAATTGGTAAAATACCAACTCAAGCCAACCTGGAATGAATAAAAGCAACCCCTGACACAGTGTTTCGCTCTAATTAGAGCTCTTCAGAGAGGTATAGCTTTGTCCAGACACAAGGGAGCACCCAGTATTAAGTCAAAACAAAACCCTTTCAGGCATAGAGTGACGCATAAATTATGCAAAAAAGAAGGAGAGAACTCTGGGTAGGTCTCAGTTTAGGTGGAAAGCAGCTCCTTTTAGAGCACTCTCAACACCAGCGACACTCTAGATCTGCTCACCTCAAATGTCTGTTTTTCTATCAAAGTTTTTAAGCATAGGATTAGACAGTGCTATCCATGCCGAGATAGAAAATGACAAAGTCTTTCGCCATTTAAACAGCAAAGTCTTTAAGCATAGGACTAGTACAGTGCAGTCCTTGCCGAGCTGTCAAATAACAAAAGCCATTTATCACTCCAGGCACAATATTACAGCTTTGAATTTGTAAAATACCAACTCAAGCCAACCTGGAATGAATAAAAGCAACCCCTGACACAGTGTTTCGCTCTAATTAGAGCTCTTCAGAGAGGTATAGCTTTGTCCAGACACAAGGGAGCACCCAGTATTAAGTCAAAACAAAACCCTTTCCCTTTCAGGCATAGAGTGACGCATAAATTATGCAAAAAAGAAGGAGAGAACTCTGGGTAGGTCTCAGTTTAGGTGGAAAGCAGCTCCTTTTAGAGCACTCTCAACACCAGCGACACTCTAGATCTGCTCACCTCAAATGTCTGTTTTTCTATCAAAGTTTTTAAGCATAGGATTAGACAGTGCTATCCATGCCGAGATAGAAAATGACAAAGTCTTTCGCCATTTAAACAGCAAAGTCTTTAAGCATAGGACTAGTACAGTGCAGTCCTTGCCGAGCTGTCAAATAACAAAAGCCATTTATCACTCCAGGCACAATATTACAGCTTTGAATTGGTAAAATACCAACTCAAGCCAACCTGGAATGAATAAAAGCAACCCCTGACACAGTGTTTCGCTCTAATTAGAGCTCTTCAGAGAGGTATAGCTTTGTCCAGACACAAGGGAGCACCCAGTATTAAGTCAAAACAAAACCCTTTCAGGCATAGAGTGACGCATAAATTATGCAAAAAAGAAGGAGAGAACTCTGGGTAGGTCTCAGTTTAGGTGGAAAGCAGCTCCTTTTAGAGCACTCTCAACACCAGCGACACTCTAGATCTGCTCACCTCAAATGTCTGTTTTTCTATCAAAGTTTTTAAGCATAGGATTAGACAGTGCTATCCATGCCGAGATAGAAAATGACAAAGTCTTTCGCCATTTAAACAGCAAAGTCTTTAAGCATAGGACTAGTACAGTGCAGTCCTTGCCGAGCTGTCAAATAACAAAAGCCATTTATCACTCCAGGCACAATATTACAGCTTTGAATTGGTAAAATACCAACTCAAGCCAACCTGGAATGAATAAAAGCAACCCCTGACACAGTGTTTCGCTCTAATTAGAGCTCTTCAGAGAGGTATAGCTTTGTCCAGACACAAGGGAGCACCCAGTATTAAGTCAAAACAAAACCCTTTCAGGCATAGAGTGACGCATAAATTATGCAAAAAAGAAGGAGAGAACTCTCGGTAGGTCTCAGTTTAGGTGGAAAGCAGCTCCTTTTAGAGCACTCTCAACACCAGCGACACTCTAGATCTGCTCACCTCAAATGTCTGTTTTTCTATCAAAGTTTTTAAGCATAGGATTAGACAGTGCTATCCATGCCGAGATAGAAAATGACAAAGTCTTTCACCATTTAAACAGCAAAGTCTTTAAGCATAGGACTAGTACAGTGCAGTCCTTGCCGAGCTGTCAAATAACAAAAGCCATTTATCACTCCAGGCACAATATTACAGCTTTGAATTGGTAAAATACCAACTCAAGCCAACCTGGAATGAATAAAAGCAACCCCTGACACAGTGTTTTGCTCTAATTAGAGCTCTTCAGAGAGGTATAGCTTTGTCCAGACACAAGGGAGCACCCAGTATTAAGTCAAAACAAAACCCTTTCAGGCATAGAGTGACGCATAAATTATGCAAAAAAGAAGGAGAGAACTCTGGGTAGGTCTCAGTTTAGGTGGAAAGCAGCTCCTTTTAGAGCACTCTCAACACCAGCGACACTCTAGATCTGCTCACCTCAAATGTCTGTTTTTCTATCAAAGTTTTTAAGCATAGGATTAGACAGTGCTATCCATGCCGAGATAGAAAATGACAAAGTCTTTCGCCATTTAAACAGCAAAGTCTTTAAGCATAGGACTAGTACAGTGCAGTCCTTGCCGAGCTGTCAAATAACAAAAGCCATTTATCACTCCAGGCACAATATTACAGCTTTGAATTGGTAAAATACCAACTCAAGCCAACCTGGAATGAATAAAAGCAACCCCTGACACAGTGTTTCGCTCTAATTAGAGCTCTTCAGAGAGGTATAGCTTTGTCCAGACACACCTAAACTGAGACCTACCCAGAGTTCTCTCCTTCTTTTTTGCATAATTTATGCGTCACTCTATGCCTGAAAGGGTTTTGTTTTGACTTAATACTGGGTGCTCCCTTGTGTCTGGACAAAGCTATACCTCTCTGAAGAGCTCTAATTAGAGCGAAACACTGTGTCAGGGGTTGCTTTTATTCATTCCAGGTTGGCTTGAGTTGGTATTTTACCAATTCAAAGCTGTAATATTGTGCCTGGAGTGATAAATGGCTTTTGTTATTTGACAGCTCGGCAAGGACTGCACTGTACTAGTCCTATGCTTAAAGACTTTGCTGTTTAAATGGCGAAAGACTTTGTCATTTTCTATCTCGGCATGGATAGCACTGTCTAATCCTATGCTTAAAAACTTTGATAGAAAAACAGACATTTGAGGTGAGCAGATCTAGAGTGTCGCTGGTGTTGAGAGTGCTCTAAAAGGAGCTGCTTTCCACCTAAACTGAGACCTACCCAGAGTTCTCTCCTTCTTTTTTGCATTTTTTATATATATATATATATATATATATATATATATATATATATATATATATATATATATTTCCTACTGGCGGTCGCCAGTAGGTATATATAGTTAGGATCGATTTCCATAGGGAAATCGCAACATTCTATTTGGAATAACTTTGGCGCCGGTTGAGCAATCAGGCTGAATTGTTCTGCAACTTTGCCTTGCGGCTCTCCGCTCCTTCCCTGAAAGTCTGGGGGGGATTCGTCAAGCGGGGGCTGAGATAAAAGGGGGGTCCCAAAACGTGTTTTCCCCATGTTAATTTACATAGGGCGGTCTGTCGCAGTTTTAGCTCGAACGGCTGAATGGATTTGCACCAAACTTGGCAAAATTGTAGGGACTGGTAGCCCGATGTGCCTTTGCTATGTCTCAAGATATGTGCTCCAGTGGATTTTGAGTAATTTAGGTTTACAAATTTTTATATATCTGTAAGCGCGCCCCGGTACGCGTACCGGGGAGCGCTCCGGGCGTGCCACGCGACTTGCGCACGGCAAGCTGATTGGTTCTCGGGTGTCTGTAAACATTCGAAACAGTCAGCAGCGGCCGCCATCTTGTGTCTCGGTAGGATTGAGATACAAGAGGTGGCAAAAATCAAAGGGGGAAATGAGCACAAGGGGGCAGGGTACACCCCCCCTGACCCCCTAGGTTTGATGTGGGGTCCATAAAAGGGTCCCGTGGGACAACATTTTTTATTTTTTTTCGATTTTCGCGGGGGGAGCGCCCGGTACGCGCACCGGGGAGCGTACCAGGGAGTGTACTTAGGTGAAAAATAGTGAAAATAATAGTGTAAAATAATAATTTTGCGTGATTACAGGTAGGGTAGCTCTGAAAAGAGCTTTTGGGTTCTGTGGCTGTTTTAGGTATTTACAAGTGTGTCCCACTCACACCCAGATGCACACAACCCCACACCCACACACCCACACACTCCCCACACACACTTCACACATGCACACTTCCACCCACAGTCAAACACCCCACACCCCCACATCGACACCTTACACATCCACAGCCACACCCACATCCCACACACCCACACTCAAACACACTCCTCACCCCCTTCCACCACACACACACGCACATGCACATACACACAAATATCTCACAGACACACCCCACACATCCCACACACACATCTCCCCCCACACACACAGAGACAACTCACAGACACATCACACATCTCATACATACATACACATCCTAAACACATACCTCCCACACCCACAGACACCCCACATACACCTCACACACCCACACTCCCACCTACACTCAAACACCCCACACACTCACAACCACACACATACCTTACATACCCATATCCCCACCCACATCCATATACCTCACACACCTATATACCTCATCCCCCCTAGACACACACACACACACACATACACATCTCACAGACACCCCCCCCCACGTCTACACATGGGGAAAACTAAGTGAAATACTAAAATAATAATTTCTCCCCACACACAGTTCACACACGCACACTTCCACCCACACTGAAACACCCTACACCCCCACATCGACACCTTACATATCCACACCCACACCGACATACCACACACCCACACTCAAACACACACCTCACCCCCTTCCACCACACACACACACATACATGCACATACACACAAATATCTCACAGACACATCCCACACACACATCTCCCCCCCACACACCTCACAGACACCCCCCGCACATCCCCCACACACACCTCCCCCACGTCTACACATGGGGAAAACTAAGTGAAACACTAAAATAATAATTTAAAGTGCTTAGAGGTAGGGTATCTCTGAATAAAGTTGTTGTGTTGTTTGGGTGTTTTAAGTACCAACATGTAGGTACCAATGCTGAGTCTTAAAGTCAATGTACACCGTCTCCTCTGTAGATAATTTGCATGTTGTTACAGAAGTTATTGTGGAATATGGAATCTATACCATAGTCTGTCAGGGAAGCAGAAACAACATGGAGGCAGGAGATGAAAAAGAGATGTCAAATACACATTGGAGATAATATAGTGGGAGAAAGGAAGTAACTATGAGCAAAATGATTATGTAACAGAAATACGTTGCACAGTATACTATAAGTCTGAGTTTATATTATAATCAATTTGGTACTAGTTTATGAATTACATATAATAATGAATAATGTCTCGAACAATTTTTGATTATTAAATATACATTTATTTTTCTGATTCTTTTTCAAAATTTAATAGAACGTCTAACATTTGACTGTCCGAAATGTCTTCTTTTTGACTGAACATAACTTCCAACATTTGACTGTCAGAAACGTCCTCATATTGAATTAACAAATCCACAGATTCTACACATTGTAGAAGTTCATGGTCCTGTGATTCATCCATGAATTCCAAGTCAATGGGTTCAATAATTTCCTCATTGTTCATCTCTAGGACAATTTCAAAAGAAACGTTCTGTTCTCCTTCCATTTTTGTGCTGAAATTTGCATTAAAAAAAAATCAGTAGAAATATGGCACTGTTGGGTTTAAGTTCAGACAGGTAGTTTTTATTTTTTAATAGTGAAGTTAACTTTGGGCAATGTATGGTAACAGGCAGGAAGTAGAAATATTAAAAAGTGCATGTGAAGTAGCGTAAGTAAATTTATAATTATAGCAGAGAAGCCTAAGTCAATCGATAAATATAACAGAGGAGCCTATCTCTATCTATAACTATAGCAGAGGGACAGTAAATAACTATCAGAAAATGTTTTTAAAAAATAACTTAGAGTGCCCCTTAGAAATTATCAACTTACTTTACAGAGAGGTGAAGAAGACAAAATGCGAAAATCCTTTCGAAATGTACCTCAGGTAGTTGTAGTCAAAATGGCCGTGTTTCCCTCTCATTTTTCATTTATATTCATGTACATAACCAATCAAATGTCAGGAAAAAAAACCAGAAAATGAAAGTAACATTTTAATTGGTTGTCAATTCTAACACTTCAGATGTGTTTTTGTTATGTAATTTACCTCAGGATATTTAGACAGGGCTACAGGCCAAATGGCTGAATGGAATTCCAACAAATTTGGGAAAATGGTAGGGACTGGTATGTAGTATTGCCTATTCTATATTTGGTGAACTTCTCTACAGAGGTTTTTATGTAAATTAACTTTTAACAAATTTTGGGAGCGCTCACCGGTGCGTGCCCCGGTACGCGTATCGGCAGGGCTACGGGAGTCCTCCATTTTGTGTTTTGGTAGATTTCAGACAGAAAATGGAGGACAAACAACGTTGGGAATGGGTATAAGGGGGCATCGTAGGCACTGCTTGACCCTCTAGGTTTTCTGAGGGGGTCTTAGGAGGCCGAAATAGGCAAACAAGAAAAAAAAAGTTTTTATTTTTCACGGGGTAGCGCCCGGTACGCGCACCGGGAAGCGTACCAGGGAGCGTACTATAGTGAAAAATAGTGAAAAAAGTTAGAAAAAGATAATCATTTGGAGTGATCAGAGATAGGG
The DNA here is from genome assembly GCF_964261635.1 of Lissotriton helveticus. Lineage (NCBI taxonomy): Eukaryota > Metazoa > Chordata > Amphibia > Caudata > Salamandridae > Lissotriton > Lissotriton helveticus. Next base: position 1,415,100,157 of record NC_136069.1, read on the forward strand.
TAGCCCTGAAAAGGGCTTTTGGGTTCTGTGGCTGATTTAGGTACATACAAGTAGGTACCAATGCACAGTCTTAAATTCAGGAGGAATATTCTATTCCCTTCATCTGAGAAGTGCACACCATCTTCTCTGTAAATATCTTGCATGTTGTAACGCAAGTTGTTGTTGTATATTGAACCCATTCCATAGTCTCTCATGTAAGCAGAAACAGATTTATTCACATGTTTCCGTGCTTTTTCAAATTGTGGACAAAATTGGTTGGACCACTTCCATTTCTGCCTTTGGCATATATTGGAATATACCAAGGCAGTTTGTGGAAAAAGTGCCATCAATTGCTCAAAGGTGTCCTTTAAAAGCATTTCCAGACCTACCCCAGTCAAAGTGCCCAAGTCATTTCCTCCACAGTGCACAATTAACAGGTCAGGGTGTGGCAAATGCAAAAACGTTTTCACCAATGGAATCAATTGGTGACATTTTAATCCTCTGTGGCCAATCCATTTTATGTTCGCGTTTGATAAATCAAGGTTGTGTAAATTTCTGGTACTAGCATACCTTTGAGCCCAGTGGATATAGCTATGTCCAATAATCCAGACAGAATACATGGTCAGAGGACATTCTGGTGCAGTTAGATGAAGTGTGGAAAAGAAATGGCAGTTGGAATAATAGGAGTTTGCAAAAAAAAAACCTGTGGAGTTTCAGTGCTCTTGAATCACAAGCAATGATTGGTAGAATGAGATAGGTGAAAACTGAAAGTTAGGGTGCATGGTTGTGTTCTGTGTAAGAAGTAATTTGAATGGTTAAAAAAAGTTATTTAAAGAAACCTTACACCAGATAAACTGGTGTATTTGCAGGTCAAACATCCTTGCAGAGGTGATTTGCAACATTGTAGAATAAACTTTTAACCCTGGGAGCTCAGTGAGGAGGGAGTTGCTATTGTAACAGGTAGAAAGGGCTGAGGGGGGAAGGGTGTTGGTTTGAAAATAGAGAGGGAAGAGTTTTAATTGGTTAACAAAAAGGGATATCTGTGTAGAATTAGAGGTTTTCTGTGCCTTTATGGTTTGCAGTGCCTGGAGAACATACCTTTTGCTCTGCTAAAGAAATATTGGTGTGTGTATCTGACACTGTTGTGAATCTCCTAAAGCATTTGTAACGGTGAGTTATGATTCATTTAATATACATAGAGACTTGTATACTCTATGGAGAAGATTTGGAAGAAAATTGTGGTCTTTACATGTTGCTTTGTATCATGCTTTTTGATAATGCTTGGTAAAAAGTTTTTACTGCATAGAGTAATTGTATTTTGTAAAATTGTGAATTTTTAGTCGTGACATGGAATGCTTCTACGTAGGACTTGTGCTGTGTTTTGTAAATGTGATGTAAAAAACGATTTTGGGGGGAAACATAGTTTTTACATATTTTAAAAGGAATAAAGAATGTGTGCATGTTTAATAGAAATACATTTGACTCTTTACAACGATGTTACCTGTGTTAACTCAGTGTAGGAAACATATTGAGTTTGTTTGCATAGAGGAATTGTAATTTGTAAAATTGTGAAGCTTCATGTGAAAGCTTTTGCCTTAGTCTTATCCCTGCTGTGAGGCAGATGGTTGTACATAGGATCTGTGCTGTGTTTCCTCAATGTGATGTTAAAAACGATTTTGGGGAAATGAATGTTTTTTACATATTTGAGTATATTGTGGCACAGAGGTTTAAAAAGTGACGCATCTAATTACATGTGTCTCTTTTTAAATATGGTGCAAAAAGGTACATGTTTGGGCTTTCTTGGGGAGCGTAGGTGGTGAGGCTTGTGTCTAAGAGTGCAGTGGACTAGGCTTCATGAAGCATAAAAATAGTTTTTACATTTTTTAAAAGGAATAAAGAATGTGTGCATGTTTAATAGAAATACATTTGACTCTTTACAATGATGTTAGCTGTGTTAACTCAGTGTAGGAAGCATATTGAGTTTGTTTGCATAGAGGAATTGTATTTTGTAAAATTGTGAAGCTTCATGTGCAAGATTTTGCCTCAGTCTTATCCCTGCTGTGAGGTTGTAAATATGATCTGTGCTGTGTTTCCTAAATGTGATGTCAAAAACGATTTTTGAGAAAATAAATGGATTTTACATTTTTGAGTATAATGTGGCGCAAAGGTTTAAAAAATGACGCATACATGCGTCACTTTTTAAATATGGGGAAAAAAAGTACATGTTTGGGCTTTCCTGGGGAGCCTAGGTGGTGAGGATTGTATCTAAGTGTGCAGTGGACTAGGCTTCATGAAGCATATCCCTGTCTGCATTCTTAGACACAGGTGTCAATTTGACTCTTTACAATGATGTTAGCTGTGTTTTAAAACAGTGTAGGAAGCTTATTGAGTTTGTTTGCATAGAGGATTTGCATTTTGTAAAATTGTGAAGCTCCATGAGAAAGCATTTGCCTCAGTCTTATTCCTGTTGTGAGGCACGTGCAAGATTTTGCCTCAGTCTTATCCCTGCTGTGAGGCAGATGATTGTAAATAGGATCTGTGCTGTGTTTCCTAAATGTAATGTCAAAAACGATTTTGGGGAAAATAAATGGTTTTTACATTTTTGAGTATAATGTGGCACAGAGGTTTAAAAAGTGACTTATTAATTAATCTGACTAATTTTTGTAAAGTTTTTTCTGGAGAATGGATGCACAGTTCAAGTTGAGAGCCATTTTTTAATGAGGAGAGTTACTTCCAGGAGAATGATTTAGTGCATGCAGTTGACACCAGTGGTCAAGCGTATGAAGTGAAAGACGGTTGTCCGATTGAAAAAGAGAAACTTGTGCCTAGAGAACCAGAAGAGGTGTTATCTGATGGAGTTTTAGGGAGACGTACTAAGGGTCCAGTGTACACTTGGAAGTGTAGTAGTATTTGTAGTGTGCGACAGGAATCAATTGATTTGTTTTGTAATTTCTTACGTACATATAGTAAGAAAAGTCTAAAGCAGAAAATGAAGTTGTTGCAAGACTTAGATCCTTGCAGAGTGAGAGGAATCACAGGTTTGCAAGGCCATTCACTGGCTTGTCTTTCTAGAAAAGTCTGTCAGAGTGTTTTTCATCATTTTAGGATGTTAGCAGTGCATCATACCAAAATGAGGAAATTAGTGAGAATGTTGTATTATGCAAAAAGTCCAGCACTTAAGCTTAAACAATTAAACAGTGCTCTTTTGCATGGAACAGAATTAGATGTGAAGAAGATTTGTGAAGAAATTGAGATTTGTTATTTTCGTGAGCAAGAGGACAGTGTAGAAATTGAGACAGCAATTCAAGGTAATGTGGAAGACAATGTACAGATTTTAAATACAGAAAAGTTTGAGAAGGAAATTACCAGGTTTAAGGTGAAATCAAGTGAAAGGCCGAATTTTACTTGTGTGTGTTGTCGACGGACTCATTATAAGATTCAGACTAGGTTAGTTGATTTATATGCAAAAAGTGAAAAGATGGATAATTATGAGTGGAAAGATTTAGCAACTTATTTGTGGGTGGAGAATTCTTTTGATTTGAGTTCTGATCAGCGTATTTGTAAATAGTGTTATGACAAATTAAATCAAAACAGAATGCCTGCTAGAGCTGTTCATAATAATCTGGAGTTGACAGACATTCCCCGTGAATTGATGGATTTAAATACATATGAGTCTATTTTGATTCAATGTGTCCATCCTTTTCAGGCAATTGTTCGCATGGAGCCTGAGAGAGAGAAATTGCCTCCTACAGATTTGCAGAGAGGATTAAAGGGAAGAGTTGTTTATTTGCCCCTAGATTTGAAAAAAAATATTGATACAATTGGTATAGAAAAAGTAGAAGAGGAACCTTTAGTTATTCTAGTTAATGGGGTTCCAACAAAGAGTAAAAAAATCTGGCAAGATTTAGTGGATGTTAGGAAAGTCAAAAAGGCAACGTTGTATTTAGTCAAAAACAATGAGTACTACAAAGATGTATGTGTTGCAGCAGAGGAAACAGCTACAGATGATGACAGTGATTGTTCAGGCGGCCAAATTGAAAAAGTTGATGTGTCTAGAAGTGAAGAAATATATGAACATTATACTGTTCATCCTTTACATTCCAAAGAAGTAATGGGGAATGCAATTGACTTGTTTCAAATGAAAACAGCAAAAGGAAGTCCCATTATTGTATGGGAAGAAAGTTTGGAAGCTAGTTGTTTTCCACAGCTATTTCCAACAGGTCGAGGTGGACGATATGACGATCGACCACTTCAAATTCCTGCATCTGAATATCGAACTGTAAGATTATATGCTGAAGATGCAAGGTTTCGTCAATGCATTCCCTATTTGTTTCATCTACCGTATGAAAGTGACTTGTCTGGGCTTTCTTATGCAGTAAACCATATTCTGAAAAGTGGAGCACATCTACAAAATGTTTCGGCGAGGGACTTTATGGAGAAAGTGAATCTGCAAGATAATATTTTAGAATCTCATCTAATCAATCTCATGGCATGTCAGCGTGGTACAAATGAGTATTGGTACCGTCGCCATGGGGAATTGAAATGTATGCTAAGAAACTTAGGAACTCCTACATGGTTCCTCACTCTTAGCTGTGCTGAGTATGCATGGGAGGACTTACTTCAATTTCTACGAGAGGCCAATGCTAATATACAAAATATAGAATTCAAAACACCTGGAGAACTGTGCTCTTTGGATCCAGTGAATGTATGCAGATATTTGAATCATAGATTTGAAGCTATGATGTCTTTTATTACCAACAAAAAAAATCCTCCCCTTGGAGAGGTTTTGGATATCTTTTGGAGAAAGGAGTATCAAGCGAGAGGTGCTCCTCACTTACATATGTTGTTGTGGATTAAAGATGCACCCAAATTTGGAACAGATTCGGATGAGACAGTGATGAGTTTCATTGAAGAGTATTCAACATGTGCTGTTCCGAAAACTACGGAAGAAAACAGTTTAAGGCAACAAGTTTTACGCTTTCAATCCCATCGTTGTGGAAAGTACTGTCGTCGAAAATTCAGAAACAAGGACAAGTTCTACACAAAATGTCGTTTCAGCTTTCCACGACCAGTGATTTCTAAAGGAAGAGTAAATAATTTGATGTCTTCTCTGCGACATACTGTGACGAGGAAATCACCAAAAAATACATACAATTTAAAAAGAGACGAAGAGTCCAAGTACATCAATTACTACAACCCAGTGATTTTGTCCATGTGGAATGCTAACATGGATATTCAATTCGTTGCTGACAACTCTATTGCTGTGGCTCGATATGTGACATCTTACATCACAAAAAACAGAAAAGACAGAACTAAAGGAAATGTGGGAGGACATTTCACATGAAAAGAGTCTAAGCAAGAAATTATACAGTTACAATCTGAAGATGTTGTCGCATCGAGAAATTGGAGAGTATGAATGTTCTTATCGATTGTCGTCAGCAAGTCTCTATGCCAAATCTAGAACCATCATTTGGGTGAGTCTAGGTCTTGCTGCAACACGAAATCGAGTTTTGAAATCTGTACAAGACATAGAGTATTTGGCGGAGAAAGAACCAGAAAGTACAGATATTTTGAAGACAAACATGTTGGATACATACTATCCAAATAGAAGTCATCACCTTGAGAACGCTTGTCTCTATGAAGTTCTGCAGAGATATATTTATAAGAGGAACATCAGAGAAGATATCAATAATGGAATATATGGAGTCATTGGATGTGAAGGATGTCTAGTGAAACGGAAAAAAGGTCATTTGATTAATCATCGCAAATTGAGTTGTGATAATCCAGATAAAAGAGAATTTTATTATTTGGCTCTTTTGCAACTGTTTAAACCATGGCGTGAAGAAGAGGAACTTCTTGGAGAATTTCTCTGTTATGAAGACTCCTTTAATGCAACGAAGGATACCATAGAATGTCCTGTTTTTTCAAATTATCTGCAAATGTTGAATGAAGAAATAGAGCAAAAAGCCACAATTGCTGCAGAGATTGCGAGAGACAGTTCTCAAGGCAGTCAGAGTTCTGCTTCATTGAGTCAGGATCCACTAGGAGGACCAATTATCCAAAATGAAGCTGCTACTGCCATGGATGAGGTGGAAAGAGCTATGGAACAAGGTCAAGATGATGAAGTTAACTTAGAAGATTTGGTGAAACAACTAAACAAGGAGCAGAAACAGATATATGACGAAGTCACAGAACAGATTGAACATGGATTCAGTCATGAGAAAAAAGAGTGCTCATGTACATCATTTAAGCCTGTCCAACTGTACGTGAGTGGAGAAGCGGGAACTGGAAAAAGTTTTCTGATTAAAGCCATTGCAACTTATCTGCAGAAAAGGACTGAATCACCGCTGTCTTGTGTTGTTACTGCTCCAACTGGGCTGGCAGCACATAACAATAAAGGGATTACTTTACATCGTTTACTGATGCTGCCAGTGGAGCATGATAACAAATTGGAGTATCACAAGCTATCAGGAGATGCGTGTTCCGAAGTTTCGAGAGTCCTGAAGAAAATGAAACTTCTTATCATTGATGAAGTAAGCATGGTGTCAAATATCATGCTTGCTTTTGTGCATTTGAGAATGCAAGAAATTCTTAGAACAGACTATGATGTCTTATTTGGTGGAAAACATATTATTGTTTTTGGAGATCTTCTGCAGTTGACTCCAGTGAAAGGACAACCTGTGTTCAAAATGCTCACACATGAAGATACCAGGAAGTGCTTAGGGAGCATCGGAAACGTTAATATATGGTTAAACTTTAAATATGCAGAACTGCTTCAAAATATGCGGCAGGCAAATGATGAAGATTATAAAAATATTCTACAAGATGTAAGGATCGGAAAAGTAAGTCAGCAAGGGAAAGAAGCTTTACATGCACGATTAATTTCAAATTTGTACCCAAATGAAAACATTCTTCCAGAGAACATATTTAAGAAAATTAACGAGAAGAAATCTGGCATATGTTTGTTGCCAACTCTGAAAGAATGTTCCATGTTCAACAACAAAATGTTACAGTTAGAAAATGAAGAGATAGTGACACTGGAAGCTATTGATAAAATAGAGCATATGGGAGCAACAATTATTTTGTCTGAAAATTTGAAATCAAAATTGGATTCATTAGAGAAGACTATATCTAAAACTGCTGGTTTTGAAAAGACTCTGAATGTGTGTTTGAATTGTCGTGTCATTTTAAGAAGGAATTTAAATGTTGAAAGAGGTCTAGTAAATGGAGCAATGGGTTATGTTGTTGGTTTTCTGAATTACAAAAATAGAGATGGAATTGAAATTTTAAAAATTAAATTTGATGACATTGATGAAATAGAACAAATTTGTCGTTGTTCAGCTAGATTTTTGCTCGTGAAAGACTTATATGTTCGCCGAAAACAGTTTCCTATTTGTTTGGCATATGCGGTGACAATTCATAAGTCTCAAGGTTTAAGTGTAGATAGCGCTTTGGTGAACATTGGAAGTTCTGTGTTTAAAGAGGGTATGGCATATGTGGCATTATCACGAGTCAGAACTTTAGCAGGATTGTACTTGATTGAGTGTGATGAAACAAAGATTTGTGCAGATTTAGATTGTGTAAAAGAATACAATAGGTTAAGAAGAGAGTATGCTCCACATTTGCCTCAATATCCTCTGATTGAAAAACGTGTGGTAGGCCGAAAAAGAAGAAATGAGAGTAATTGCAGTGAGGTATCAGCAAAAAGGCATGAAGTAGATAAAAGTGTAATTGTAAAGAGAAACAAAAAGGATTCTGTTGAAGATGTTGTTGGATTTCAGTTTGAAAACAGTTCTGGTGTCAACTGCTATGCTAATGTAGTAGTTAATGTTGTTTTTTTCTTCAAAATTTACAAAGACAGATTGTTGAAAATCGGGAACAAACATTGTGCTGTTTATTGAATTCTGTGTTAGAGAAATGTAGTAGTGATAGAGCTAAAATAGAAAGTGTTTCAGAAATTAGAAATCTTCTAGATATATGTTCAGGTCAAAATCAATTTTCACAGAATATTCAGCAGGATTGTCAGGAATTTTTAATGTATATGTTTGATGTATTACAAGATGAAGGAGTAGATATAAAAAATCTATTTGGCCTTTCTTATCAATGGCAACATGACTGTGATAACTGTGCTTCATCAAGTACTACTAGAATAGACTCTGAAAGATTTATATATTTAACTTTACCAGACTGGAAATCAGTGTCTTTCAATAATCTAGTTAAAGAAGCAGATCACAATATGGTGTGTACCAAATGTAAGTCTGCAATGCTGTCCACATTATTTCTACAAAATTATGGTCACTATGTTATTTTTATGTTCCAACGATGTAGACCTGATGGAACTAAATTGACAACTTCTATTAAAAATCTCGTGGCTTCTCAGTTATCGATATCAGGAAGAACCTTTGCAACTGTAGCTATTATTTTTCATGACGGTCCTTCTACAACATCAGGGCATTACACATGCTATTTAAAAAGTTGTAAAGGTTGGACCCAATGTAACGACAATCATTTGACTTTAAAACAACGTTTGCCTTTTGGCTTTATAAATTCATATCTAGTGTTTTTACAGCCAAAATTTAGGTAAAGTTAATTGGCCTATGAAGACGGGAGGAGTACTGATATATACTCATACATCTGACACTATTTGGCCAAATGGAAAGGTGCAGGAATGAGTAAAGAGTCATGACTGAAAAAAAGGAGTATATGAAAATATTGAAAATATTTCAGATGTTCTTGGAGTTTGTCTTCTAGAAAGTCGATGAAATTGATTTTTTACTGAACAGCAAAGTACTTTGCAACGAGAAAAGGACCTCCATGATATACTATTTGGCCTCAAGGAAAAGTAAGTCAATCAAAGATTAGCGTACATTTGTCGTTTGTCAGTATGTAAGTTTTTTTTTAAAACACAATCTTTTAGATTGTGGTTTTTTTTTCCCGCTGTCATATGATGAGTAATTTGAACTCTCTGCTTTAAGTGAAATTCAATATATTCTGAGAACAGCAAAAATAAACTATGTAACATGTTGTAGAAATTATTCTATACTTTGGATTGTGTAAATTAAATTGTATTCCCATTCTCTGACATCCACTCTCCCTTGCTTATCTTTGTTTGCTTCTTACTTTTGACCTCTTCTCCCTATTTTTCCTTCACTACTTCTCTGTGCTCAGTGCCTCACTCTACTTGTGTTATTTTCACTTGTGTTTATCTACCTTCTATCACTTCTTTTACAACAACTTCACTGCTCCTCTCTCGTCGTTCTTCATCCCATTTCTTTTACTCTGGTTCCGTTACTATCCATCATTTCCTTTCTTTCAATGTTCTTCTCTTTACTTTCATCACCAAATTATTTTTTCTCAGTAGCACTGTTTTAGTCGTGTTCTCCTCTCTTTCCTTTTTTTTTTGCTCATTTACTTTTTTTCTTTTCTCACTCATTGTACTCCACCTCACTCTGTTTTTCTCTTAGTGTGTCTACCTTATAACTTCCTCAGTCCATTTCCTTCAATTGTTGTATATTATTGTGTCTCCCTTCATCCTTTCACTCTATGACTGTTCTTCACTTACTCTCAGTTATCTTCTATTCCTCATTCTTCTAAATGCATCATTAATTAGACTGTTTTCTGTCTCAGTCATTATCTTTTTACTTACTTGTGTTTCCTGATTTAGTTTTGCTAACTCACATTGTTTTAGTATCTTTCTTACCTTCAGTTCATTTCTCTGTACTTCTCTCTCTTTTTCTTAGTGAATCTATATGCCTTACTCATTGTAATTTGCTCTCCTTCTATTTCTTTTTCCCTTTTTTGTCCTTCTACCTTAGTTTATTTCCCTTTCTGTGTTCTTCACTCTCACTTTATTTCTAAATAGAGTGTTATGATGTTTTTAGCTCTTCATTTGTATCTTTTAATTTAAAATACATATTTTACTAATTATAACTTATATTTTTTTCTCTCTTTCACAGATACCAACTGTAGTAAAAGAAATTATAGTTACATTTATTATATGGTAAGTATGACTAAAAAAATGTAGTTTGTTATCACCCTTTGCTTTAAGGTCACTAACATTTTCTCAATCTACCTCACTCCTGTGTTTTTACTCTGCTTCTCACACTTATTTTTATTCTCCATGTTTACTCCCCTTTCGTTATTTACCCTCTCATATTCAACTTCTTTTGATCCCTATTATTTACTTCACTTACCCTCTGTTCCCTTCCTTTGCCTATTTACTCATTCTCTTTTTCTTAATTATTTACCTTACTCCTACACATATACCTCATCCCCCTCCCAACACATACACACACCTGTAACATACACCCCACACACACACCACACCTACACATCATACACACAAAAAAAAACTCCCACACACACTCCTCAAAAACACACACACATTCCATACACACACATACATCGAACACATATACACCCCACACTCATACACTTCTCACACATATTTCACACACCCTCATCTCTACCCACACCAAAACACTCCACACAACCACACCCACAGACACACCTTACACACCCACACTTTGACCTACACCCACTAACTCCCTTTAAGTCACACACACTGCATTACTTATCTTTTTTTGCTGTTGTACTCAAGCCCATTCAGGTACTGTTCCCTTTACTCTCTTTGTCCTCTCTCTTTGTCACTCACCATGTGTTATCCTAATTCAATATTTCTCCCTCTATCACCCCTCTTTACTTTTACTATGGGTAGCGCACCGGGGAGCGTAACAAGGGGAAAACAAAGAGAAACAGTAAACTAATATTTTAGAGTGCTTTGAGGTAGGGTAGCTGTTGTGTTGTGTGGGTGATTTACTTACTGCACTCCTTCCACTCCTTTTCTCAGTACCTCTGTTCTCACAGTTCTTCATTCCCGTTCACTCAGTCCGTCTATCTTACTGTAATTGTCTCTGTCTCTTCACTCTTTCACTACTTGTTCATTATTCTTTCTCCCTTAAGTTCAAGCACACTACGTTATTTACATGTCTTTGCTGCTTCAATTATTCCCTTTCTGTTACTTCTTCTTTTCTTCTTTTAGTTTTTTCTCTCTGTCAATCCACATTTTTTAACTTTATTCGATGTTATCCATCTTATTTCATCCCTCTTTAGTTATGCACACTACTTTTTTCTCTCTCTCCCTTACCAGTGTTATTTAAATCTGGTTACGTTATTACCTTTTATTTGTACATCATTTTTTCTCTTTCCTTTTACTCTTTACAGCCACTCACAATTTTCATGTGCCTCTGCTTTAGTATTCTTCTTCTCTCTTTCTTTGTTTCACAGCCTTATATTTTTTTCATTTTCTCTCTTACACTTTGTTATATCTTTTACACTGTTTTACTATGTATTACACAGTACATCTGTGTTGCTCTCTCTTGCTGTCTGTCTCTTAACATTACTCTCTCTTTCTCTTATGCTCTCCTTCTCTTGTTTTTTTTTTCTTGTTATTTTTGTTGCGCTAACGGGGCGCTCACCGGTGCGCGTACCGGGAAGCGCCCACATGAGAAAAATGAAGTCAAGAGTGCTAAAAATGTTAGTAATTTTTTTAAAATGGGAGGTAGTTCTGAAAATAACTTTTTTTTATGTTTTTGTTGTTTTATATATTTTTTTATTTTTCCTAACATTTTGGGTTTTTCTTTGTATTTTTTTAACAATTTTATGTTTTTTTAGTTTTTTTGGGGGGGGGACAACGAAAAACAGGCATTAGAAAGGGCTCAACAGGAGCAAAAAAATATATATATATTTCTTGGGGCGTTTTGAGTACTTGTGGTTCTCAAATGCTCTATTAATCAAATTGATACTCATATTCGCACATGAAAGTAGGTCACCACAATAAAGGCACACTATCTTCATGTGCACAAAATTCTGTTGGATATTTGGGACCGTCTCCCTCGCCGCTGGTCCCGATAGAGTTACCTGTGCCGATGTACTGGCCACAGGAGTTGGTGGGTTATCTTGGAGGTGACGCATATCTGCAACGCTGTAATTGAGTGGATGCCACCTCTGCATATGGCGGTGCATAGTATAGTTACCATAACTATACTTTTTATCTGTACCTCTAGACAAAACATCTTTACAAATGAGGCATGTCACATGCCGGGCATTGACCTTTTTTTGGCCTTGAGGGTATGAATAAAATTGCCAAATAAAACTGTTCCACTTTAACAATGTCCTTCGTGGATACTGCCTCTCTTTGCATGACACCGCTTGGTGGAACAGGCACGGAGCAAAGACATTGAGCCTCTGCCCACTGGGGTTTTAATTTCATTACTTTTCATCTATGAGAAACGGACTCACATGAGAATAACAACAAGGCACCACAGTATCCAGAAGGCCATGCAAGTGGCCACGCCCACTGGGGCTGAGACATAATTATTTAAAAGGTGCAAGTATGCCGTGCATTAGTTGATGGATTGCCACTGAGGAAGAGATCTACATCTCGAAACGCGTCTGGCATTAAGATTGTATGAGGAGACTAATGTTCGCGCTCGTGCTGTGTGCGATGTGACCTTCATTAAAGAAATGGATCCAAATCCTGCCGGCTGGCTTCTGTCTGTTTTCTGGCTAAACTTGATGGATATATATATATATATATATATATGGGAAGCTCCACTGTCACAAAACCAAAGGACTAACACTCGTGTTAGTTTAAATCTAGTCTAGGATTTATCGCGCAAATCAAATATAAACAGACGCGTTTCAGCCGTAGCTTTCGTCAGTATATATATATTTAGTCCATCATATGCCTGCCTTACCATGGGTCTCTGGGAACAGGAATGAGCTTGGAGAAATGAGAATGCAAGATTCCAAAACAAAACCATAACCTGGCTTCGATACATAGATGACCTGCTCCTGGTCTGGGATGGCACAAAAGAAGAATTCATTGAATACTTTTTCATCTTGAACAGTTCAAATTACAACCTCAACTTCACATATGAAATCAGTGAATCTAAAGTGGTGTTTCTTGATACAGAAGTATATATTGAAAACAGCGAGGTACATACAACATTACATCGAAGGGCAACCACAACAAACTCGGTGCTACATGCACAGAGTTTCCACCAGACAAGCCTGATCAAGAATATCCCATACAGGGAATTTCTCCGTATTAAACGGATGTGCTCAAAAAAAGAAGAATGGGCTAAATGCAGACAAAAAGCTGCAGTAAAGATTTAAAAAGAGTACGTATAATCAAGGTATAATTGATTCTGCTTTGAAAAGAACAGAGATGAGATCTAGAACGGATCTAATCAAAGAGAAGAAACCCACATCAGAGGAAGAGAATAAAATAAGACTAATAACAACTTTCTCAACTAGCAACAATCAAGTAATGAACATCTTGAGAAAAAATTGGCACATCCTACATGTGGACACTACAACGGCCAAAATTGTGGGGGATCATCCTTGGTGACCTATAAAAGAGCAAAAAATCTACGGGACAAACTAGTTCACAGCCACTACCAAATGCCGAAAAAAACAGAATTATGGCCGAAACGAAAAGGTTTCTTTAAGTGTTCGGGATGCAAGGTGTGCACAATTGCCGCAAACAAAAAACAGATCTTAATGGCGAACAACAGAACTTGGAAGATACAACAACTTATCAACTGTAAGAGCCAGTATGCTGTTTACATAATAGAATGCCCGTGTGCTTTGAAATATGTAGGGAGCACAAAGTGCGAATTGAAAAAGCGAATCCTTGAACATGTGAGGGCAACAGTAAACTGCGATCGAAGCAATGCAATCTCAAGACATATGGAAAAGGAACACAACAGTGATTGGAAAAAACTGAAATTTTATGCCATTGAAATGGTTGGAAGTAATCCACGTGGCGGAGATCGCATCAAAACTTTGAGACAAAAAGAATCAAAGCACATCCTAAACCTTCGAACATTAACCCCTTATGGTTTGAACCAGGATGAGGAACTTCATTATCATCTCTAGCCCAGACTTATGTTCCTAAAGTTCCCGGACATTCTTAGAATATGATGAAAGACTTCTCTTTGTAACTGTAACAATTAGTTTTCTAAGTTTCATTTAGTCACTCACAATCTTTTTTTATAATTTCATATCTTAATGTCGCCAATATGTAAATCAATAATAGTGCATATATCCCAAATAGAAATGACATAATCTTTAACTCACTAATACAGCACACATTGATCATAATATGAGTAAATTCCCGAACACCCAGTGGAGGGTACAATTATTTAAAGTGCCGATTCATATGGGAGGCATGATTACTGTTGCAGTAACTAATCCATTAATACAAACCCAATGGAGGGGAAAACCGATGACAATAGACCATGAGAAACATAGACAAACGGGATGCAATTATGATTAAAGACAAATATTGAAAAATAGACCAATAGAAAGAGGTAAATAATTAAATGCACTACACATACCACAATGCTTAGCGGCATCTTACACAGGAAGTCATCAGGACTTGGTGCTTCCACTAGAGCATTCACATTTTTAAATACTTTATTTAACACGCATTGACAAACAACATTAAAAAATGTCAGCCTTTTGAAAAAGCGGCGTGGTGCCTCGAAACGCGTCGAGGAGTATGCTAAAGACGAGCTGTTTAAATAAACAAAGCAAAGTTACGAGATTGAATTTGAGTCATCCTTGATTGCTGGGAGTGCGAGAGACATTCTGCCTCGGCAGAAAACGGGTTGATTTATTAGCAGCAGGGCCCTGCTGCATTCGTAAACAAACCGCTACAGAGCGCTCGGAAGCCCCCTGGGCCCCCTGGGCCATTACACTTGGATATATATTACCTACTGGCGGTCGCCAGTAGGTATATATAGTTAGGATTTTTTCTCTATGGGATTTTTGAAAATTCTATGTCTAATAACTTTGGCGTTTGTAGACGGAATTGGGAGAAAAAAGGGGGGTCCCAAAACGCGTTTTTCCCATGTTAATTTCCATAGGGCGGTTGGCCTCACTTTTTGCCCGAACGGCTGAATGGATTTGCACGAAACTTGGCAAAATTGTAGGGACTGTTAGCCCGATGTGCCTTTGCTAGGTCTCAATATATGTGCTCCAGTGGATTTTGAGAAATTAACGTTCAAAAAAAGATATATATCTGTAAGCGCGCTCCGGGCAGCGCCCCGGTTCGCGTACTTGACGCGTAACGGAACTTCGCTAAGCGAAGCTGATTGGCTCTTCGGTGTCTGTCAACATTCTAAACAGTCCAGAGCGGCCGCCATCTTGTCTCTCGGTAGGATCGAGAGACAAGAGGAGGCCAAAACAAAGGCGAAAATGACCATAAGGGGGCATAGTAGATCCTCCCTGACCCCCTAGGTTTGATGTGGAGGCTTTAAAAGGGCCCCGCGGGGCAACAAAAAAAAAAATATTATTTTTTTTGCGTGGATAGCACCCGGTTCGCGAACCGGGAAGCGGCCCGGGGAGCGTACTATGAGGAAAAAAGAATGATAGACTTTTCAAATACTGTATGTTAATTGATTGTTGGTTTTGTTGATTATTTTTTTTATTTTTTATTTTTTAAGCAATTATTTATTGTGTTTCAAAATTTAATAAAATGTCTAACATTTCACTGTCTGAAATGTCGTTATTTACATTGAACATAGCTTGTAATGTTTGGGTGTGTAAAATGTCCTCATTTTCAAGGAGGACATCTACTGCTTGCACACATTGCAGTAGTTCTTGGTCCCAAGTTTCATCCATAAATTCTATATAATTGGGATCAATTATTTCTTGGTTGGTCTCTTGCAGGACAATTTCAAATGAAACTTTGTGTTCGACTTCCATTTTGTCTGAAATTTGGATAAAAAATATATTAGTAGAGAAAGGGCACTGTTGGGATTAATTTTAGATAGGCAGTTTTTAACAGTGAATTTATCTTTGGGCAGTGTATAGTATCAGAGTGGAAGTAGGAATATAAAAAAGTGTATGTGATTTAACGTAAGTAAATTCATAATTATACAAGAGAAACCTAACACCATCCATTACTATAACAGAGAAGTCTATCTAAATCTATAACTACTACAGAGGGATAGTATATAACTATCAGAAAAAGTTTACCATATTAACTTATAGTGCACAATATACTTCAGTTTTTAAAATAACAACTTACTTATAGTGCACAATATACTTCAGTTTTTAAAATAACAACTTACCTTTACAAAGAAGTTGAAGTGATTAGTGAAAATCCTATTGAAATGTACACCAGGAAGTAGTAGTCAAAATGGCTGTGTTTCCTTCTCTTCCTTTATATATATTCAGGTACATAACCAATCAAATGTCAGGTAAAAAAAAAATAGAAAATGAAAGTAACATTTTAATTGGTTGTGAATTCCAACACTTCAGATGTGTTTTGTGAAGTAATTTACCTCAGGGTATTTAGAGAGGTCTACAGGCTAAATGGCTAAATGGAATTTCAACCAAATTTGTGAAAATGGTAGGGATTGGTATGTAGTATGAGCAAATCTATATTTGGTGAAAGTGTCTCAAGGGTTTCTTCTGTAAATTACTTTCCCACCTTTTTTAATGGAGCGCTTCCCGGGGAGGGCCCCGGTACGCGAACTGGCGAGCGCCCCGGTACGCGAACCTTAAGCGTTACGGGAGTCCACCATTTTGTGTTTCGGTCGAATTAAGATACAAGATGGAGGGCACATAATGTTCAGAATGGGTAGAAGGGGACACGGTAGACATATTTTGACCCCCTAGGTTTTCTGAGGATGGCTGAGGAGGCCCATATGTGCGAAAAAAAAACATTTTTAAAAAAAAATTCGCGCGGTTAGCTTCCGGTTCGCGTACCGGGTAGCACTCCGGGGAGCGTACTTTGTTGAAAATTAGTAAAAAAAAGTTAGAGTAAAATAATAATTGTGAGTGATCGGATGTAGGGTAGCTCTGAGAAGAGCTTTTGGGTTTATGGTACATTTAGGTACTTATAAGTAGGTACCAATGCACATTTTTAAATTCAGAATGAAAACTCTGTTCCCTTCATCTGAGAAGTGAACTCCATCTCCTCTGTAGATATCTTGCATGTAGTAACGCAAGTTATTGTTGTACACGAAGCCCATTCCATGGTCTCTCATGTAAGCTGAAACAGATTTGTTTACATGCTTCCTCGACTTCTCAATTTGTGGACAAAATTGGTTCGACCACCTCCATTTCCAAGGCAGTTTGAGGAAAAAGTGCCATTAATTGCTCAAAGGTGTCCTTTAAAAGCATTTCCAGACCTACTCCAGTCAAAGTGCCCAAATCATTACCTCCACAGTGCACAATTAACAGGTCAGGTTTTGGCAAATGCATAAAGGTTTTCACCAATGGTATCAATTGGTGACATTTTAATCCTCTGTGGCCAAACCACTTAATTTCCACATCTTGTAAATTGAGGTTAGGTAAATTTCTGTTCTCAGCATACCTCTGAGCCCAATAGATGTAACTATGTCCAACAATCCAGACAGAAAACATGGTGAGAGAAGGTTCTGCTGCAGTCAGATGAAGTGTGGTAATGAAATGGCAGTTGAAAAAATAAGAGTTTAAAATGAAAAAAACTGTGGAGTTTCTGTGTTAATGAAGCAGTAACAGTGATTGGTGGATTTTGATTGCTGAAAACAGAAAGTTAGGGTGCATGGATGAGTTCTTTGAAAGATGTAATTTGAATGGTCAAAAAAAAATCATTTAATGAAAGATTGCACTGGATACGCAGGTGCACTGAGAGTTCAGAGTTCAATTGAAACATTGTTGTGTGAACTTGCAAACATGAGAGGTCTTCCAGGAGGTGGTTGCTATGCAAAAACGGCAGAGAGGGCAGAGGGGGGAAGGGTTTTGATTTGAAAAAAGTGAGGGAAGAGTTTTGATTGGGTGACATGAGAGATATGTGTGAAGAATTACAGCATTTCTGTGCTTTCTATAGCTGCAGCCTCTGGAGTGCATACCCTTTGTTCTGCTGAAGATAAATTGGTGTATTTCTGAGACTGTTTTGAAACTCATAAAGTATTTGTTAAGGTGAGAAAAGATTCATTTAATTTAGATAGAGAATAGTATGGTTTAGGGAGAAAATTATGAAGAAAGTTGTGTATTTAAAATGTTGCTTTGTGTCAAGTGTTTTACAAATAGATTTTGTTTCTTTGAGTTACATAGCCATGTTAAAAGTGACCCTTAAAAAAACGCTTTCATGTGTCTTAGGGCATTGTAAGTCATGTCCCGATGAATGTAGGTATAAAATTGATTTCTATGATGTGTTTAAAATCGTTTTTTGAAAAATATTAGGTTTCTTGAAATGTACTGTTAGAGCTTCATAGGTTGCTTGGGGCATATTTATAAGGCATTTGAGTCTCTCTGATGTTATTTTTCCCATTTTAACTTAAGACCTTTCCCCGTGGAGCAAGGTCCTTGTAAATATGCCCCCATCTGTGCTTGGCAAATTTAGATTTTAATTCTTTGACTAGCATAGCCATGTTAAAAGTGACCCAGAAATGGTGCAAGGGCCTTAAAAAAACGCTTTCATGTGTCTTAGGGCATTGTAAGTCATTTCCCCTTGAATGTAGGTATATCATTGATTTTGTTGCTGTGTTTAAAATCGTTTTTTTAAAAATATTAGGTTTCTTGAAATGTACTGTTAGAGCTTCATAGGTTGCTTGGGGCATATTTATAAGGCATTTGAGTCTCTCTGATGTTATTTTTCCCATTTTAATTTAAGACCTTTCCCCGTGGAGCAAGGTCCTTGTAAATATGCCCCCATCTGTGCTTGGCAAATTTAGATTTTAATTCTTTGACTAACATAGCCATGTTAAAAGTGACCCAGAAATGGTGCAAGGGCCTTAAAAATACGCTTTCATGTGTCTTAGGGCATTGTAAGTCATTTCCCCTTGAATGTAGGTATATCATTGATTTTGTTGATGTGTTTAAAATCGTTTTTTGAAAAATATTAGGTTTCTTGAAATGTACTGTTAGAGCTTCATAGGTTGCTTGGGGCATATTTATAAGGCATTTGAGTCTCTCTGATGTTATTTTTCCCATTTTAATTTAAGACCTTTCCCCGTGGAGCAAGGTCCTTGTAAATATGCCCCCATCTGTGCTTGGCAAATTTAGATTTTAATTCTTTGACTAACATAGCCATGTTAAAAGTGACCCAGAAATGGTGCAAGGGCCTTAAAAAAACACTTTCATGTGTCTTAGGCCATTTTAAGTCATTTCCCCTTGAATGTAGGTATATCATTGATTTTGTTGATGTGTTTAAAATCGTTTTTTGAAAAATATTAGGTTTCTTGAAATGTACTGTTAGAGCTTCATAGGTTGCTTGGGGCATATTTATAAGGCATTTGAGTCTCTCTGATTTTATTTTTCCCATTTTAACTTAAGACCTTTCCCCGTGGAGCAAGGTCCTTGTAAATATGCCCCCATCTGTGATTGGCAAATTTAGATTTTAATTCTTTGACTAACATAGCCATGTTAAAAGTGACCCAGAAATGTGTCATTCAAATGCATATGATGGCTGTGCGCCTCTTTTGCGCCGCTGTGGGTCACTTTTGGGTAAAAGATGCATCATGTTGCAAGATAGGTTTCAGTTCATCTCCAGTAAGATACCATCAGTTTAAAATGTATATAATTAGCAATGTGTAGGGGGCATGCAGAAGCTGAAGCTTTTGTAAGTGTCAAAGTTGTTGCATGCAGTGCTGCACTTCTGGGTACTGTTTCATATGCTGGACTACATCTGCACTATGAGATACCTAAGCAAAGGAAACACAGGTGATGTGATTGTGAAGTGAGGAAAAGAAACTCCACATTTTTCAATTACATCACCTGTGTTTCCTAAGTTTACGAATGACATTGTGCAGATGAAGTTTAGCTCTGTCCACGGACACAAAAGAGGTCTGGCCTTTGTTCAAGAGTGAAGTGGACATGACTTACTTCATTGGTAGGCTTTCACATGTATTATCTCCTTTGTATTCTTCAACAAGCGTAAATTTGATCTGCAACTCTGAGTAGGCCTCACCTTAAACAAACCTCTGGAGAGGCCACACCTTATCGTCATCCTGAATTAATCATTTAAAATGTTAGGGACAGATTTATGATAGGTGTATGCCTCTTTTGCGCCACTGTGCGTCACTTTTGTGACGCAGTGGCGGTGGAAAAGATTTGCTATGAGGTGACAAAATTACAAATTAATGCATCTAGGCAGATGTGTCATGCTGTAAAAAACCCGTGCCACATGAAACCGATGCAGCAGTGATGCAAAAGATGCACCATGTTGCAAGACGGGCCTCACTTCATCTCCAACAAGATAAGAAGCTTAGGGGCAGATTTATGATGACTGGCGCATCCCCAGGGATGCGCCAGTCATCCTGCGCCGCTGCTCCGCCACCCATGGTGCGCCACATTTACAATGCGGCGCACCATGGGGCAAAAACGGCACAGATGTGTGACACATCTGTGCCGTAAAGGTGGTGCATTGCTGGAGCTGCATCACAAGCGCGACGCAGCTCCAGCAAGGCTCAGGGGTGCCCCATCTCCACAATGCTGCGTCAAGACCTATGCCTGCTTCAAGCAGGCGCAGGGTTTTGACGCAGCATTGTCCTAAAAGTTACTGAGTGAAATCTCATAGATTTCACTGAGCCACTTTTAGGAGGCGTTCCTGCACAGGAACGCCCCCCCCCCCCCTGCGCAGGAACGCCTCCTTATGGAGCAGGGCTTTACAACGTGACGCATCTCCTAGAGGCGTCACGTTGTAAATAGGGCGCATTGTTTGCGCCGCCGTTGCGTCAAATAAAGTGACGCTCCGGCGGCGCAAGGCCTTCATAAATCTGCCCCTGAGTCTTCTGTAAATGTCAAAATTGTTGTATACACTGCTCAACTTCTGTGTACTCTTTGATATGCTACACTCCATCTGCACTATGAGATACCTAAGCAAAGGAAACACAGGTGATGTGATTGTGAAATGAGGAAAAGAAACTCCACATTTTTCAATTACATCACCTGTGTTTCCTAAGTTTACGAATGACATTGTGCAGATGAAGTTTAGGTCTGTCCACAGAGACAAAAGAGGTCTGGCCTTTGTTCAAGAGTGAAGTGGACATGACTTACTTCATTGGTAGGCTTTCACATGTATTATCTCCTTTGTATTCTTCAACAAGCATAAATTTGATCTGCAACCCTGAGTAGGCCTCACCTTAAACAAACCTCTGGATAGGCCACACCTTATCGTCATCCTGAATTAATCATTTAAAATGTTAGGGACAGATTTATGATAGGTGTATGCCTGTTTTGCGCCACTGTGCGTCACTTTTGTGACGCAGTGGCGGTGCAAAAGATTTGCTATATGGCGACATATTTAAAAATTGATGCATCTAGGAAGATGTGTCATGCTGTAAAGTCCTGTGCCACATGAAACCGATGCAGCAGTGATGGAAAAGATGCACCATGTTGCAAGACAGGCCTCATTTCATCTCCAACAAGATAAGAAGCTGAATCTTCTGTAAATGTCAAAATTGTTGTATACACTGCTCAACTTCTGTGTACTCTTTCATATGCTAGAGTCCATCTGCACTATGAGATACCTAAGCAAAGGAAACACAGGTGATGTGATTGTGAAATGAGGAAAAGAAACTCCACATTTTTCAATTACATTACCTGTGTTTGCTAAGTTTACGAATGACATTGTGCAGATGAGGTTTAGGTCTGTCCACGGACACAGAAGAGGTCTGGCCTTTGTTCAAGAGTGAAGTGGACATGACTTACTTCATTGGTAGGTCTTCACATGTATTATCTCCTCTATAGTCTTCAACAAGTGTAAATTTAATCTGCAACCCTGAGTAGGCCTCACCTTAAACAAACCTCTGGATAGGCCACACCTTATCGTTATCCTGAATCAATCATTTAACATGTTAGGGACAGATTTATGATAGGCGTGTGCCTCTTTAGCGCCGCTGTGCGTCACTTTTGTGACGCAGCGATGGTGCAAAAGATTTGCTATGTGGCAACATATTTAAAAATTGATGCATCTAGGCAGATGTGTCATGCTGTAAAGTCCTGTGCCACATGAAACCTGCGTCAGTTTTCATATAGGTGTTTTGTTGCAAGGTATGCATTAATTTGCAAGAAAGCCCTGTAAAACTAACATAGTGAAATTTAGAAGATTTCACTGAGTCAGCTTTATAGCATTGCTGAATCAAATCCTTACGCCTGTTTGAAACAGGCATAAAAAGTGATACACCATGCAATGTGAGAGTTCCTCCTGTGCATTGCAGTAGACATGTCGCGCTTATGACGTGATTCCTGCAATGTGCTGCTTTTGCGGCACAGATGTGTGACGCATCTGTGCTGTTTTTGCTCAATGGTGCTCCACATTGTAAATTAGACACACTATGGCTGGCAGAGCAGCGGTGCACATTAACTGGTGCATCCGTGGGGATGCGCCACTTAGCATAAATCTGCCCCTGTACATTTAAGTATGAGCAGGGGACACAGAGTCGGTGAGGCTTATCCAAGGTTAAGAAGAGATGAGTCCTGTTCACTGAAAACCTGGACATAGGCCTCACCTCCTCAGCATCGCTGGACATGGCTAAATAATAGCTGCAAAATGTTACTCTTGTTAAACAATTTTACTATTATAATCTCTGAGATTTGTCTCTTACTCTGCAACATCTCATTGTTGTTATCTTTCTTTAAAGATAACGACAACATCAACATGAGCGACAATCAGCAATCAGTTGATCTTGACCTCATCATTGAACTCGTAATTGAAACGTCAGTGGAAGTAGATCCCTTGGATGATTTAAATCCTGAGGATGAAGAAGAACATGATGAGGATGCAGATTTGTCAGAATTGTATGACATAGGGTGGGAAGCTGACCTGCTTGAGCCTATGGAACTATAAACATTTATTTTTAAAATTTACAATAAATGAAAAGTAAAAATGTAAACTGTTTAATTTTAAATTAAACACACCTTCAAAAACAGGTTATGTGTAGTGTCTTCAATAAAATATTAAAATATGCTCATAAAATTAGATCAGATTCACATATAAAACAGGACAGGTAAATGAAGAAGAATTCCATTTCTTTTCTGCTATTTCTGTATTCTAAATTTGCCAAAGCACTAAAAAATGTTCTATGTAAAAATGTGAAGTAGTGTGTTAAGTTTTTGATGACTGTTATTGATTTACTGTTTGGTAACAGTGGTTAATAACATTTTTTATTATATTTTACCACAGATTCAACTGCAGATCATTTCAAGATTTGAGCATGCCAATCAAAGAAAGACTTAGAAAGGCTGCAAAACGTCAAAGACAGCAGGTCCATGAAATAATGCAGCAGTCCTCTACCAAAAAAAATTGTCAAGTCACCAAGAAAGCACCGGGTAAGACCATAAAAACATTCATAAGAAATATTTGTAGTAAAAAAAGTATTACTACAGAAAATGTTTCAGTCCAGAAAAAGAGAAGCAATTTAAACGGAAAGGAAAGGCCAATGAAAAATGTTACTGCTAGAGCAAGAGATAACTCTGTGCATGATAGTAGAAGGAAACAACAGTTTAGGGACATTCGTAAACGAATGTTCCGCAACAGGATAATTGGCAATTTGTTAAAAAATATTAAGAAAGGTCAACAGAAAGTGGTTTTTTATAAGAGAAAAAAAAAGTTGAGAAAGTTATTGATCAGGCATTTGAAATTAAACGTAAGTTATTTATTTTGATAATCAATAGAATTAGGAAGCTAAACAAGGCAATTTATGATTTCAAAAGAAATAGTAGATGGAAGAGAATAGTTAATCGTAGTAATTTTTGTGAAGTTTTTTCCGGAGAATGGATGCATAGTTCAAGTTGTGAGGCATTTTTTAATGAGGAGAGTTATTTCCAGGATAATGATTTGGTGTATGCAGTTGACACCAGTGGTCGAGCTTATGAAGTGAAAGATGGTTGTCCAGTTGAAAAAGAAAAACTTGTGACAACAGAGACAGAAGAGGTGTTAGGTAATGAGGTTTTAGGAAGACGTCCTAAGGGTCCTGTGTACACCTGGAAGTGTAGTAGTATTTGCAGTGTGCGACAGGATTCCATCAATTTGCTTTGTGATTTTGTACGGACATTTAATAAGAAAAGTTTGAAGCAGAAAATGAAGTTGTTGCAAGAAATAGATCCTTGCAGAGTGAGAGAAGTGACAGGTTTGCATGGACATTCACTGGCTTGTCTTTCCAGGAGAGTATGCCAGAGTGTTTTTCATCATTTCAGGATGCTAGCAGTGCATCATAATAAAGTGAGGAAATTAGTTAGAATGTTGTATTACGCTAAGAGTCCAGCAATTATGCTTAAACAATTATGCGCTGCTCTTTTGCATGGTTCTGAAATAGATGTGAAGAATATTTGTGAAGAAATTGAGTATTCTTACTTTGGAAGTAAAGAGGAGAATGTTGAAATTGACCCAGAAGAAGAGGGTAATGTGGAAGATAGTGTACAGGTTTCCAGTACAGATAATTTTCAGAGGGAAATTGCGACGTTTCAGGTGAAATCAAGTGAGAGGCCTAATTTCACTTGTGTGTGTTGTCGACGCACTTATTATAAGAATCAGACTAAGTTAGTGGATTTATATGCAAAAAGTGAAAGGGAAAATAATAGTGAATGGAAGGATTTCACAACATACTTGATGGTAGAATTTTTTTTAATTTGGGATCAGATCAAAGTGTGTGTACTTATTGTTGTACCAAATTAAATCAAAACCAGATGCCTGCTAGAGCAGTTCATAATAATCTGGAATTGGTTGAGATTCCTTCTGAATTGAAGGATTTAAATACTTATTAATCTATTTTGATTCAAAGTATCCATCCCTTTCAGGCTATTGTAAGAATGGAGCCAAAGACAGGGAAATTGCCTCCATCAGATTTACAGAGAGGATTAAAGGGAAGAGTTGTTTATTTGCCTCTAGATTTGAAGAAAAACATTAACACAATTGGAGTAGAAAAAGTGGAAGAGGAACCTCTGGTTATCTTAGTTAATGGGGTTCCGACAAAGAATAAGAAAATATGGCAAGATTTAGTGGATGTTAGGAAAGTCAAAAAGGCAACATTGTATTTGAAAAAAAATAATAAGTACTATAAGAATGTATATGTTGCAAAAGAGGAAGTAAGTGAGGAAGAGGATAGCGATTTGTGTGCTGGTCAAATTGAGAAAGTAGAACCCTCTACTAGTGAAGAAATATATGAACATTATAGTGTTCATCCTTTGCATTCCAAGGAAGTCATGGGGAATGCTATTGAGTTGTTTCAAATGAAACAAGCCAAAGGGAGTCCCATTAGTGTTTGGGAGGAAAGTTTGGAAGCTCGGTGTTTCCCACAGCTTTTTCCAACAGGTCAGGGAGGAAGATATGATGAGCGACCTCATCAAACTCCTGCTTCTGAATACCGGACTTTGCGATTGTATGCAGGAGATGCTAGGTTTCGACAATGTATTCCCTATTTGTTTCATCTCCTGTTTGAAAGCGATCTGTCTGGACTGTCATATGCAGTGAACCACATCTTGAAAAGTGGTATACACATGCAAAACATCTCGGCAAGTGACTTTATGGATAAAGTCAATGTCCAAGACAGTATTTTGGATTGTCACCTGATTAATCTCATGGCGTGTCAGCGTGGTACTAATGAGTACTGGTACCGTCGTCATGGTGATTTAAAATGTATGCTGAGGAACTTAGGAACTCCCACATGGTTCCTCACTCTGAGCTGTGCCGAGTATGGCTGGGAAGACTTACTTGAATTTCTACGAGAGGCAAATGGAAACATTGAAAACATCGAATTCAAGACACCCGGAGAACTGTGCTCTTTGGATCCAGTCAATGTATGCAGGTACTTCAATCATAGATTTGAAGCTATGATGTCTTTCATCATGAATAAGAAGAATCCACCTCTTGGAGAGGTGTTGGATTTCTTCTGGAGAAAGGAGTACCAAGCAAGAGGTGCTCCTCATATACATATGATACTGTGGATCAAGGATGCACCTAAATTTGGAACAGATCCAGAAGACTCAGTGATGAGTTTCATACAACAGTATTCTACGTGTGCTGTTCCAAATGCAAAGGAGAAGAAAAGCCTAAGAGAAAAAGTTCTACGTTTCCAAAGCCATCGTTTTGGAAAGTACTGTTGTCGTAAATTCCGAAACAAGGACAAGTTCTACACCAAATGTCGTTTCTGCTTTCCACGACCGGTGATTTCTAAAGGAAGAGTAAACAGTTTGATGTCTTCGCTGCGACATAATGTGATGAAGAAATCACCGAAAAACACATACAATTTGAAGAGGAACGAAGAGTCCAAGTACATCAACGACTACAACCCAGTGATTTTGTCCATGTGGAATGCTAACATGGATATACAGTTTGTGGCTGATAACTGTATGGCTGTGGCTCGGTATGTAACATCTTACATCACCAAAAAAGAAAAGACAGAATTGAAGGATATGTGGGAGGACATTTCCCATGAAAAGAGCCTCAGTAAGAAGTTGTACAGTTTCAGTCTGAAGATGTTGTCGCATCGAGAAATCGGAGCTTACGAATGTTCTGACCGGTTGTCTTCAGCAAGTCTCTATGCCAAATCTAGGAGTATCGTTTGGGCGAGTCTTGGTCTTGCTGCAACGCGTAATCGAGTTCTGAAACCTGTGCGGGAAATTGAGTATTTGGCGGAAAAGGAGCCAAACAGTACCGACATTTTGAAGACCAACATGTTGGATACATATTATCCAAATCGAAGCAGTCACCTCGAGAATGTTTGTCTGTATGAGGTTCTACAAAATTACATATTCAAGAGGAACATCAAAGAAGATACTGAGAAAGGAGTGTATGCTGTAATTGGAAGTGAGGGATGTCTGGTCAAGCAAAGAAAATGCCACTTGGTAAACCATCGAAAATTGAGTGGCGAATCTCCTGAAAAAAAGGAGTTTTTCTATTTAGCACTTTTGCAACTTTTCAAGCCTTGGCGTACAGAAGAGGAACTGCTTGGAGATTTCCTCTGTTACGAAGACTCTTTCACTGCCGCCAAGGAGACCATAGAATGTCCTGCTTTTCCCAAATATGTAGAAATGTTGAATGCGTAAATCGAGCAGGAAGCAACGATTGCAGCCGAGATTGCCAGAGACAGTTCTCAGGACAGTCAGAGTTCTGTTTCATTGAGTCAGGATCCACTAGGAGGACCTGTTATCGAAAATGAAGCTGCCACTGCCATGAATGAAGTGGAAAGAGCCATGGCACATGCTCAGGAGGATGCGGTTAACTTAGAAGACTTGGAAAGACAACTCAACGTTGAGCAGAGGAAAATATATGACGAAGTTACCAAGCAAATAGATCATGGATTAAGTCATGAGAAGAAAGAGTGCTCATGTACGTCATTGAAGCCTGTCCGACTGTACGTGAGTGGAGAAGCGGGAACTGGAAAAAGTTTCCTCATTAAAGCAATTGCATCTTATCTGCAGAAAAGGACTGAATCAACGCTGTCTTGTGTTGTTACCACTCCAACTGGGCTGGCAGCACATAACATTAAAGGGATTACTTTACATCGTTTACTGATGCTGCCAGTGGAGCATGACAACAAATTACAATATCACAAGCTATCTGGAGATGCTTGTTGTGAAGTTTCAAGAATCTTGAGGAAAATGAAACTTCTTATCATTGACGAAGTAAGCATGGTTTCCAATGTCATGCTTGCCTTTGTGCATTTGAGAATGCAAGAAGTTCTCAAAACAGAGTATGATGTGTTATTTGGTAGCAAACACATCATTGTTTTCGGAGATCTTCTGCAGCTGACACCAGTGAAAGGACAACCTGAGTTCAAAATGCTCACGCATGAAGATACCAGGAAGTGCCTAGGGAGCATTGGCAACGTCAATATATGGTTAAACTTCAATTATGCTGAACTGCATGAAAATATGCGTCAGGCGAAGGATGAAGTTTACAAGAATATTCTACAAGATGTTAGAATTGGAAAAGTGACCGAGCATGGTAAAGAAGCTTTACATGCACGATTACTGTCAAATTTATATCCAGAACAAGATGTTGTGCCTGAGAATATTTTTCAGAAAATTACTGAGAAGAAATCTGGAATATGTTTGATGCCAACTCTTGCAGAATGTGCCATCTTCAACAACAAAATGTTGCATTTAGAAAACCAAGAGATTGTGAAACTGGAAGCTATTGACAGAGTAGAGCATATGGGATCAACAATTATTTTGTCTGAGAATTTGAAAACAAAATTGGATTCATTAGAGAAGACTATATCTAAAACTGCAGGTTTTGAAAAGACTCTGAATGTGTGCTTAAACTGCCGTATAATTTTAAGAAGGAATTTACATGTTGAAAGAGGTCTGGTAAATGGATCAATGGGTAATGTTGTTGATTTTGTGAAATACAGAAATAGAGATGGAATTGAATTTTTTAAAATTAAATTTGATGGCATTGAGGAAGTACAGCTAATTGGTCGTTGTTCTGCTAGATTTTTGCTTGTAAAAGACTTATATGTTCGCCGTAAGCAGTTTCCTGTTTGCTTGGCATATGCGGTGACAATCCATAAATCGCAAGGTTTAAGTTCAGACAGTGCATTGGTGAATATTGGCAGTTCTGTGTTCAAGGAGGGTATGGCATATGTGGCATTGTCACGAGTTAGAACTTTATCGGGATTGTACTTGATTGAGTGTGATGTCACAAACATTTGTGCGGATCTAGATTGTGTTAAGGAATACAATAGGTTAAGAAGAGAGTATGCGCCACATTTGCCTCAATATCCTTTATTTGAGAAACGTGTGGTAGGCCGGAAACGAAGAAATGTGACCAATACTAGGGAGGTTGTAGCAAAAAGACGAAAAGTTGATGAACCTGAAATTATAAGCAGAAACAAAAAGGATTCTGTTGAAGATGTTGTTGGTTTTCAATTTGAAAACAGTTCTGGTGTCAACTGCTATGCTAATGTAGTGGTTAATGTTTTGTTTTCTCTAGAAAATGTAAAAGAAGAGATTGTGGTCAATTCTGATCAAAGATTTTGCAGTTTGTTAAATTCTGTGTTAGAGAAATGTAGCACTGATAGAACAAAAATAGAAAGTGTGTCTGAAATTCGAAATCTGTTAGACAGATGTTCAGGTCAAACACAATTCTCTCAAAATATTCAGCAAGATTGTCAGGAGTTTTTAATGTATATGCTTGATGTATTGCATGCTGAAGGTGTAGATGTAGATCACCTGTTTGGGCTTTCTTATCAATGGCAGCATGACTGCGAGAACTGTAGGGTATCAAGTACTACTAGTGTAGACTCAGAAAGATTTATATATTTAACTTTGCCAGACAGTAAATCAGTCTCTTTTAATAAGCTAGTAAAAGCAGCTGATCACAACATGGAGTGTAGCCAATGTAAATCTGAAATGATGTCAACATTATTTATACGAACATATGGCCAGTATGTCATTTTAATGTTCCAACGATGTAGGCCTGATGGAACAAAATTGACAACTTTAATTAAAAATGTTGTGGCTTCACAGTTGTCAATATCAGGAAGGACTTTTGTAACTGCAGCAATTATATATCATGACGGTCCTTCAATAACATCAGGACATTACACAGCTTATTTAAAGTCTAGAAATGGCTGGTCATTCTGCAACGATTCTGTTTTAATTTTCAAAAAAGAATTGCTGTATGACCTTAAAAATTCTTACCTGGTGTTTTTAAAACCAAAATTTTAGGGAAAGAATCTCGGGATGTGCTCTGAGGAATTTCAAGAAGTTCTAATGGCTCCTACACGATTTGGCCTTGAGGATAAGTGTAGTACAGAGACATAACTTCTTACCATAACACTTGACGTCATGGAAAAATAATTGCACTTTGAATGAGTTCAGAAAAACTGTTTCTTTTTATAAGCTAATTGAAGCAGCCAATCAAAACATGGAGTAGAGGGAATGTAAGTCTGCAATGCTGTCTACTGTTTGATATTGCTTTGTGATTAAAAGTGATGTAGAGAATTAAATAATTGTAGTAGTCATAGAGGTAGTGTAAGTCTGCTTCATAGTAAGCAGTATCAGTGTCATAGGAAATGTAGAACATGAGTGAGCAAGAAGGGTAAGATATTACTAGTCCAGGATTGTGAAAATGATCTTCAACATTTTAATTCTGAAAGTTGCGGAAATACAAAATGACGGGATTGGCTTACAAGAATTTCAAGAGTTATAAATGGCTCTTACATGATTTGGCCTTGTGGAAACGTGTGGTAGAGAGCGAGAAGTCATTTATTGTATGTAACATATTTTTCAAAACGATAGAGGTTTTCTTTCAGAAATTGGCGGGCTGAAAGTAATAATAGCACAACAGAGTGTAAGCTGTTCATAGGACATCCTTCGACGTCATGGAAAGTAAGTTAATTTTAAGGAGTTCTGAATTCTGATTTGTTATGTTGTATGGGTTTTTTAAACACAATCATTTTGATTGTGTTTTTTTTCCCCGCTGTTATATGATGAATACCTTCAAGTCACTGTTTTTAGTGAAATTTGATACATTCTGAGAACA
Source organism: Lissotriton helveticus (assembly GCF_964261635.1). Lineage (NCBI taxonomy): Eukaryota > Metazoa > Chordata > Amphibia > Caudata > Salamandridae > Lissotriton > Lissotriton helveticus. Next base: position 1,415,130,629 of record NC_136069.1, read on the forward strand.
GCAAAAATAAACCATTTAACATGTATAATTAATTCTGTACTGTTTGCATTTATGATGTACATTTAGAACTGTGTAGGAGGCATGGAGAAGGAGAGGCTTCTGTAAGTGTCAAAGTTGTTGCATACAGTGCTCACATTCTACGTAGTCTTTCATATGATAGACTACATTTCCACAATGAGATACCTAAGCAAAGGAAACACAGGTGATATGATTGTGGAATGAGCAAAACAAATTGCACGTTTTCCTATTATATTACCTGTGTTTCCTAACATTACACATCACATTGTGTAGATGAGGTTTAGGCCTGTTCCAGGAGACAGAGGAGGTCTGACATTTGTTCAAGAGTGCAGTGGGCATGACTCACTTCGTTGGTAGGCCTGCACATGTATTATCTCCTCTGTATTCTTCAACAAACCTAAATTGCATCTGCAACCTGAGTAGGACTTACCTGAAACAAATCTGTGGATAGGTTACACCTTATCGGCATCTTGAAACAATCATTTAAAATGTTAGGGTCAGATTTATGATGGCCGTGCGCCTCTTTTGCGCCACTGTGGGTCACTTTTGTGTAAAAGATGCACCATGTTGCAAGATAGGTTTCAGTTCATCGCCAGCAAGATACCATCAGTTTAAAATGTATATAATTAGCACTGTGTAGGGGGCATGCAGAAGCTGAAGCTTTTGTAAGTGTCAAAGTTGTTGCATATGCTGGACTACATCTGCACAATGAGATACCTAAGCAAAGGAAACACAAGTGATGTGATTGTGAAATGAGCAAAAGAAATTGCACGTTTTTCAATTACATCACCTGTGTTTCCTAAGTTTACGAATGACATTGTGCAGATGAAGTTTAGCTCTGTCCACGGACACAGAAGAGGTCTGGCGTTTGTTCAAGAGTGAAGTGGACATGACTTACTTCATTGGTAGACCTTCACATGTATTATGTCCTCTGTTCTCTTCAACAACTCGAAATTTCATTTGGAACCCTGAGTAGGCCTCACCTCAAACAAACCTCTGGATAGGACACATCTTATTGGCAGCCTGAAACAATCATTTAAAATGTTAGTGTCTTGCGACACTTTTGTGAGACAACAGCAGTGCAAAAGATGCACCATGTTTTAAGATAGGCCTCACTTCATCTGCATCAAGATACTGTTAGTTTAAAATGTATATCTTTAGGACTGTGTAGGGGGCCTGGAGAAGCAGAAGGTTCTGTAAGTGTCAAAGTTGTTGAAAAACTGTTTGTCCTTCAATCTTTTCCGTTGTCTTTTCTAATTTTTAAATACTTGTTTTAATATATTTCAAATGTTTGTTCTCTCTTTCACAAATTGAAAGTATAAAAATAAAAAGTGAGTAAGTTAACGACAATTATAAGGTAAATGTTTTGTACTCTTTTCGTTACATTTCTATCACATTCACCTACTATTAGTTCCACAGCTTTATTTCTTTAACCCTCAGTTTCCTGCCTTTGCTACTTCCCTCATTCCTTTCTCTATTACCTACTTACTCTAATCCTTCCACTCCTTTTCTCAGTCCCTCTCTTCTCATAGTTCCTCACTCTTGTTCACTCAATCCGTCTCTATTACTCTTAGTGTCTTTGACTGATCACTCTTTCACTACTTGTTCATTATGCTTTCTCTGTGTAGTTGAAGCACACTAAGGGGCATATTATGAACACAGCCAATAAAATTATTGCTGTTTTTAATGGCAGAAAACTGCTGCTAAAGTGGTTTTAGCGGCAGTTTTCTGCCGCAAAAGCGGCTTTAGCAACACATTTCTGCCGATAAAAGCTGCAAAACTTTTATTGCCTATGTTGATGATATGGCCCTATGTTATTTACATTTCTTTGCTGTTTCAATTATTCTTTTTGTGTTACTTCTTCTTTTCTGTTTTCTGTTTTTTCTCTCTGTTATTCCACATGTTTTAATCTTATTTTGAACATTCACTCACATTCTCCAAGAAAATCTTCTTTGTTATTCTTCTACTCTCCTTTTTTTCTTTCACTTCCTTATCTATTTTGTTTTTCACAATTATATCCTCTTCCCTCTTTTCTTCGGTAAATAAATCTATTAAACAGTATCTCTGGTTTAGACCCTATAGCTGTCTTTGTTTTAACATTACTCTCTGTTTACTTCCCTTATACTTACTCTTACTTTACTCTTGTTTTTGGTTCGCTCCCGGTTCGCGTACCGGCGAGCGAACCAGGAAGCGAACCAAAAGAAATACAGCTTGCCAGAGTGCTAAACATTCTAGCAATTTTTTTTGAAAGGGGAGGTAGTTCTGAAAATAACTTTTTTTAAATGTTTTTGTTGTTTTATATATTTTTTTTTTCTGAACATTTTTTGTTTTTTTGTATTTTTTGAACAGTGTTATGTTTTTTTTGTTTTTTTTGGAGGGGAAACAACAAAAAACAGGCATTGGAAAGGGCTCAATAGGAGCAAAAAAAAAATTTACTTTCTGGGGCGTTTAGAGCACTTGTGGTTTTCAAATACTCTGTTGATTAAGTTAATGCTCATATTGCCACATGAGAGTAATGCACCGCAATATATACAGGTAAACTTCATATGGACAAAGTTGTCCTGAATGTTTGGCACGGTTTCCCGTGCCTCTGGCCCTGACAAAGATATCTGTGTTGATGTCCTGGCCACAGGAGTTTGAGGATTGTCCTGAAGGTCACGCATCTCTGCCCGGCTGTAGTTTAGTGGATGCCACCTCAGCATGTGACGGTGCATGGTGTAGTTGCCGAAGCTTTACTTTTTTAAGGTGCCTCTAGATAAGTCCTCTTTACATATGAGGCACGTCACATATCTAGCATTAACTTTTTTCTGCCCTTCAGGGATTGAAAAAAACTGCCAAATAAAACTAGTTTTACGATGAGAAACCCGGGGCTCCTCTACTAAAAACTGTGGTCCCTCTGTCTCCTCTATCTCTTGTTCATCCTCTTCCTCCTCTGTGTTGCTGATGAACTGTGGAGGTGGTCCTCTCTTCCCATGAGGAGGTGGTGGTGGTGGTGGGGGTCCACAGCTGAAGCTACCAATGAAGCCATTGCTCAAATATCAAAAAAGGTCTTCCTCTCACAAAGATGAAAGTCAGAGTGAGGAAAGAAGGAGGGGTTTTCATCATTTGGGAAAAACAATAGTTCTAAACCAATGAAAAGTGTTATTTTTAGGTCACCTGACCTAGCCTTACATCATTAGGAAACCAAAAGTGAAATGAACCAATGAAAAGTTTTATTAACAAGTCACATGACCTGTTACGCTTATGTTACGCGCTGCGGAACGCGCCCCGGATCGCTTCCGTGTCGCTGCGCTTCGCGCCTCGGTTCGCGCTCCGGAGCACTTCCGGGTGCGCTAACGCGGCGCGTCATAAGACGCATTACGCGGCAACGCGATACGTCTATAACCTATGGTTTTTTCAGTGAATATATATATATATATATATACATATATATATATATATATATATATATATATATATATTCACTGAAAAAACCATAGGTTATAGACCATATATAGTTAGGAATTAGCATTTACAAAACCTTGAAAATTCACTGAAAAAACCATAGGTTATACACCATATATAGTTAGGAATTAGCATTTAAAAAACCTTATTTTACTCACACAAAACCATTGAAATTCCATATATAGTTAGTTGCACTAACTATATATCGCGCACCCGCAATCCACTGCTGATGATGTCACATATTACATCATTCATGACATGGTCAGTGACATCACTGATGACATCACTGATGACATCTCAAATGACATCACTGATGACATCACTGATAACAACATCCAGTGATTTTATGTTTCTGTAAAGTTTAAATATGTCTTACATATTGAAGAATGAGTGGATGTATAAGTGTCTGGACGAAGGATTTAGTAGGTGCATGACTGACTGTATGAGTGAGTGATTAAATGTATCTCACTGAGTGCATGGGTTAGTGACTAAACTGTCTTAATTTGTGCATCATTATGTCTGTTGTTCTGTAAACTGCTGCATGTGTTGATCAGTAGCTATATGAGTAACTATATGGGTTATTGATTGATTGTCCAAGTATTTGTATGGGAGACTGAGTGTGTGTGTGGCTGGCTGGGAGGTGTGTGACTCTGGGCAGATCAATGTGTACTTATATCAATGATTGTATAACAAGGTAAGTATGTGTTAGTATATGTTTGAAAATGTAAGGTGCTCTATGTTTAACTGTATAGACAAGAAAATGGAAGTGTGATTGATTCTTTACAGGACTGACTAGGTGTGTGAGTAACTCCATGGATGAGTGGCAGAGTGTGAGTGTCTGTATAGGTGTATGAGTGCATATGATAGTGTTGTAAAGATGAGTGATTGTATGTATGAATGATTGTATGGGTGAATGAGTGAATGTGTGTGTAGACGTAGGAATCAGTGAGTACATATGTAGTAACTAGTATTGGTGTGTCAATGGTTTCAAAAATTATACTCTGTATTTAACACTGGGTGAAACAGAGGTTATATTAAAATGTGAGGAGATGCATTGTATTGTCACATGAATGATATCATCAGTGATGTGGTCATTGATGTCAAATGAGATGTCATCAGTGGAGTCATCAGTGATGTCATTTGAGATGTCATCAGTGATGTCATCAGTGATGTCACTGACCATGTCATGAATGATGTAATATGTGACATCCTCAGCAGTGGATTGCGGGTGCGCGATATATAGTTAGTGCAACTGACTATATATGGAATTTCAATGGTTTTGTGTGAGTAAAATAAGGTTTTTTAAATGCTAATTCCTAACTATATATGGTGTATAACCTATGGTTTTTTCAGTGAATTTTCAAGGTTTTGTAAATGCTAATTCCTAACTATATATGGTTTATAACCTATGGTTTTTTCAGTGAATTTCAATGGTTTTTTAATAGCAAATATCTATAGCTGTAAAATGTATTCTTATTTAAATCCAAAAATATATTTTATATGTTTATTAATAATTTTTTTAAAATATTTTTTTTGTTTCGCTCCCGGTCCGCGGACCGGGAAGCTTCCCGTTAGCTCAATTTGATGCCGCGACCCGGTCCGCGAACCGGTAAAAAATCAACATAGTGACGGTATCGCGTTGCCGCGTAATGCGTCTTATGACGTACTGCGTTAGCGCACCCGGAAGTGCCCCGGGGCGCGGACCGAGGCGCGAAACGCAGCTCCCCGGAAGCGATCCGCGGCGCTTCGCGAAAACGCGACGTATCGCGTTGCCGCGTAATGTGTCTTGTGACGTACCGCGTTAGCGCACCCGGAAGTGTCCCGGGGCGCGGACCGGGGCGCGAAGCTTAGCGACCCGGAAGCTAACCGGGGCGCGTTCCGCAGCGCGTAACATGAGCGTGAGAGGTCATGTGACTTGTTAATAAAACTTTTCATTGGTTCATTTCACTTTTGGTTTCATAATGATGTAAGGCTAGGTCAGGTGACCTAAAAATAACACTTTTCATTGGTTGAGAAGTATTGTTTTTCCCAAATGATGAAAACCCCTCCTTCTTTCCTCACTCTGACTTTCATCATTGTGAGAGGAAGACCTATTTTGCTTGTTGGAAAATGGCTTCATTGGTAGCTTCAGCTGGTGGACCCCCACCACCACCTCCACCTCCTCATGGGAAGAGAGGACCACCTCCCCAGGTCATTACCAACACTGAGGAGGAAGATGAAGAAATGGATGAGGAGGGAGAAGAACCACAGTTCTTAGAAGAGGTGCCCCGGGTTTCCAGAAAGAAAGCCAGTTTCATCTGGCAGTTTTATTCGATCCCTCGTGGCCAAAAAAAAGTCAATGCGAGGTATGTCACCTGCCGCATATGCAAAGAACAATTGTCCAGAGGGACGGACAAAAAATATAGCTATGGAAATCACACAATGCACAGGCACATGACAAGGAAGCATCCACTAAATTACAGCCGGGCGGAAATAAGGGATATGCTTGACAATCCAAGACCAACTCCTGTGGCCAGACCAACAATACCGATTTCTCTAACACCAGAAGAGGCACGGGAAACTGTGCCAAATATTCAAGAAAATTTTGGGCACATGATTCACTTATGTATGCACTGTCGTGCATTATTAGCTTGTGGCAACATGAGCATCAATGCACTCAACCTGGCGTATGAACACCATGATTGCCCTAACCGCCCCCAGTAATTTTTTTTTGCTCCTGTTGAGCCCTTTTCAACGCCTGTTTTTTGTTGTTTCCCCCCCCCAAAACCCCCCCAAAAAAATAAAATCGTTCAAAAAATACAAAAAAAACAAAAAATGTTCAAAAAATAAAAAAAAAATATAAAACAACAAAAATATATAAAAAAAACTTCTTTTCAGAACTACCTTCCCTTTCAAAAAAAATTGCTAGAATGTTTAGCACTCTGGCAAGCTCTATTTCTTTTGGTTCGCTCCCGGGTTAGCTTCCCGGTACGCGGACCGGGAGCTAACCAAAAAAAAAAAAAGTGTAAGTATAAGGAAAGTAAACAGAGAGTGATGTTAAAAGAAAGACAGCTATAGGGAGTAAAGAAGAGATACTGTTTAATAGATCTATTTACCGAAGAAAAGACAGAAGAGGGTATAATTGTGAAAAACAAAATAGATAACGAAGTGAAAGAAAAAAAAAGAGAGTATAACATTAACAAAGAAGAGTTTCTTGGAGAATGTGAGTGAATGTTCAAAATAAGATTAAAACATGAGGAATAACAGAGAGAAAAAATAGAAAACAGAAAACAAAAAATAACAGAAAAAGATTAATTGAAACAGCAAAGAAATGTAAGTAACATAGAGCCATATCATCAACATAGGCAATAAAAGTTTTGCAGCTTTTATTGGCAGAAATGTGTCGCTAAAGCTGCTTTTGTGGCAGAAAACTGCCGCTAAAACCACTTTTGCACCAGTTTTCTGCCAATAAAAAGAGCAATAATTTTATTGGCTGTGTTCATAATATTCCCCTTAGTGTGCTTCAACTACACAGAGAAAGCATTATGAACAAGTAGTGATAGAGTGATCAGTCAAAGACATTAAGAGTAATAGAGACGGAGTGAGTGAACAAGAGTGAGGAACTATGAGAAGAGAGGGACTGAGGAAAAGAGTGGAAGGAGTTGAGTAAGTAGGTAATAGAGAAAGGAATGAGGAAAGTAGCAAAGGCAGGAAACTGAGGGTTAAAGAAATGAAGCTGTGGAACTAATAGTAGGTGAATGTGATAGAAATGTAACGAAAAGAATACAAAACATTTACCTTATAATTGTCGTTAAATTACTCACTTTTTGTTTTTATACTTTCAATCTGTGAAAGAGAGAACAAACATTTGAAAAATATTAAAACATGTATTTAAAAATTAGAAAAGACAAGGGAAAAGATTGAAGGACAAACAGTTTTTCAACAACTTTGACACTTACAGAAGCTTCTGCTTCTCCAGGCCCCCTACACAGTCCTAAAGATATACATTTTAAACTAACAGTATCTTGATGCAGATGAAGTGAGGCCTATCTTAAAACATGGTGCATCTTTTGCATTGCTGTTGTTTCAGAAAAGTGTCGCAAGACACTAAAATTTTAAATAATTGCTTCAGGATGCCAATAAGATGTCTACTATCCAGAGGTTTGTTTGAGGTGAGGCCTACTCAGGGTTGCAGATGAGATTTACACTTGTTGAAGAGTACAGAGGAGATAATACATGTGAAGGTCTACCAATGAAGTGAGTCATGTCCACTGCACTCTTCAACAAAGTCCAAACCTCCTATGTTTCCCTGGACAGACCTAAACTTGATCTGCACAATGTGATTCGTAATGATAGGAAACACAGGTGATGTAAATGAAATACGTGCAATTTATTTTGCTCATTTCACAATCACATCACTTGTGTTTCCTTTGCTTAGGTATCTCATTGTGCAGATGTAGTCCAGCATATGAAAGAATACGCAGAAGTGCAGCACTGCATGCAACAACTTTGACACTTACAGAAGCCTCACCTTCTCCATGCCTCCTACACAGTTCTACATATACATCATAAATGCAAACAGTACAGAATTAATTATACATGTTAAATGGTTTATTTTTGCTGTTCTCAGAATGTATCAAAATTCACTAAAAACAGTGACTTGAAGGTATTCATCATATAACAGCGGGGGAAAAAAAACACAATCAAAATGATTGTGTTTAAAAAACGCATACAACATAAGAAATCAAAATTCAGAACTCCTTAAAGTTAACTTACTTTCCATGACGTCCAAGGATGTCCTCTGAACAGCTTACACTCTTTTGTGCTGTTATTACTTTCAGCCCGCCACTTTCTGAAAGAAAATCTCCATCGTTTTTAAAAACACGTTACATGCAATAAATGACTTCTTGCTCTCTACCACAAGTTTCCACAAGGCCAAATCTGGTCAGAGCCATTTATAACTCTTGGATTTCTTGTAAGCCAATCCCGTCATTTGGCATTTCCGCAACTTTCAGAATTAAAATGTTGAAGATCATTTTCACAATCCTGGAATAGTAATATCTTCCCCTTCTTGCTCAGTCATGTTCTACATTTCCTATGACACTGATACTGCTTACTATGAAGCAGACTTACACTACCTCTATGACTACTACAAATATTTAATTCTCTACATCACTTTTAATCACAAAGCAATGTAAAACAGTAGACAGCATTGCAGACTTACATTCCCTCTACTCCATGTTTTGATTGGCTGCTTCAATTAGCTTATAAAAAGAAACAGTTTTTCTGAACTCATTCAAAGTGCACGTATTTCTCCATGACGTCCAGTCCTATGGTTAGAAGTTATGTCTCTGAACTACACTTATCCTCAAGGCCAAATTGTGTAGGAGCCATTAGAACTTCTTGAAATTCCACAGAGCACATCCCGAGATTATTTCCCTAAAATTTTGGTTTTAAAAACACCAGGTAAGAGTTTTTAAGGTCATACGGCAATTTTTTTTTGAAAATTAAAACAGAATCATTGCAGAATGACCAGCCATTTCTAGACTTTAAATAAGCTGTGTAATGTCCTGATGTTATTGAAGGGCCGTCATGATATATAATTGCTGCAGTTACAAAAGTCCTTCCTGATATTGACAACTGCGAAGCTACAAAATTTTTAATTAAAGTTGTCAATTTTGTTCCATCAGGCCTACATCGTTGGAACATTAAAATGACATACTGGCCATATGTTCGTATAAATAATGTGGACATCATTTCAGATTTACATTGGCTACACTCCATGTTGTGATCAGCTGCTTTTACTAGCTTATTAAAGGAGACTGATTTACTGTCTGGCAAAGTTAAATATATAAATCTTTCTGAGTCTACACTAGTAGTACTTGATACCATACAGTTCTCGCAGTCATGCTGCCATTGATAAGAAAGCCCAAACAGCTGATCTACATCTACACCTTCAGCATGTAATACATCAAGCATATACATTAAAAACTCCTGACAATCTTGCTGAATATTTTGAGAGAATTGTGTTTGGCCTGAACATCTGTCTAACAGATTTCGAATTTCAGACACACTTTCTATGTTTCTTCTATCAGTGCTACATTTCTCTAACACAGAATTTAACAAACTGCAAAATCTTTGATCAGAATTGACCACAATCTCTTCTTTTACATTTTCTAGAGAAAACAAAACATTAACCACTACATTAGCATAGCAGTTGACACCAGAACTGTTTTCAAATTGAAAACCAACAACATCTTCAACAGAATCCTTTTTGTTTCTGCTTGTAATTTTAGGTTCATCGACTTTTCGTCTTTTTGCTACAACCTCCCCAGTATTGGTCACATTTCTTCGTTTCCGGCCTACCACACGTTTCTCAAACAAAGGATACTGAGGCAAATGTGGCGCATACTCTCTTCTTAACCTATTGTATTCCTTAACACAATCTAGATCAGCACAAATGTTTGTGACATCACACTCAATCAAGTACAATCCCGATAAAGTTGTAACTCGTGACAATGCCACATATGCCATACCCTCCTTGAACACAGAACTGCCAATATTCACCAATGCACTGTCTACACTTAAACCTTGCGATTTATGGATTGTCACCGCATATGCCAAGCAAACAGGAAACTGCTTACGGCGAACATATAAGTCTTTTACAAGCAAAAATCTAGCAGAGCAACGACCAATTAGCTGTACTTCCTCAATTCCATCAAATTTAATTTTTAAAAATTCAATTCCATCTCTATTTCTGTATTTTACAAAATCAACAACATTACCCATTGATCCATTTACCAGACCTCTTTCAACATGTAAATTCCTTCTTAAAATTATACGGCAGTTCAAGCACACATTCAGAGTCTTTTCAAAACCTGCAGTTTTAGATATACTCTTCTCTAATGAATCCAATTTTGTTTTCAGATTCTCAGACAAAATAATTGTTGATCCCATATGCTCTACTCTGTCAATAGCTTCCAGTTTCACAATCTCTTGCTTTTCTAAATGCAACATTTTGTTGTTGAATTTGGCACATTCTGCAAGAGTTGGCATCAAACATATTCCAGATTTCTTATCAGTAATTTTCTGAAAAATATTCTCAGGCACAACATCTTGTTCTGGATATAAATTTGACAGTAATCGTGCATGTAAAGCTTCTTTCCCATGCTCGGTCACTTTTCCAATTCTAACATCTTGTAGAATAGTCTTGTAAACTTCATCCTTCGCCTGACGCATATTTTCATGCAGTTCAGCATAATTGAAGTTTAACCATATATTGACGTTGCCAATGCTGCCTAGGCACTTCCTGGTATCTTCATGCGTGAGCATTTTGAACACAGGTTGCCCTTTCACTGGTGTCAGCTGCAGAAGATCTCCGAAAACAATGATGTGTTTGCCACCAAATAACACATCATACTCTGTTTTGAGAACTTCTTGCATCCTCAAATGCACAAAGGCAAGCATGACATTGGAAACCATGCTTACTTCGTCAATGATAAGAAGTTTCATTTTCCTCAAGATTCTTGAAACTTCAAAACAAGCATCTCCAGATAGCTTGTGATATTGTAATTTGTTGTCATGCTCCACTGGCAGCATCAGTAAACGATGTAAAGTAATCCCTTTAATGTTATGTGCTGCCAGTCCAGTTGGAGCGGTGACAACACAAGACAGCGATGACTCTGTCCTTTCCTGCAAATAGCATGAAATTGCTTTAATGAGGAAACTTTTTCCAGTTCCCGCTTCTCCACTCACGTACAGTCGGACAGGCTTCAACGACGTACATGAGCACTCTTTCTTGTCATGACTTAATCCATGATCAATTTGCATGGTAACTTCGTCATATATTTTCCTCTGCTCAACGTTGAGTTGTCTTTCCAACTCTTCTAAGTTAACCGCATTCTCCTGAGCATGTGCCATGGCTCTTTCCACTTCATTCATGGCAGTGGCAGCTTCATTTTCGATAACAGGTCCTCCTAGTGGATCCTGACTCAATGAAGCAGAACTCTGACTGTCCTGAGAACTGTCTCTGGCAATCTCGGCTGCAATCGTTGCTTCCTGCTCAATTTCCGCATTCAACATTTCTACATATTTGGGAAAAGCAGGACATTCTATGGTCTCCTTGGCGGCATTGAAAGAGTCTTCGTAACAGAGGAAATCTCCAAGCAGTTCCTCTTCTGCACGCCAAGGCTTGAAAAGTTGCAAAAGTGCTAAATAGAAAAACTCATTTTTTTCAGGAGATTCGCCACTCAATTTTCGATGGTTTACCAAGTGGCATTTTCTTTGCTTGACCAGACATCCCTCACTTCCTATTACAGCATACACTCCTTTCTCAGTATCTTCTTTGATGTTCCTCTTGAATATGTAATTTTGAAGAACCTCATACAGACAAACATTGTCGAGGTGACTGCTTCTATTTGGATAATATGTATCCAACATGTTGGTCTTCAAAATGTCGGTACTGTTTGGCTCCTTTTCCGCCAAATACTCAATTTCCCGCACAGGTTTCAGAACTCGATTACGCGTTGCAGCAAGACCAAGACTCGCCCAAACGATACTCCTGGACTTGGCATAGAGACTTGCTGAAGACAACCGGTCAGAGCATTCGTAAGCTCCAATTTCTCGATGCGACAACATCTTCAGACTGAAACTGTACAACTTCTTGCTGAGGCTCTTTTCATGGGAAATGTCCTCCCACATATCCTTCAATTCTGTCTTCTCTTTTTTGGTGATGTAAGACGTCACATACCGAGCCACAGCCATACAGTTATCAGCCACAAACTGTATATCCATGTTAGCATTCCACATGGACAAAATCACCGGGTTGTAGTCGTTGATGTACTTGGACTCTTCGTTCCTCTTCAAATTGTATGTGTTTTTAGGTGATTTCTTCATGACATTATGTCGCAGCGAAGACATCAAACTGTTTACTCTTCCTTTAGAAATCACCGGTCGTGGTAAACCGAAACGACATTTGGTGTAGAACTTGTCCTTGTTTCGGAATTTACGACGGCAGTACTTTCCACATCGATGGCTTTGGAAACGCAGAACTTTTTCTCTTAGGCTTTTCTTCTCCTTTGCGTTTGGAACAGCACACGTAGAATACTGTTGGATGAAACTCATCACTGAGTCTTCTGGATCCGTTCCAAATTTAGGTGCATCCTTGATCCACAGCAACATATGTATATGAGGAGCACCTCTTGCTTGGTACTCCTTTCTCCAGAAGAAATCCAACACCTCTCCAAGAGGTGGATTCTTCTTATTCATGATGAAAGACATCATAGCTTCAAATCTATGATTGAAGTACCTACATACATTGACTGGATCCAAAGAGCACAGTTCTCCGGGTGTCTTGAATTCGATGTTATCTACGTTAGCATTTGCCTCTCGTAGAAATTCAAGTAAGTCTTCCCAGCCATACTCGGCACAGCTCAGAGTGAGGAACCATGTGGGAGTACCTAAGTTCCTCAGCATACATTTTAAATCACCATGACGACGGTACCAGTACTCATTAGTACCACGCTGACACGCCATGAGATTAATCAGGTGAGAATCCAAAATACTGTCTTGGACATTGACTTTATCCATAAAGTCACTTGCCGAGATGTTTTGCATGTGTATACCACTTTTCAAGATGTGGTTCACTGCATATGACAGTCCAGACAGATCGCTTTCAAACAGGAGATGAAACAAATAGGGAATGCATTGTCGAAACCTAGCATCTCCTGCATACAATCGCAAAGTCCGGTATTCAGAAGCAGGAATTTGATGAGGTCGCTCATCATATCTTCCTCCCTGACCTGATGGAAAAAGCTGTGGGAAACACCGAGCTTCCAAACTTTCCTCCCAAACACTAATGGGACTCCCTTTGGCTTGTTTCATTTGAAACAACTCAATAGCATTCCCCATGACTTCCTTGGAATGCAAAGGATGAACACTATAATGTTCATATATTTCTTCACTAGTAGAGGGTTCTACTTTCTCAATTTGACCAGCACACAAATCGCTATCCTCTTCCTCACTTACTTCCTCTTCTGCAACATATACATTCTTATAGTATTTATTATTTTTTTTCAAATACAATGTTGCCTTTTTAACTTTCCTAACATCTACTAAATCTTGCCATATTTTCTGATTCTTTGTCGGAACCCCATTAACTAAGATAACCAGAGGTTCCTCTTCCACTTTTTCTACTCCAATTGTGTTAATGTTTTTCTTCAAATCTAGAGGCAAATAAACAACTCTTCCCTTTAATCCTCTCTGTAAATCTGATGGAGGCAATTTCCCTGTCTTTGGCTCCATTCTTACAATAGCCTGAAAGGGATGGATACTTTGAATCAAAATAGATTCATAAGTATTTAAATCCTTCAATTCAGAAGGAATCTCACCCAATTCCAGATTATTATGAACTGCTCTAGCAGGCATCTGGTTTTGATTTAATTTGCAACAACAATAAGTACACACACGTTGATCCAATCCCAAATCAAAACAATTTTCTACCATCAAGTATGTTGCGAAATCCTTCCATTCACTATTATCTTCCCTTTCAATTTTTGCATATAAATCCACTAACTTAGTCTGATTCTTATAATAAGTGCGTCGACAACACACACAAGTGAAATTAGGCCTCTCACTTGATTTCACCTCAAACGTCGCAATTTCCCTTTGGAAATTATCTGTACTGGAAACCTGTACACTATCTTCCACATGACCCTCTTCTTCTTGCTCAATTTCAACATTCTCCTCTTTACTTCCAAAGTAACAAAACTCAATTTCTTCACATATATTCTTCACATCTATTTCAGAACCATGCAAAAGAGCAGTGCATAATTGTTTAAGCATAATTGCTGGACTCTTAGCATAATACAACATTCTAACTAATTTCCTCACTTTATTATGATGCACTGCTAGCATCCTGAAATGATGAAAAACACTCTGGCATACTCTCCTGGAAAGACAAGCCAGTGAATGACCATGCAAACCTGTCACTTCTCTTACTCTGCAAGGATCTAATTCTTGCAACAACCTTATTTTCTGCTTCAAACTTTTCTTATTAAATGACCGTACAAAATCACAAAGCAAATTGATGGAATCCTGTCGCACACTGCAAATACTACTACACTTCCAGGTGTACACAGGACCCTTAGCACGTCTTCCTAAAACCTCATTACCTAACACCTCTTCTGCCTCTGTTGTCACAAGTTTTTCTTTTTCAACTGGACAACCATCTTTCACTTCATAAGCACGACCACTGGTGTCAACTGCATGCACCAAATCATTATCCTGGAAATAACTCTCCTCATTAAAAAATGCCTCACAGCTTGAACTATGCATCCATTCTCCAGAAAAAACTTCACAAAAATTACTACGATTAACTATTCTCTTCCATCTACTATTTCTTTTGAAATCATAAATTGCCTTGTTTAGCTTCCTAATTCTATTGATTATCAAAATAAATAACTTACGTTTAATTTCAAATGCCTGATCAATAACTTTCTCAACTTTTTTTTTTCTCTTATAAAAAACCAGTTTCTGTTGACCTTTCTTAATATTTTTTAACAAATTGCCAATTATCCTGTTGCGGAACATTCGTTTACGAATCTCCCTAAACTGTTGTTTCCTTCTACTATCATGCACAGAGTTATCTCTTGCTCTAGCAGTAACATTTTTGATTGGCCTTTCCTTTCCATTTGAATTCCTTCTCGTTTTATGGACTGAAACATTTTCTGTAGTAATATTTTTTTTACTACACATATTTCTTATGAAATATTTTGTGCTCTTACCCGGTGCTTTCTTCGTGACTTGACAAATCTTTTTGTTAGAGGACTGCTGCTTATTTTCTTTCACCTGCTGTCTTTGACGTTTTGCAGCCTTTCTCTGTCTTTCTATTGTTGGCATGGTGAAATCTTGAAATGATCTGCAGTTGAATCTGTGGTAAAATATAATAAAAAATGTTATTAACCATTATTACCAAACAGTAAAACAATAACAGTGATCAAAAACTTAACACACTACTTGACATTTTAAATAGAAGATTTTTTAGTCCTTGCAAATTTACAATACAGAAATAGCAGAAAAGAAATGACATTTATATTTATGTTACCTGTGCTATTTTATATGTGAATCTGATCTAATTTTATGAGCATATTTTAATATTTTATTGAAGACACTACACATAACCTGCTTTTGAAGGTGTCTTTATTTTTAAATTAAACGGTTTACCTTTTTACTTTTTATTAATTATAAATTTTAAAAATAAATGTTTATATTTCCATAGGCTCAAGCAGGTCAGCTTCCCATCCTATGTCATATAATTCGGACAAATCTGCATCCTCATCACGCTCTTCTTCATCCTCAGGATTTAAATCATCCAAGGGATCAACATCCACTGATGTTTCAATTACAAGTTCAATGATGAGGTCAAAATCAACTGATTGCAGATTGTCGCTCATGTTGAGGTTGTCTTTATCTTTAAAGAAAGATAACAACAATGAGATGTTGCAGAGTAAGAGACAAATCTCAGAGATTATAATAGTAAAATTGTTTAACAAGAGTAATATTTTGCAGCTATTATTTAGCCATGTCCAGCAATGCTGAGCAGGTGAAGACTATGTCTAAATTTTCAGTGAACAGGACTCATCTCTTCTTAACCTTGGATAAGCCTCACCGACTCTGTGTGTCCTGCACATACTTAAATGTAAAGGGGCAGATTTATGTTAAATGGCACATCCCCAGGCATGCACCAGTTAACGTGCACCACTACTCTGCCACCCATGGTGTGCCGTATTTACAATCAGATAGGAGAAAGCTTCGTCAAAACCCTGCGCCTGCTTTAAGCAGGCATAGGTCTTGACACAACATTGTGGAGATGGGGCACCCCTGAGCCTTGCTTGAGCTGCATCGCACTTGCGATACAACTCCAGCAATCACTACCTTTACAGCACAGATACGTCACGCATCTGTGCCATTTTTGCCCCATGATGCCCCGTATTCTAAATGCAGCACACCATGGGTGGCGGAACAGCGGCGCAGGATGACTGACACATCCCTGGTGATGCACCAGTCATCATAAATCTATCCCTAAGCTTCTTATCTTGTTACAGATGAACCGCCATATGTAGCATGAAACTATTTTGCATTTCCTAAATAGCGAATTTTAAGGAATAAATAGCAATTCTTTACCATTCCTAATTTGCAATGAGCAAATTGCTAATTGCAAGTTACCCATTCATTTCCATGGGCTAGGAGGCTCATAGGAATGAAGGTTTAATTTGCGATTAGCAATTTGCTCATCACAAATTAGGAATTTTTCCAAGGGTGCAGGGGTGTCTCAAGAACACCCTGCTGCACCCCTGAAAAAGAAATTTGGGGGCATATGGCACACATACATGCCCTAAGGGCATGTGTTGGCGTCATATGGCACCTTTTGTTTTTTTGAAAAAAAGCTTTTTGAAAAGAATTCACAAATTACCACCAATTTACCACAATAGTTTCCAAATCCTTAATGTCATTTTTTACATATTTTTTGTTTGATACATTGCATTTAAGTAGTCACAAAATTTGCAAATCCTTCAGTGCAATTGCAAAATAAGGAATAGAAAATTTTGCTACTCCTTATTTTGCATCAAACTTGTTTGATACATACCATTTGTCTAATTAACATTCGCAAAGGCCGAAATTCGTAGAATTTTGATCTTTGCGAATGCTAATTAGCTTGATACATATGGTCCCAAGTGAGGCCTGTCTGGCGACATGGTGCATCTTTTGCATCACTGCTGCATCAGTTTCATGTGGTACGTTTTTTTTACACCATGACATATCTGCCTAAATGCATCAATTTGTAATGTTGTCGCCTCATAGCAAATCTTTTGCACCGCCGCTGCATCATAAAAGTGACGCACAGTGGCACAAAAGAGGCATACACCTATCATAAATCTGTCCCTAGCATTTTAAAAGATTAATCCAGGATGACGATAAGGTGTGGCCTATCCAGAGGTTTGTTTAAGGTGAGGCCTACTCAGGATTGCAGATTAAAGTTACGCTTGATGAAGAATACAGAGGAGATAATACATGTAAAGGCCTACCAATGAAGTAAGTAATGTGCACTTTATTGCGCCAGTCATCATAAATGTATCCCTAAGCTTCTTATCTTGTTACAGATGAACCACCATATGTACCATCAAACTATTTTGCATTTCCTAACTAGCAAATTTTAAGGAATATATAGCAATTCTTTACCATTCCTAATTTGCAATGAGCAAATTGCTAATTGCAAATTAGCACCGCCGCTGCATCATAAAAGTGACGCACAGTGGCACAAAAGAGGCATACACCTATCATAAATCTGTCCCTAGCATTTTAAATGATTAATCCAGGATGACAATAAGGTGTGGCCTATCCAAAGGTTTGTTTAAGGTGAGGCCTACTCAGGATTGCAGATTAAAGTTACGCTTGATGAAGAATACAGAGGAGATAATACATGTAAAGGCCTACCAATGAAGTAAGTAATGTCCACTTTATTGCGCCAGTCATCATAAATGTATCCCTAAGCTTCTTATCTTGTTACAGATGAACCACCATATGTACCATCAAACTATTTTGCATTTCCTAAATAGCAAATTTTAAGGAATAAATAGCAATTCTTTACCATTCCTAATTTGCAATGAGCAAATTGCTAATTGCAAGTTACCCATTCACTTCCATGGGCTAGGAGGCTCATAGGAATGAAGGTTGCAATTTGCGATTAGCAATTAGCTCATCACAAAATAGGAATTTTTTCAAGCGTGCAGGGGTATCTCAAGAACACCCTGCTACACCCCTGAAAAAGAAATTTGGGGGCATATGGCACACATACATGCCCTAAGGACATGTATAGGCGTCATATGGCACCTTTTGTTTTTTGGAAAAAAATGCTTTTTGAAAAAAATTCGCAAATTACCACAAACTAGAAGTTGGTGGTAGTTTCCAAATCCTTAATATCATTTTTTACATATTTTTTGTTTGATACATTGCATTTAAGGAATCGCAAAATTTGCAAATCCTTCAGTGCAATCGCAAAATAAGGAATAGCAAATTTTGAATTAAGGACATTTTAAGTAATTTCCACATGTGCAGTGTTTTCAAATTATGATTTGAAAATCGTTTTTGGGGAAAAGTAATGGTTTGCAAATTTATGACAAGGACATAATGGTGTATGCTTCTCTATAAGGCATTTCAGTGTCTCTGATGTCATTTTTCCCATATTACATTATAAGACCTTTCCCCATGGAGCACATTCCTTGTAAATATGCTCCCACCTGTGCATGGTGAATTTAGATTTTGACTGTTTGAGTCACATAGCCATGTTAAAAGTCACCCAAAAAAATTGCAAATGCTTTAAAAAAACACATTCATGTGTCTTAAGGACATTTTAAGTCATTTCCCCGTGGACAGTGTTTTGTAAGTGGCGCAAAAGAGGCATACACCTATCATAAATCTGTCCCTAGCATTTTAAATGATTAATTCAGGATGACGATAAGGTGTGGCCTATCCAGAGGTTTGTTTAAGGTGAGGCCTACTCAGGATTGCAGATTAAAGTTACGCTTGATGAAGAATACAGAGGACATAATACATGTAAAGCTCTACCAATGAAGTAAGTGATGTCCACTTCATTGCGCCAGTCATCATAAATGTATCCCTAAGCTTCTTATCTTGTTAGACATCAACCGCCATATGTATCATATAACTATTTAGCATTTCCAAAATAGCGAATTTTAAGGAATAAATAGCGATTCTTTACCATTCCTAATTTGCGATGAGCAAATTGCTAATTGCAAATTACCCATTCATTTCCATGGAGCAGGAGGCCCATAAGAATGAAGGTTCAATTTGCGATTAGCAATTAGCTCATCGCAAATTTAGGAATTTTTCCAAAGGTGCAGGGGTGTCTCAAGAACACCCTGCTGCACCCCTGAAAACGAAATTTGTGGACATATGGCGCACATAAATTTTAACAACATTCCTTTACCTCAAAAACGATTTTCAATTCATAATTTGAAAACACTGCCCACAGGGAAATTACTTAAAATGTCCTTAAGACACATGAAAGTGTTTTTTTATTGCCTTTCCAGCATGGTTGGGTCACTTTTAACATGGCTATGTAACACAAACATTTAAAATCTAAATTTCCCATGCACAGGTCGGAGCATATTTACAAGCAACTTGCGCCACAGAGAAAGGTCTTACATTAAAATGGGAAAAATAACATCAGGGACAGTCAATTGCCGTATAAAGAAGCATACACCATTATGTCCTTGTCATAAATTTAAAAACAATTCCTTTTCCCCAAAAACGATTTTCAAATCATAATTTCAAAACACTGCACATGAGAAAATTACTTAAAATGTCCTTAAGACACATAAAAGCGTTTTTTGATTGCCTTTGCAGCATGTTTGTATCACTTTTAACATGGCTATGTAACACAAACATTCAAAATCTAAATTTTCCATGCACATGTGGGAGCATATTTACAAGCAATTTGCGCCACATAATTCATAATTTTCTCCTAAAAGCACACTATTCTCTATCTAAATTAAAGAAATATTTTCTCACCTTAGCAAATACTTTGAGTTTGAAAACAGTCTCAGAAACACACCAATTTGTCTTCAGCAGAGCAAAAGGTATGCACTCCAGAGTCTGCAGCTATCAAAAGCACAGAAATGCTGTAATTCTTCACATATCTCTCATGTCACCCAATCAAAACTCTTCCCTCACTTTTTTTCAAATGAAAACCCTTCCCCCCTCTGCCCTTTCTGCCTTTTCTGCATGGCAACCACCTCTTGGAAGACTTCTGGTGTTTGCAAGTTCACACAACTTTGTTGCAATTGAACTCTGAACTCTCAGTGCACCTGCATATCCAGTGCATTCTTTCATTTAATGATTTTTTATTGACCATTCAAAATACATCTTTCAAAGAACACATCCGTGCACCCTAACTTTCTGTTTTCAGCAATCAAAATCCACCAATCACTGTTACTGCTTCATGAACACAGAAACTCCACAGTTTTTTTCATTTTAAACTCTCATTTTTTCAACTGCCATTTCATTGCCACACTTCATCTGACTGCAGGAGAACCTTCTCTCACCATGTTTTCTGTCTGGATTGTTGGACATAGTTATATTCACTGGGCTCAAAGGTACGTTGAAAACAGGAAATTACCTAACCTCAATTTACAAGATGTGGAAATTAAGTGGTTTGGCCACAGAGGATTAAAATGTCACCAATTGATACCATTGGTGAAAACCTTTATGCATTTGCCCAAACCTGACCTGTTAATTGTGCACTGTGGAGGTAATGACTTGGGCACTTTGACTGGTGTAGGTCTGGAAATGCTTTTAAAGGACACCTTTGAGCAATTAATGGCACTTTTTCCTCAGACTGCCTTGGTATATTCAAATATATGCCAAAGACAGAAATGGAGGTGGTCAAACCAATTTTGTCCACAAATTGAGAAGTCGAGGAAGCATGTAAACAAATCTGTTTCAGCTTACATGAGAGACCATGGAATGGGCTCCCTGTACAACAATAACTTGCGTTACTACATGCAAGATATCTACAGAGGAGATGGAGTTCACTTCTCAGATGAGGGCAACAGAGTTTTCACTCTGAATTTAAGAATGTGCATTGGTACCTACTTATAAGTACCTAAATGTACCATAAACCCAAAAGCTCTTCTCAGAGCTACCCTACATCTGATCACTCACAATTATTATTTTACTCTAACATTTTTCACTAATTTCCAACAAAGTACGCTCCCTGGGGCGCTACCCGGTACGCGAACCGGGAGCTAACCTCGCGAAATTTTTTTTAAAAATGTTTTTTTTTCGCACATATAAGCCTCCTCAGCCACCCTCAGAAAACCTAGGGGGTCAAGATAACTCTACCGTGCCCCCTTCTACCCATTCTGAACATTATTTGCCCTCCATCTTGTATCTTAATTCGACCGAAACACAAAATGGTGGACTCCCGGAACGCTTAAGGTTCGCGAACCGGGGCGCTCAACGGTACGCGTACCGGGTCGCTCCCTGGGAAGCGCACCATCAAAAAAGGTGGGAAAGTAGTTCACAGAAAAGCCACTGGAGACAATTTCACCAAATATAGATTAGCTCATACTACATACCAATCCCTACCATTTTCACAAATTTGATTGGAATTCCATTTAGTCATTTAGCCTGTAGACCTCTCTAAATACCCTGAGGTAAATTACTTCACAAAACACATCTGAAGTGTTGGAATTGACAACCAATGAAAATGTTACTTTCATTTTCTACTTTTTTTACCTGACATTTCATTGGTTATATACCTGAATATATATAAAGGAAGAGAAGAAAACACAGCCATTTTGACTACTACTTCTTGCTGTACATTTCAATAGTATTTTCACTAATTCCTTCAACTTCTTTCTAAAGGTAAGTTTTTATTTTTAAAACTGAAGTATATTGTGCACTATAAGTTAATATGGTAAACTTTTTCTGATAGATATATACTATCCCTCTGTAGTAGTTATAGATTTAGAGAGACTTCTCTGTTATAGTTATGGATGGAGTTAGGCTTCTCTTGTATAATTATGAATTTACTTACGTTAAATCACATACACTTTTTTATATTCCTACTTCCACTCTGATACTATACACTGCCCAAAGATAAATTCACTGATAAAAAATGCCTATCTAAAATTATTCCCAACATTGCCCTATCTCTACTAATATATATTCTTTTTAATCCAAATTTCAGGCAAAATGGAAGGCGAAA
Organism: Lissotriton helveticus; assembly: GCF_964261635.1. Taxonomy (NCBI): domain Eukaryota; kingdom Metazoa; phylum Chordata; class Amphibia; order Caudata; family Salamandridae; genus Lissotriton; species Lissotriton helveticus. The sequence goes on from NC_136069.1 coordinate 1,415,152,860, forward strand.
ACCAAGTTTCTTTTGAAATGGACCTGCAAGAGAGCAGCCAAGAATTGATTGATACAATTGATCAAATTGACATTGAATTTTTCGATGAAACTTGGGACAATGAACCACTGCAATGTGTACAAGCAGTAGATAACCTCCTTGCAAATGAGGACATTTTACACCCTCAGAGACTACAATGTATATTCCATGATACTTATGAAATTTCTGACAATGAAATGTTAGAAAGTTTAATAAATTATGAAACACAATCACAATAAAAAAAAATGCTTACAAAATAAAAAAAATAAAAAATAATCAACAAAAACAACAATCAATTAACATACAGCATTTGAAAAGTCTATCATTCATTTTTCATTGCAGTACACTGCCCAGAACGCTTCCCGGTTCGCGGACCGGGCGCTCCCCACGCAAAAAAAAACAAATTTTTTTTTTTTGTTTTTTTTGCCCCGCGGGGCCCTTTTAAAACCTCCACATTAAACCTAGGGGGTCAGGGAGGATCTAGTATGCCCCCTTATGGTCATTTTCGCCTTTGTTTTGGCCTCCTCTTGTCTCTCAATCCTACCGAGAGACAAGATGGCGGCCGCTCCGGACTGATTAGAATGTTGACACCGGAGAGCCAATCAGCTTAGCTACGCGAAGTTCCGGTACGCTTAAGGTCCGCGGACCGGAGCGCTGCCCCGAGCGCGCTTACAGATATATATCTTTTTTTAAACGTTAATTTCTCAAAATCCACTGGAGCACATATATTGAGACCTAGAAAAGGCACATCAGGCTACCAGTCCCTACAATTTTGCCAAGTTTCATGCAAATCCATTCAGCCGTTTCGGGCTAAAAGTGAGGCCAACCGCCCTATGGAAAACTCAATGTTAAAAACACGTTTTGGGACCCCCCTTTTTTCTCGGTCCCCCCTTGACGAAACCCCCCCAAATTTCCAAGGGCTGCTCAGAAACAAAATGTTCCATTTTCCAGAAAATTTCAGCCAATTCCATCCTCAAACGCCAAAGTTATTAGACATAGAATTTTCAAAAATCCCATAGGGAAAAAATCCTAACTATATATACCTACTGGCGACCGCCAGTAGGTAATATATATATATATATATATGTCACCCTCCCCCCCAAGAAATGTTTTTAACCACACGCACTTATGATTCATACCCTTATATAAATTGATTCTTGCACTAGCACTTTATTGATAACACTAAAGCTTATCGGCTTTTATGTTTAGCACACTAGCACTTTATTAGGTAGCAGACGTTTTTACTATGAGAAACAGTCACTCTAAGGGCCTCATTAGGATGACGGGCGGACATTGTCCGCCCGCCACCCTATCGGAGAACGGGACCGCCCGCCATAAGGGCGGGGGTCCCGTGGGGGGAATTAGGATGTGCTGTATCCTGTAGTTTTAGCATTGTGGCGGGCGGTGCACTCTGCACCGCCCGCCACAATGCAAAAAATGCTTTTTTGCATTTGCATATGCAAAGCGGCAGGCACCGCGCGGTGCCTGCCGCTTTGCAAATGCAAATGTGGGGGGGTACCAGAGGTACCCCCCATGTGCCCCCCTGACAGTGCCGCCAACCTGGGGGCCCTGCAGGGGGCCCCCACAGCAATAGCCGCATGCCTTTCCGTGCCGAAATTGCCGCCGCGGAAAGGCCCCTAATGTAAGCCATCGTAATATGGCTGGCGGTGTCCATTGGACACCGCCACCATATTAATCTATTACCGCCACGGTCGCAGGGCGACCGCGGCGGTAAAGCGGCGGACGGTCTTTCCGTCCGCCATTGTCCCCTCCGCCATCCTAATCAGGCGGAGGGGAAAACGTGAGTGGTTGTCGGGCGGATTGCCTCCGCCAGGGTGGCGGTGGCCACCGCCACCCTGGCGGAGGCAATCCACCCGATATCCTAATGGAGCCATTAGTCTGAGTTTATTTTATTTACATTTTTCATTCTGCCATAGGTACATAATACCATGTCAGGTACAATTAAGCTTCATTGGGGCATTTATTCATAATCACAATGATTTGGCATTTATGCAGTAATAGGAGGCACGCTCCGCAACATATTAAAACAAACAGGTATTGCGCAGCAGTAAGTCATATATGTGCCCCAGGTAAAGTTTTGATAACACTGATTATGGATATTTATAATGCTTTTTGCACAGTTGTTTATGTTGACATCCCTATAAACATTTATGCATTAAAAAGTAAAAAAGTGGTTTAGCTGTGATCTATCACTGTTTACATATATAGGATTGGAAAGTTTAGCTTAAACTCAATTTTTTACATTTTGTAATACTTAACAGTGTTTCATTATGTGATTTTAAGCTTTTTTTTTAAACATGCATCAACATATACTTACAATTATGTATGTACTTATATATTTATTTAAGCAATAATTAATAAGGTGCGTTTTAATTGAGCGCTAAATTGTTAAATCATTTTCCAAATCATTGTTTTCGCACTTTTGCATGGAACAGTGTTTGAATGAATCTAGTGGCTTTAACTTACATAAGTTAGAAGAAAGACTGTATTGTAAAAATGGCATGCAAGTATTGTTTCTGTTTCAATTATGGGTGTATACCATGATGTAATGATAAAAACAGTTGGTGGACTACATTTTCGCTATGTGATCAAGGGCGTTTCCTTGCCCGAAACGCGTCATACAGCTTAACATCTAATAAAATTGTTTTCTGCCACGAAGACTGGCTCTCTTTCCAAACTTGGAGCTGAAGGGAGTCGTTTGTTTTGTTCAAAATATATATATATATTCACCACCGTGGCAACATGCCAACTTTTATGCCCCTGCTCAAACCTCCAAAACCATCACCAGAACTACACATCAAAAGGTGTACTAGACACTCATGCAATCCTTTAAATAGGAATACAATGTGCACTGTTACCCTTCACTGAATATAATATAATTGTTGTAAATTACCATTGTCACATAAGTATGAAATTAATACTTCACAACGTTGTAAATATATGTCTTGAAATCACATGAAATGGCAAAACAATTTATTTTATTTTATTTCACTTATTTCTTTTATGTCTATGCACCCTGCGACGTGCATTACACTGTACCTTTAAATAATGTGGGAAATCTCGAATGGTCATGCGACGAAGATCTAAGCCGAGATCGAAACGCATTGTAATCTGTTTGCCTGAATAAACCCGTGGAACTTTTACCTGCAGACCTGGTGTGGCTCGTCTTTTTGCCCAGAAATCGGCAAAATCTCTGTGGAATATGTATATATATATATATATATATATATATATATATATATATATATATATATATATATATATATATATATATATATATATATATATATATATATATATATATATATATATATATATATATATATATATATATATGTATGTGTATATATATATATATATATATATATATATATATATATATATATATTCACTGAAAAAACCATAGGTTATAGACCATATATAGTTAGGAATTAGCATTTACAAAACCTTGAAAATTCACTGAAAAAACCATAGGTTATACACCATATATAGTTAGGAATTAGCATTTAAAAAACCTTATTTTACTCACACAAAACCATTGAAATTCCATATATAGTTAGTTGCACTAACTATATATCGCGCACCCGCAATCCACTGCTGATCATGTCACATATTACATCATTCATGACATGGTCAGTGACATCACTGATGACATCACTGATGACATCTCATTTGACATCAATGACCACATCACTGATGATATCATTCATGTGACAATACAATGCATCTCCTCACGTTTTAATATAACCTCTGTTTCACCCAGTGTTAAATACAGAGTATAATTTTTGAAACCATTGACACACCAATACTAGTTACTACATACGTACTCACTGATTCCTACGTCTACACACACATTCACTCATTCACCCATACAATCATTCATACATACAATCACTCATCTTTACAACACTATCATATGCACTCATACACCTATACAGACACTTACACTCTGCCACTCATCCATGGAGTTACTCACACACCTAGTCAGTCCTGTAAAGAATCAATCACACTTCCATTTTCTTGTCTATACAGTTAAACATAGAGCACCTTACATTTTCAAACATATACTAACACATACTTACTTTCTTATACAATCATTGATACAAGTACACATTGATCTGCACAGAGTCACACACCTCCCAGCCAGCCACACACACACTCAGTCTCCTATACAAATACTTGGACAATCAATCAATAACCCATATAGTTAATCATATAGCTACTGATCAACACATGCAGCAGTTTACAGAACAACAGACATAATGATGCACAAATTAAGACAGTTTAGTCACTAACCCATGCACTCAGTGAGACACATTTAATCACTCACTCATACATTCAGTCATGCACCTACTAAATCCTTCGTCCAGACACTTATACATCTACTCATTCTTCAATATGTAAAACATATTTAAACTTTACAGAAACACACAGTCACTGGATGATGTCATCAGTGATCTCATCAGTGATGTCATTTGAGATGTCATCAGTGATGTCATCAGTGATGTCACTGACCATGTCATGAATGATGTAATATGTGACATGATCAGCAGTGGATTGCGGGTGCGCGATATATAGTTAGTGCAACTAACTATATATGGAATTTCAATGGTTTTGTGTGAGTAAAATAAGGTTTTTTAAATGCTAATTCCTAACTATATATGGTGTATAACCTATGGTTTTTTCAGTGAATTTTCAAGGTTTTGTAAATGCTAATTCCTAACTATATATGGTCTATAACCTATGGTTTTTTCAGTGAATTGCAATGGTTTTTTAATAGCAAATATCATAAGCTGTCGAATGTCAAGTACGTGGTAAGTAAAAACATTTTCGCGTTTATGCACACTGATCTGCTTTGAATGCTCATTTCTATTAGGAGTACTCTCTCTTTGCAGATAGTGAAGGGTAGTTAACGCAGCCCTTTGCCCCCTTTGTAATCCGTCGTGCCTGCTTCTCTCTCCATTTGATTGATTGTTCTCTTTGGTTCATTCTCTATTTACAAACAAGCACAGAGTCGCAATACTCTGTTTAGTCTTTGCAGATAGCGAAAAATCGTGTAAAAAAACAAAAGGAATCGAGCAAAATCAGTAGGCCACTAATGGGATCTCTTTTTGACCTCGCTAAAATAGAAACATTAGGAACAACCTGTTGAAAATAGCAATGCGTATGTACATAAGCGGCGTTCATTTGTGTTCACAGTACCCCTTGTTGATTGTTTCAATCGAGCATTGAATTGTTCGAAGTTAATTCTCTTAAGGATCTTCTCTACCTGCAAACGAGGAAGAATAGGAATATTCTCTCTCCCTTTGCAGATAGTGAAGGGTAGGTAACGCAAGCCTTTAACACGTCGTACCTATTTCATTCTTCATTGATTGATTGATTGTCCGAACATTGACTGTTTGGGAATTAGTTCTTTTTGGAGGTATTCCCTGTTTGCAAATAAACGTAGGAAAATCTTTGCAAGTAGTGAAAGGGTACGTAATGCGGACCTTTCTCCCCCGTTGTAATCTGTCATGCCTATCTACTCCCCACTGATTGATGCACCTTTTTCACCCGGACCATTTACTAGAGATACGTCATCTGGCCCGACCAGAGAGCACCCCTAGTGAAAAGGACATATGCAATAATAACGAAGTGATCACTGTATCCTGTTAACAGAAACTTTACCATGAAACAACCTGGAAAGAAAAAAATAGGAAAACGAAAATCAGTAGGCCACTGATGAACATGAACTTTTATTAAACAACGAACAAAGAAACGATAACATAACGTAATGATAAAACCTATTAATGTCCTAGAAACAAGAAAACGTTAAAATATGCCAGTGGTGAGAGACCAGAAAAACAGTAAGAGAAACCAAATCACCCCTCGCTGTCCCACCGCCTGCCACGCCAAAAAAATCGATAGACTAGGGAAAATGCAAGTCAGTAGAACATCCGCCCCCACTCTGGAAACTTCCAAGGTGGGGCAGGGTTCCGGCTACGCCCAGCCGGGAGCAGCCCATATAAGGCAGGTCCTGCTGCCACGCCTCGGCCAGGAGATCCTAACGTAGGGTGTAGCCGGAGGAGAGGCCGAGGCCAGCGGGACCCGTCCAGGGGATTGCCTTTACAACGCTGAACAGTTGCAGGGGGGGGGGAATGTCTCCTCGACCCTCCCCTCTCTCTCCCAGTCCGGCCGCGGTGGCCCTTGAGAGTTGCAGGTAGTCCCGCCACATGCTCTTCCGGTCCGGCCACCAACGGTCGGGGGGCCGAGGCCGACGGGATCCGGCTGCAGCCGATAAACCAAGAAACCCGTTCATGGGGCCAGAGCCAGGGGCGTCCGGCCGACATCCACCGGAAGCCCGGCCCGAAGACGGACGGGACACTTCTTTCTTTTATAATGGCTGCGACAACACTGGGGGGGGATGTCTTGCACATGCCTCCGACCCCCCCCCCCCCCTCGTCCTCATCGCCTGGTCCGGCCATAACAAATCTCAAGCGAGACGCCGTGGGGTGCACTGGGAGGGAGAGACGGTGCGAACAGGCCTCTCCCGCCTCCCCAGGTGGAGGCTTCCCAGCTGCACCCTCAGCGCTCCAGGCGCCCGGAAAAGGGTTCTTCCACTGTGGCCATGCTGCAACGTCTCGCCCGGCAGGGTGGAGCCCGTCCGCTCATGTGACCCCGCGATCGCCGGTAGCTGCCGAACTCTCAAAATGGCGGTCGACCTGGCAAGAGCGGGCCCAGCATAAAGAAATGGCCCGGTCACTGGTTGACTCCACCACCGTAGTCCTCCACGACCTTGAAGATTCTAGAGGAGCCGCGGGAGTCTCCGACCCCCGATGGGGAATGACTGCCATGATCGCCCGTGGAGTGACGAAACTGTATCCGCGGGACGTCGGCGCTCCCATGCTGGCGCCAGCCTCACTTTGAATTACTAGAATCCTGCAGACCTCACTTCCGGTGAAAGCACAGTGTGACCCGGTAGGAAAAATTATTGCACCCCCTCCCCTTTTTGACTGATAGTTCAAACCACCGATCCTTTCCTTTGCCCTTTTAACGGAACTTTGGACTGCCTCCCCCTCTTTTACATTTTCTAGAGAAAACAAAACATTAACCACTACATTAGCATAGCAGTTGACACCAGAACTGTTTTCAAATTGAAAACCAACAACATCTTCAACAGAATCCTTTTTGTTTCTGCTGTGACCCTGCTACAGCACAGGCATTGTCCCCAGCAGTAATTCTGCAATGCCGGTAAGAATAGCTGTGGTGCCTACTGGACTCACTCACCCCCGCGGCGCCCCACGCCGTTTTTTGCTGGGCGGCAACTTACTAGACATCACTTTCGTGCCATCTAGATTTCAGCGCGTTTTGCTGCCTTGGAACTATTCGCACAACAGACCGCTACTGACAAGAATATTTCATTATTGGTGCTGTCAATTTCAATAAATCTATTGGATAATTCAAAAGAAATTGCCACGGTCTCTTCGTTGTTTAAATGTTTTTACTGTTTTTGTTTTCTTGTATATATTTATATGTTATTAAAGTTTTATATTCCTACTACTTTGTTGGAGTGCTATATATTTTTAATGTGACACATAATTGTAAAAACGTTGATGTACAAAGAGTCATTCCTGGAATCTTCCGCTTCAGGCTCGGTCCCCTCCCCAATCACAATACAGGATGGTTTTCAGATAGTAGGAACACGTGTGGTGTGACGGATCTCATCGGGTGTGGGCCTTGATCTACTATAACTCCTTTGAAGAGGGGTGATTCTTTACAGCTGGGGCCATAAACTACATCTGCAGGGCTAGCTGATAGCCTGGACAATCGGACACAGAGAAAGAGGAGTGTCAGAGGGTGCGGTAGTGAATAGGGCGAAAGGGAGGTGTCGGGCGGGCACAGAGTGTGATTCTCAGGGAAGAGCAGCGCAGATGGGGGGAGGTTTATTGCCCATGCATAAGACAGAGAGCGGTGGTGACCAGTGCCTAGGGAAGATGCTTGCGTGGGTGAGGAGCCATGCTATGAATCGACAGCGTGCAGAGAGTGGGTCTGGTCAAGACATCTAAAATGGCTGCCGTGCACGACAAAAGTGTGGCATTTCAAAAAAGGCAAGATGGCGCAGACAATGTTTTTCAACACTTCCTCATTTCCTTCGAATCGAACGTTAACAGACGTTGGGGCATATTACCAAAGTTAAGCGATATTTATCGCTAACGATGCTTACCAACCAATTTTTTACCACTAAGCATCGTCAGAAATTATCGAAGATAAACCTTGCTATTATCAAGGTTTATCGCAAATGCGATAATAAACGGCCGCAATGCATGAATATCGCTAAAAACTCAGCGATATTCATGCATTACCGAGCTAATGCTCTTAGCCATGTTATCCACCTCCCATTGGATAACATGGCTAAGAACTGCTCAGGGCAGGTGTTACTTTTTGGAGATATTCGCGCTTAGCGCGAATATCTCCAAAAGTTGGTAATAGGAGATAGATATCTTGCATGTTGTAATGCAAGTTATTGTGGTATATGGAACTCATACCATAATCTCTCAGGAAAGCAGAAACTGATCCTTTTGGGACCGCCGAAAAAGGCCTAGGGGGTGAGGAGTACTCTACTTTGCCCCCTTTTCACGTTCCGAACTATTTTATTTTACTCTCTTCTGTAATTACACAAAATAGCAGCGATAAGATGCATCGGAGACACACAGTGAGAGAAAGGAGGCCGGAGATGAAGAAGAGATGTCAAATACACATTGGAGATAATATAGTGGCAGAAGGGAAGTAAATATGAGTAAACTTACCATGTAACATAAAAATGTTGCACTCTATACTATAAGTCTCATTTTGTACTACAATCACTTCGCTACAACCTCATAAATTAAAAATAAAAATGAATAATGTCTCAAACAATTTTTGATTTCTAAATATAAATTTATTCTTCAGAATTTTCTAAATTTGAAAGAACTAGTAACATGTCCTCATCAGCAATGTCCTCATTAAAAGTCTCCAATGATGATTCTTGTAACTCTATGGTCTCCAAACACTCGATAAATTCGCCATCAAGAGATTGATCAAAAAAATCATTCAAGTCATCTCCTCCTTGTGACAATATTTCATTATTGGTGCTGTCAATTTCAATCAATGTAGTGGAATCATTCAAGTCATCTCCTCGTGACAATATTTCATTATTGGTGCTCTCAATTTCAATCAATGTAGTGGAATCATTCAAGTCATCTCCTCCTTGTGACAATATTTCATTATTGGTGCTGTCCATTTCAATCAATCTAATGGAATCATACAAGTCATCTCCTCCTTGTGACAATATTTCATTATTGGTGCTCTCAATTTCAATCAATGTAGTGGAATCATTCAAGTCATCTCCTTGTGACAATATTTCATTCTTGGTGCTGTCCATTTCAATCAATCTAATGGAATCATACAAGTCATGTCCTCCTTGTGACAATATTTCATTATTGGTGCTCTCAATTTCAATCAATGTAGTGGACAATTCAAAAGAAATTGCCACGGTCTCTTCATTGTGAGCCATTTTATTTTGAAATTGCTTGCTGTAAATTGCAGAAAAAAATAATCACTTTCATTTATCGTTTTTAGTAATACATAATATAAAACTAACTTTATCAAGTATTTAGTATAACAGAAGGACTGCAAATAAATAACAGAAAACATTTTTCAAATTATCTTCAAGTGTACAACATAGTTCCCCTTACAAATTAACAACTCACCTTTTTAAAAGTAGCAGAAGTGTTAGTACTGTGTAAATCAAACACCAGAAATTCACCACCAAAAATTCCTCACAAATGTACCTCAGACAGTAGTATCACAAAATGGCTGTGGTTTCCTCTCATTTGACATATATACATAACCAATTAACTTTCATCACACACAAATACAAAACCAAAGTAACATTTTAATTGGTTCTAAATTTTAATTGGTTCTAAATTTCAACACTTTCAAATGTGTTTTCCCCATGCAATTTTCCATAGGACATTTACATACGTCTACAGCCTGAATGGCTGAACGGAATTACACCAAACTTGACAAAATGGTACATCAAACCTAAGAGGTCAGGAAGGATCTACTATGCCCCCTTATGGTCATTTCCCCCTTCGCTTTGGCCTCCTCTTGTCTCTCAATCCTACCGAGAGACAAGATGGCGGCCGCTACGGACTGTTTGGAATGTTGACAGACGCCGGAGAACCAATCAGCTTCGCAAAGCTCCGTAACGCGAAAAGTACGCGAAGCGGAGCGCTGTTACAGATATATATCTTTTTTTGAACGTTAATTTCTCAAAATCCACTGGAGCACATATATTGAGACCTAGCAAAGGCACATCGGGCTACCAGTCCCTAATATTTTGCCAAGTTTCGTGCAAATCCATTCAGCCGTTCGATTATTATTATTTTATTTTTTTTTTGCCCCGCGGAGCCCTTTTAAAACCTCCACATCAAACGTAGGGGGTCAGCGAGGATCTACTATTCCCCCTTATGGTCATTTGCCCCTTCGCTTTGGCCTCCTCTTGTCTCTCGATCCTACCGAGAGACAAGATGGCGGCCGCTACGGACTGTTTGGAATGTTGACAGACGCCGGAGAACCAATCAGCTTCGCTTCACAAAGCTCCGTTTCGCGAAAAGTACGCGTAGCGGAGCGCTGCCCGGTCCGCTGTTACAGATATATATCTTTTTTTGAACGTTAATTTCTCAAAATCCACTGAAGCACATATATTGAGACCTACAAAAGGCACATCGGGCTACCAGTCCCTACAATTTTGCCAAGTTTCGTGCAAATCCATTCAGCCGTTCGAGCTAAAAGTGAGGCCAACCGCCCTATGGGAAACTCAATGTTAAAAACACGTTTTGGGACCCCCCTTTTTTCTCGGCCCCCCCTTGACGAACCCCCCCCAAATTTTCAGGGGCTGCTCAGAAACAAAATGTTCCATTTTCCTGAAAATTTCAGCCAATTCCGTCCACAAACGCCAAAGTTATTAGACATAGAATTTTCAAAAATCCCATAGAGAAAAAATCCTAACTATATATACCTACTGGCGACCGCCAGTAGGTAATATATATATTCACTGAAAAAACCATAGGTTATAGACCATATATAGTTAGGAATTAGCATTTACAAAACCTTGAAAATTCACTGAAAAAAACCATAGGTTATAGACCATATATAGTTAGGAATTAGCATTTACAAAACCTTGAAAATTCACTGAAAAAACCATAGGTTAGAGACCATATATAGTTAGCTGGACATTTTATTGACATAAAACCAATGAAATTCCATATATAGTTAGTTGCACTAACTATATATCGCGCACCCGCAATCCACTGCTGATGATGTCACATATTACATCATTCATGACATGGTCAGTGACATCACTGATGACATCACTGATGACATCTCAAATGACATCACTGATGACATCACTGATATCAACATCCAGTGTCTGTATGTTTCTGTAAAGTTTAAATATGTCTTACATATTGAAGAATGAGTGGATGTGTAAGTGTCTGGACGAAGGATTTAGTAGGTGCATGACTGACTGTATGAGTGAGTGATTAAATGTGTCTCACTGAGTGCATGGGTTAGTGACTAAACTGTCTTAATTTGTGCATCATTATGTCTGTTGTTCTGTAAACTGCTGCATGTGTTGATCAGTAGCTATATGACTAACTGTATGGGTTATTGATTGATTGCCCAAGTATTTGTATGGGAGACTGAGTGTGTGTGTGGCTAGCTGGGAGGTGTGTGACTCTGTGCAGATCAATGTGTACTTGTATCAATGATTGTATAAGAAGGTAAGTATGTGTTAGTATATGTTTGAAAATGTAAGGTGCTCTATGTTTAACTGTATAGACAAGAAAATGGAAGTGTCATTGATTCTTTACAGGACTGACTAGGTGTGTGAGTAACTCCATGGATGAGTGGCAGACTGTGAGTGTCTGTACAGGTGTATGAGTGCATATGATAGTGTTGTAAAGATGAGTGATTGTATGTATGAATGATTGTATGGGTGAATGAGTGAAGGTGTGTGTAGACGTAGCAATCAGTGAGTGCGTATGTAGTAACTAGTATTGGTGTGTCAATGGTTTCAAAAATTATACTCTGTATTTAACACTGGGTGAAACAGAGGTTATATTAAAATGTGAGGAGATGCATTGTATTGTCACATGAATGATATCATCAGTGATGTGGTCATTGATGTCAAATGAGATGTCATCAGTGATGTCATCAGTGATGTCATTTGAGATGTCATCAGTGATGTCATCAGTGATGTCACTGACCATGTCATGAATGATGTAATATGTGACATCATCAGCAGTGGATTGCGGGTGCGCGATATATAGTTAGTGCAACTAACTATATATGGAATTTCATTGGTTTTATGTCAATAAAATGTCCAGCTAACTATATATGGTCTCTAACCTATGGTTTTTTCAGTGAATTTTCAAGGTTTTGTAAATGCTAATTCCTAACTATATATGGTCTATAACCTATGGTTTTTTCAGTGAATTTCAATGTTTTTTTATAGCAAATATCATAAGCTGTCGAATGTCAAGTACGTGGTAAGTAAAAACATTTTCGTGTTTATGCACACTGATCTGCTTTGAATGCTGCCCCCCACCCCTCATTTCTATTAGGAGTACTCTCTCTTTGCAGATAGTGAAGGGTAGTTAACGCAGGCCTTTGCCCCCGTTGTAATCCGTCGTGCCTGCTTCTCTCTCCATTTGATTGATTGTTCTCTTTGGTTCATTCTCTATTTACAAACAAGCACAGAGTCGCAATACTCTGTTTAGTCTTTGCAGAAAGCGAAAAATCGTGTAAAAAAACAAAAGGAATCGAGCAAAATCAGTAGGCCACTAATGGGATCTCTTTTTGACCTCGCTAAAATAGAAACATTAGGAACAACCTGTTGAAAATAGCAATGTGTATGTACATAAGCGGCGTTCATTTGTGTTCACAGTACCCCTTGTTGATTGTTTGAATCGAGCATTGAATTGTTCGAAGTTGGTTCTCTTAAGGATCTTCTCTGCCTGCAAACGAGGAAGAATAGGAATATTCTCTCTCCCTTTGCAGATAGTGAAGGGTAGGTAACGCAAGCCTTTAACACGTCGTACCTATTTCATTCCTCATTGATTGATTGATTGTCCGAACATTGACTGTTTGGGAATTAGTTCTTTTTGGAGGTATTCCCTGTTTGCAAATAAACGTAGGAAAATCTTTGCAAGTAGTGAAAGTGTAGGTAATGCGGACCTATCTGTCAAGCCTATCTACTCCCCACTGATTGATGCACCTGTTTCACCCGGACCATTTACTAGAGATAGGTCATCTGGCCCAACAAGAGAGCACCCCTAGTGAAAAGGACATATGCAATAATAACGAAGTGATCACTGTATCCTGTTAACAGAAACTTTAGCATGAAACAACCTGGAAAGAAAAGAATAGGAAAACGAAAATCAGTAGGCCACTGATGAACTTTTTATTAAATAACAAACATAGAAACGATAACAATACGTAATGATAAAACCTATTATTGTCCTAGAAACAAGAAACGTTAGAAGTAAGCCCGTAATAAGAAACCTGAAAACATCGCCCCTCAATGCCCCAAAACGTGTCTGTCCCACCGCCTGCCACGGCCAAATAACGGCAAACTGGGAAAGATAGAAGTCAGCAGACATCCGCCCCATTCTAGAAACTTCCAAAGGGCAACAGGTTTTCGGCTATGCCCAGCCGGAAGCAACACATATAAGGCGGGTCCTGCTGCCACGCCTCGGCCAGGAGATCATCACGTAGGGTGTAGCCGGAGGAGAGGCCGAGGCCAGCGGGACCCGGCCAGCGGGATTGACAACGCTGGAGAGTTGCAGGGGGGGAATGTCCGTGTCCTCGACCCTCCCCTCTCTCTCCCAGTCCGGCCGCGGTGGCCCTTGACAGTTGCAGGTAGTCCCGCCACATTCTCTACCGGTCCGGCCACCAACGGCCGGGGCCGATGGGATCCGGCTGCAGCCGATAAACCAAGGAACCCGTTCATGGGGCCAGAGCAAGGGACGTCCGGCCGACATCCACCGGAAGCCCGGCCCGAAGACGGACGGGACATTTCTTCTTTCTTCAATAATGGCTTTGACAACACTGGGGGGGATGTCTTGCACATGCCTCCGACCCCCCCCCCCTCGTCCACATCGCCTGGTCCGGCCATAACAAATCTCAAGCGAGACGCCGTGGGGTGCACTGGGAGGGAGAGACGGTGCGAACAGGCCTCTCCCGCCTCCCCAGTGGCGGCTTCCCACCTGCACCCTCAGCGCTCCAGGCGCCCGGAAAAGGGTTCTTCCACTGTGGCGATGCTGCAACGTCTCGCCCGGCAGGGTGGAGCCCGTCCGCTCATTTGACCCCGCGATCGCCAGTAGCTACCGAACTCTCAAAATGGCGATCGACCTGGCAAGAGCGGGCCCAGCATAAAGAAATGGCCCGGTCACTGGTTGACTCCACCACCGTAGTCCTCCACGACCTTGAAGATTCTAGAGGAGCCGCGGGAGTCTCCGACCCCCGCAGACACCCCCGATGGGGAATGACTGCCATGATCGCCCGTGGAGTGACGAAACTGTATCCGCGGGACGTCGGCGCTCCCATGCTGGCGCCAGCCTCACTTTGAATTACTAGAATCTTGCAAACCTCAGTTCCGGTGAAAGCACACTGTGACCCGGTAGGAAAAATTGTTGCACCCCCTCCCCTTTTTGACTGATAGTTCAAACCACCGATCCTTTCCTTTGCCCTTTTACCAGAACTTTGGACTGCCTCCCCCTCTTTTACATTTTCTAGAGAAAACAAAACATTAACCACTACATTAGCATAGCAGTTGACACCAGAACTGTTTTCAAATTGAAAACCAACAACATCTTCAACAGAATCCTTTTTGTTTCTGCTGTGACCCTGCTACAGCACAGGCATTGTCCCCAGCAGTAATTCTGCAATGCCGGTAAGAATAGCTGTGGTGCCTACTGGACTCACTCACCCCCGCCGTTATTTGCTGGGCGGCAACTTACTAGACATCACCTTCGTGCCATCTAGATTTCAGCGCGTTCTGCTGCCTTCGAACTATTCGCACAACAGACTGCTACTGACGACCCACCCCCAGGCAACATCTTCTGAATTTTCATAATTTGAAAGAACTAGTAACATGTCCTCATCAGGAATTTCCTCATGAAAAGTCTGCAATGATGATTCTTGTAACTCTATGGTCTCCAAACATTCGATAAATTCGCCATCAAGAGATTGATCAAAAAAATCATTCAAGTCATCTCCTCCTTGTGAGAATATTTCATTATTGGTGCTGTCAATTTCAATAAATGTATTGGATAATTCAAAAGAAATTGCCACGGTCTCTTCGTTGTTTAAATGTTTTTACTGTTTTTGTTTTGTTGTATATATTTATAAGTTATTAAAGTTTTATAATCCTACTACTTTGTTGGAGTGCTATATATTTTTAATGTGACACATAAATGTAAAAACTTTGATGTACAAAGAGTCATCCCTGGAATCTTCCGCTTCAGGCTCGGTCCCCTCCCCAATCACAATACAGGATGGTTTTCAGATAGTAGGAACACGTGTGGTGTGACGGATCTCATCGGGTGTGGGCCTTGATCTACTATAACTCCTTTGAAGAGGGGTGATTCTTTACAGCTGGGGCCATAAACTACATCTGCAGGGCTAGCTGATAGCCTGGACAATCGGACACAGAGGAAGAGGAGTGTCAGAGGGTGCGGTAGTGAATAGGGCGAAAGGGAGGTGTCGGGCGGGCACAGAGTGTGATTCTCAGGGAAGAGCAGCGCAGATGGGGAGAGGTTTATTGCCCATGCATAACATAGAGAGCGGGGGTGAGCAGTGCCTGGGGAAGATGCTTGCGAGGGGGAGCCATGCTACGAATCGACAGCGTGCAGAGAGTGGGTCTGGTCAAGGCATCTAAAATGGCTGCCGTGCACGACAAAAGTGTGGCATTTCAAAAAAGGCAAGATGGCGCAAACAATGTTTTTCAACACTTCCTCATTTCCTTCGAATCGAACGTTAACAGACGTTGGTTCTTATTACCAAAGTTAACCGATATTTATCGCTAACGATGCTTACCAACAAATTTTTTACCGCTAAGCATCGTCAGAAATTATCGAAGATAAACCTTGCTATTATCAAGTTTTATCGCAAATGCGATAAAAAACGACCGCAATGCATTAATATCGCTGAAAACTCAGCGATATTCATGCATTACCGAGCTAATGCTCTTAGCCATGTTATCCACCTCCCATTGGATAACATGGCTAAGAACTGCTCAGGGCAGGTGTTAGTTTTTGGAGATATTCGCGCTTAGCGCGAATATCTACAAAAGTTGGTAATAGGAGATATATATCTTGCATGTTGTAATGCAAATTATTGTGGTATATGGAACTCATACCATAATCTCTCAGGAAAGCAGAAACTGATCCTTTTGGGACCGCCTGAGAAGGCCTAGGGGGTGAGGGGTACTCTACTTTGCCCCCTTTTCACGTTCCGAACTATTTTATTTTACTCTCTTCTGTAATTACACAAAATAGCAGCGATAAGATGCATCAGAGACACACAGTGAGAGAAAGGAGGCCGGAGATGAAGAAGAGATGTCAAATACACATTGGAGATAATATAGTGGGAGAAGGGAAGTAAATATGAGTAAACTTACCATGTAACATAAAAATGTTGCACTCTATACTATAAGTCTCATTTTATACTACAATCACTTCGCTACAACCTCATAAATTAAAAATAAAAATGAATAATGTCTCAAACAATTTTTGATTTCTAAATATAAATTTATTCTTCTGAATTTTCTAAATTTGAAAGAACTAGTAACATGTCCTCATCTGGAATCTCCTCATTAAAAGTCTGCAATGATGATTCTTGTAACTCTATGGTCTCCAAACATTCGATAAATTCGCCATCAACAGATTGATCAAAAAAATCATTCAAGTCATCTCCTCCTTGTGACAATATTTCATTATTGGTGCTGTCAATTTCAATCAATGTAGTGGAATCATTCAAGTCATCTCCTCCTTGTGACAATATTTCATTATTGCTGCTGTCAATTTCAATCAATGTAGTGGACAATTCAAAAGAAATTGCCACGGTCTCTTCATTGTGAGCCATTTTATTTTGAAATTGCTTGCTGTAAATTGCAGAAAAAAATAATCACTTTCATTTATCGTTTTTAGTAATACATAATATAAAACTAACTTTATCAAGTATTTAGTATAACAGAAGGACTGCAAATAAATAACAGAAAACATTTTTCAAATTATCTTCAAGTGTACAACATAGTTCCCCTTACAAATTAACAACTCACCTTTTTAAAAGTAGGAGAAGTGTTAGTACTGTGTAAATCAAACACCAGAAATTCACCACCAGTAAACAGTAATCTTTATTGTTTGATTATTTAAAATCTTACAACATTTCCCATACAAAAACACATTCAATAAATACAATAGAGTAAAAGCAATAACAAATTTCTTTTAAAAGAATTTATAAAAACATTTTTCTAATTCATTCTCCCAGTTTTATAGATGCTATCTTTAGGAACTTTACAAAGGCAGCGTTCATGACTATATCATTCGAATGTAGACAGACTTTCAATGCCTGTCTACATGTCCTTGTTCCACGCATATTAAAGTGAAATTTGAGTATAGTGCGTCTTTCGTTGCGGAGACCAGGACAGACACATAAGAGGTGGACAATATTCTCTTCTCCACCATTACAAAGTCTACACAATGTACTGCTGTTAGTTTTTTTCCATGGCGGGGCATGACTAAGGCCTGGTAGAATCCCAAATCTTGCTCTCACCAGACATTGTTTGCTTTTTTCAGACCAAGGTATTTCCAGATATTCCTGTACTTTCTTTTTTTCATATCCATTTATTACGGACCACGAATGTTTTCTTTTTGCCAGCAAATCTTTGTCCTTTATAAGTGATAGATGGTTTGTTGTTCGATTTACTATTTTTTTAAAGGATCCATTACTTATCGTATTGTTCCAGATGGGCGTTAGTGCAAACTCTTCTAGTGCATCATTGAGGTATTTCCATGCAGGTGTTCTTGTGTTCCTATTTATTTCTTGCCAAAGTAACTGAGATATTGGGTTGTCGTGGTCATTTTTAATCCTATACCACGTTTTAATAAATTGGCCTTTTCTTGCATAGGCTTGGTTGTTTAACCCGAACTCAAGTCTAATTTGAGCAGGTGAAGCATTATTTGGGAGATAGAATAGAGTTTTATATGTTTTGGATAGGACCTTGTTTATCATTTCTGCATCCGTCCCTATTAATGCCTCACTGCCATATGTTATTGTTGGGAGCAATTTAGCCCCTATAATTTTCAAGAGCGGACGATAGGTCAGATTTCCAAGCGATCTCTGTGCTATTTTAAATGCTGCAATTAATGAGTTAGCTTTCCTTTGTATGTCCAGTTTTTGAAGTTTATAGTTTCCCTTTTGGTCGAATAGTACACCCAAGTACTTATAAACTTCTATTTGTTCTAGTTCGGTATTTTCCATGTACCATTTATTATTTTGTCTCAATTTAGTGTTCCTAGTGACAACCATGGTTTTCGTTTTGGTTTCATTTATTACCATTCCATTTTCCTGGGCATACAGAACCGTTCTATTAATTAGGCGCCGAAGTCCGATTTTAGTATGACTTAGAAGGATGGCGTCATCTGCATACATTAGGTTGGATATCAATTTATCCCCTAACTTCGGCGGATGCGCATTAAGTTCATCAAGGTTCTCTGATAGATCTCCTAAGAATAGATTAAAAAGGAGGGGGGCCAACACACATCCCTGCTTTAGCCCTTCTGTTGCTGGAATTTCCTTTGTTAATGATCGACCATCCCCCATCCTTACTCTTACCCAGGTTTTACTGTGCAATAGTTGAATCATTTTTAATAGTTCAATTGGAATGTTTTTTTCGGTAAGTTTTTTCCACAATAGATTCCTTTGCACGCAGTCAAAAGCAGATTTGAAATCTACAAAGCACAGATACAAGGGCTGCTTTACCCTGAGTGATTTTTCAATTATTAATGATAATGCCATAATGTTTGTCATTGTTCCAAGCCCCTTAATAAAACCCGTTTGATTTAATGGTAAAATCTTGTTTTCTGTTACCCATTCATTTAATTTAATTAACAGAACTCCTGCAAACAGTTTGGCATCTGTATCTTGTAGTGTGATGAGTCTGTAGTTCTCCGCAAGTGCCCAATTGCCTTTCTTAAATATGGGGGAAATTAGAGATCCTCGCCAGGACTCAGGGATGTTGCCTGTCTCTATAATTTCTGTGAATACTTTTTCCAAATCGCTCGACCAAAAGTCTGGGTTTTCTTTATATAGGGCAAATGGTATCCCGTTGGGGCCTGGTGCCCCATCTTTCTGCTTCCTTATTAGTTTTACTAATTGATCTTTTGAGATTATAAGTTGTTCTTGGATCTCATTACTTATTGTAGAGCTCACTTGTATGTTTGCAATGATTTTTGTCACTCCCTTAGTGTTTAGATGCTTTTCAAGGAAAGTAACCCATTCACCACCAAAAATTCCTCACAAATGTACCTCAGACAGTAGTATAACAAAATGGCTGTGGTTTCCTCTCATTTGAGATATATACATAACCAATTAACTTTCATCACACACAAATACAAAACCAAAGTAACATTTTAATTGGTTCTAAATTTCAACACTTTCAAATGTGTTTTCCCCATGCAATTTTCCATAGGACATTTACATACGTCTACAGCCTGAATGGCTGAACGGAATTACACCAAACTTGGCAAAATGGTACATCAAACCTAAGAGGTCAGGAAGGATCTACTATGCCCCCTTATGGTCATTTGCCCCTTCGCTTTGACCTCCTCTTGTCTCTCGATCCTACCGAGAGACAAGATGGCGGCCGCTACGGACTGTTTGGAATGTTTACAGATGCCGGAGAACCAATCAGCTTCGCAAAGCTCCGTAACGCGAAAAGTACGCGAAGC
The DNA here is from genome assembly GCF_964261635.1 of Lissotriton helveticus. Classification (NCBI taxonomy): domain Eukaryota; kingdom Metazoa; phylum Chordata; class Amphibia; order Caudata; family Salamandridae; genus Lissotriton; species Lissotriton helveticus. The sequence continues at coordinate 1,415,172,935 of NC_136069.1, forward strand.
GGAGCGCTGTTACAGATATATATCTTTTTTTGAACGTTAATTTCTCAAAATCCACTGGAGCACATATATTGAGACCTAGCAAAGGCACATCGGGCTACCAGTCCCTAATATTTTGCCAAGTTTCGTGCAAATCCATTCAGCCGTTCGATTATTATTATTATTTTTTTTTTTTTGCCCCGCGGGGCCCTTTTAAAACCTCCACATCAAACCTAGGGGGTCAGCGAGGATCTACTATGCCCCCTTATGGTCATTTGCCCCTTCGCTTTGGCCTCCTCTTGTCTCTCGATCCTACCGAGAGACAAGATGGCGGCCGCTACGGACTGTTTGGAATGTTCACAGACGCCGGAGAACCAATCAGCTTCGCTTCACAAAGCTCCGTACCGCGAAAAGTCCGCGAACCGGAGCGCTGCCCGGTCCGCTGTTACAGATATATATCTTTTTTTGAACGTTAATTTCTCAAAATCCACTGAAGCACATATATTGAGACCTAGCAAAGGCACATCGGGCTACCAGTCCCTACAATTTTGCCAAGTTTCGTGCAAATCCATTCAGCCGTTCGGGCTAAAAGTGAGGCCAACCGCCCTATGGGAAACTCAATGTTAAAAACACGTTTTGGGCCCCCCCTTTTTTCTCGGCCCCCCCTTGACGAAACCCCCCCAAATTTTCAGGGGCTGCTCAGAAACACAATGTTCCATTTTCCTGAAACTTTCAGCCAATTCCGTCCACAAACGCCAAAGTTATTAGACATAGAATTTTCAAAAATCCCATAGAGAAAAAATCCTAACTATATATACCTACTGGCGACCGCCAGTAGGTAATATATATATATATATATATATATATATATATATATATATATCTATCTATGTATATATATATATATATATATATAGATAGATAGTTATAGATATAGATATAGATATCCACAGCTTGATCGCGAAGTGAAAACAGCCGGAATGGTGCAACGCCAGGGTACAGACTCCGTCAGCAAACATGCAGGTAAGTAGGGTTTATTTAAATCTCAATGTCCAAATGACCCGTTTCGGCCGCCAAACATGTGGCCTTGATCACATAGCGCTACATTTAAAATGGTGCAGTATATATAGGTGACAGTGGCAGTATTTTTACCATGTGTATTACAATGAATAGGCTTTTTACTACATGGATATATGTGTGTGTGTGTGTGTGTGTGTGTGTTTGTGTGAGTGTCACTAGGAAGAGGTCTTTCAACACATCCAGGCACTGCTTACTGATACAGATGGGCAGCATACAATGTGGAACTTCTTCTGTTGTAGATAATCTCTTCTCATATGCAACTACACGTTTTACATTTCTTAATCATGACCAGAAAATACAGTTTACATCAGAACTCTTTGCATTTTGCATGTGTAAGTCCGTCTGATGTGTCTAAATAATTTTGTACAAGGTCTACAGACATTTGCCAAAGAAAATTAAGCTGTGTAAATTGTCAGCACAGACCTTAAGTGAAAATCACACTCTTAAGGGAAATACCAAAACCTATACATTAATTTATGTCAAGTTATCATTCCAATACCAGAGATAAATGTTACAGATCAATATCTCGGTTCTGCTAAAAACAATCAAATTGCAAAAGTAGGTCATTTTATAAAAGTTATTGTTAGGTGTACCTTGTGAACAGGTGGTTAAAATATATGTCTGCTTCGTCTCAGTTCAATAATATTCTCAGAATCTGAAGTCATGCTGGTAGCAGACCAAAGAGAAATAATGACTAAAGGTGTTTTAATGATGTTGAAATCCCAGGCCACCCTTTGAAGTCCTAGTTTTGAAATCCCTTAAGCCAATGTCATTATTTCTAAATAGTTTTTTCAGCATCATTGGCCTGGTTCAAATACAATCATCTATATTTTAATGTGTTGTCTATTATAATGACATTATTCACATCTAAACTACAGAATGAATAGAGCTGCAAATTAACTCTCATTTCTAGCATATAAAACGTGCATTTGGATTTGACTCATTATCTATAGCTTCATAAATGCATGAGCTTAATCAAAATTCTAGAGAAAAGTAGTTCAGAAAGTAAATCAGAACTGTAAATCAGTTCATATTGGAAAATTATACTTATAGCTAACAGCTTAGATATGAAGAATGCATTTTAGATAATTTTCAGATTCTGTGTCCCATGGTGTAAACGCTTCAGCTAAATAAAAAAGGCATAAAAACTTGCACTTCCCATAAATCAGGTAAAATATATTGGTATTTGGTTTTGCATGTATTTTGATTGCAAACAGTTTTATTCTTGTCACTGCATTTATGCTAAAACACACATGTACGAAGCACAGCAGTGTCCATGTTTATGGTCACAAGACGGGAATGAGGGGAGAGACATTAAAGATAGGCAGAGCCACATTCAGATGTTTGGTGGATATCCTTTGATTTCTGAATTAAATAGGAAATCAACAAGACAACAGGAAAAGAGACATATCGCTAACCATTCTTTTAAGATGGTGGAGCTATTTCCACTGACAGCTACTCCTGTAAAATTAGCACTTCCTCAAGATGTTGCTGGATTCTCTGCACGTGGATCTGAATCAGGGCTCTAGAAAATAATTTGAGACAAGTCCCATCTGAATACACCTGGGCAACTCAGAAATCCACATATTATCTTTAGTTACTGACATCTTGACAAACACAGAGGCAACAAGCGTAAGTAGTATTCAGAGAACCATTCAAATGGAAAAGATATGAAGATAACAAGGGTGCTAAAGAGAAGGGAAAATAAAGAAACGCTTGCCAGAAATACAGCATAGTGTTTTTGATTGAGAACACTATTTGAGATAGGTATTTGTAAAACATCCTTAAGGGAGAGAAGAAAGGGAAAAAGAGTAATTGTGTGCAGTGTTTGAGAACGTGCAAAAAATTGAGAGATACATGCCTATACAATTGTATTTTGTAGGCCGATGGGCACATGAAAAAACGTAATACATACATCAAGCAAGGAAAGACAGCACTAAAAAGATGTTTTCAACATGTACTTTGAAAATAAAGAAACAATTTAATGGTAGGGATAGGCTGGAACTTTTATAGTTTTGACAGTATATAATGCAACACCTATTGCTTTTAATATAATAAATAAACGTATATTGTACAAATGCATGCCTTGTTGGAGTGAGTGAAGACCAAAAACTCCCACAAGGCACAAGGTAGATAAAATTAAAACAAAAAATGACATAGAATGGTTGGACAGCATGTTAGCTGGTACAGTGTGTGGAAATGTATATCTTTAGGATTATACACATAGGAAAAAATCGAAGAGCCTCATTCACAAAGGTAAACTTGTAGTTAATTTTTTGCAAATCACAAAGTAATTTTATGAGTAGGATCTTTATGACTGCGGAGTCTGCATTCTTGGTAGAGACTCCGCATATAACAGATAGTCCTAAAGATACTACTCGTAAAATTGCTTTTTGAATTGCAAAAAATATAAACTTACCTTTGTGAAACAGGGCCGAACTCTCTCTCAACTAATACTCAAGTTTTATTGGAAGGCATTGAGTAACTAGTTTGTTTCATAAAAGGGACAGGGATCTGTGAATTTGCTTGTATTGTGCATTGTAGTCAGCAATTACCAGTACAACAATGTCTACTTAAACTGCGGGCAGGATATCGAACAACGAAAGATAGCTTGTGGAGACTAATACATTTAGCTTCAGAATGGGGGTTGGGAGAACACTGCCTCACAGTCGCAGCACAGTTCGTCCCTTTGCATCCTGGTAAATGCAGTACACAGTTCAAACTTACTTCAAAAATAGCTGGAGTTTTTCACTAAAGTTGGTGCAGACATTGCTGTATATCTCTAGACACGTGTTTCTGGGTTCAGCCCTTCATCAGTAGAGAGCAGCAGTTTTAGAGAGCAAAGAAAATCATCTGGGGTTGCTGGAAAAAATGCTGCCAAGCTCCTCTCAGGTGACAGTACCACTCACAGGCACACAGATGCATCTCCAAAGCTCGTGAGCTTGCTGGCTCAAGGGAGCCTTTTAAACAGAATTGGGGCTGGGAGCACACTGCCTCACAGTCCCAGCACAGTTTGCCCCTTTGCATCCTGGTAAATGCAGTACACAGTTCAAACTTACTTCAAAAATAGCTGGAGTTTTTCACTAAAGTTGGTGCAGACATTGCTGTATATCTCTAGACACGTGTTTCTGGGTTGAGCCTTTCATCAGTAGAGAGCAGCAGTTTTAGAGAGCAAAGAAAAATCATCTGGGGTTGCTGGAAAAAATGCTGCCAAGCTCCTCTCAGGTGACAGTACCACTCTCAGGCACACAGATGCATCTCCAAAGCTCGTCAGCTTGCTGACTCAAGGGAGCCTTTTAAACAGAATTGGGGTTGGGAGCACACTGCCTCACAGTCCCAGCACAGTTTGTCCCTTTGCATCCTGGTAAATGCAGTACACAGTTCAAACTTACTTCAAAAATAGCTGGAGTTTTTCACTAAAGTTGGTGTAGACATTGCTGTATATCTCTAGACACGTGTTTCTGGGTTGAGCCCTTCATCAGTAGAGAGCAGCAGTTTTAGAGAGCAAAGAAAAATCATCTGGGGTTGCTGGAAAAAATGCTGCCAAGCTCTTCTCAGGTGACAGTACCACTCACAGGCACACAGATGCATCTCCAAAGCTCGTCAGCTTGCTGGCTCAAGGGAGCCTTTTAAACAGAATTGGGGCTGGGAGCACACTGCCTCACAGTCCCAGCACAGTTTGCCCCTTTGCATCCTGGTAAATGCAGTACACAGTTCAAACTTACTTCAAAAATAGCTGGAGTTTTTCACCAAAGTTGGTGCGGACATTGCTGTATATCACGAGACACGTGTTTCTGGGTTGAGCCCTTCATCAGTAAAGAGCAGCAGTTTTAGAGAGCAAAGGAAAATCATCTGGGGTTGCTGGAAATGCTGCCAAGTTCCTCTCAGGTCACAGTACCACTTACAGGCACACAGGTGTATCTCCAAAGCTCGTCAGCTTGCTGGCTCAACCATCTCTATGCGAATGACACCCAAATCTACCTCAAGGTGTCTTCCCCTCATGATCTCTCACTACTCAGCTCTACTCTCAACACTATTCACAACTGGATGCTAGTTCACCAACTCATTCTCAATCACTCCAAAACGGAATTCCTCCTCATATCTAGCTCTCTCTCTCCACCTCCTGTTCAAGCCTGGATGGATCAATCAATTCTACTCAACAGTAAGCCCATCATTGTGGACTGCGCTAAACACCATGGCCAAGAGCGCACGTTATCAACTGTGACTTTTATGGGAGATTCGTCGGTTCTTCCCGGAGAATGACCTAAAAACCTTGGTCCAATCGCTAGTTCTCTCTAGACTTGACTACTGTAATTCTCTTCTGTCTGGCCTTCCCAAGTCTCACCTCTCCCCCCTCAAATCCGTCCTCCATTCAGCAGCTCGCTTCATTTCAGGGTCCAAACAAAGTGACCACATCACTCCCATCCTGTCTTCTCTCCGACGGCTTCCCATCAAGACTAGAGCTATCTACAAAACAGCGTGCATCATCCACAAAGCTTTGCACTCTTCCTCCCCTCGCTATCTGGCGAATAAACAAAAACTGTCTGGAGGTTCAAGACCTTCTCGGAATGTGGAAAAGAGTTCCTTCTTGAACCCCCCTCCTTCAAAAGAGAAAAACTGTTGGCACAATCCTTCTCAGGTAATGCGGTGAGAACCTGGAACTCGCTTCCTCCTTCGCTCCGTGCCATCACTTCCATCCAGATCTTCAAAGCGGACCTCAAATCTCTTCATTCCAAAGACACTTTCAGAACTAATTCCATCCTTCTCAGACCTCGCCAGGAAGTTCTTTAGTCATTGTAAATTTGTCACATATGTTTATATTTTTGCTTGTACCTCCTGTGCTTGCTGTGTTTGAAATTGTGTTCCTTTTGCCTGCGTTGTTTTGATTTTATGGCCTGCTCTTGTTCGCCAGGAAGTTCTTTAGTCATTGGAAAATGTGTCATATTTCTTCTTAATTTTGCTTGTACAGTCTGTTCATGCTATTTTTATTTGTTCTATTCCTGCAACAGTTCACTCATGTAACGTAACTGGTTCTATTGTACAGTGCTCCGACACCTTTGGGTAAAGTCCGTGCTTTATAAAAATGCATTAAATAAAAATAAAATAAAATAAATCAACCACGTGCCAGCCCTGGGGCGTCATCGGGCAGACCAGCGGGATCCAATGTGTACCCCACCAGCTCAAACATCGCAGCATTCCCAAAATGCACCGAAACCTGCGGTTATCTAAAGCGGTCGACTGTTGACAACGACCCCTCCTTCTGAACAAGGTTCAACATTAATTTAATGGAGGCACCGTGTGATGGTTAAAAGGAGGAACGTAATTCAGACCCCACCAGGAAGTTCTTTAATCATTGTAAATTTGTCACAAATATTTTTATTTTTGTATGTACATCCTGTACTTGCTGCGTTTGATATTGTGTTCCTTTTGCATGAATTATTTTGATTCTACGGCCTGCTATTGTTCACCAGGAAGTTCTTTAGTCATTGTATAATTTGCCATATTTATTCTTATTTTTGCTTGTACAGTCTGTTCATGCTGTGCTTGAGATTGTGTGCCTTTTGCCTGCGTCGCTCCGATTCTGTGGCCTGCTATTTTTGTTTGTTTTATTCCTGCAACAGTTCTCTCATGTAACGTAACTGGTTCTATTGTACAGTGCTCTGACACCTTCGGGTAAAGTCCGCGCTTTATAAAAATGCATTAAATAAATAAAATAAATAAATAAAACAGCTTCAGTCACTGCATTGGATGACTGAACTGAGGATAACTTGATGATGATTTGTTTTTTTGTCTGATTGTACAACGACTGATTAATTAACTGATTGATTAGTTTATTAATTTACTTTTGATTTATAAACATTTTTCTCACATGCCTGATTAGGGTATTTTTCTCTCCTGTGTTAGTCCTCTGTGCGATTATTATCTGAATTGAGAGGTACCGACCTGTCGATATTCTTCTGCAAATGACATGATCAGTAAAGGACAGGCATTTGTACATAAAGGACCATTGACACCTAGCTCTCAATTCCATCAGAAACCAATGTAGTTGCCATCAGGCTTTTCTGAATTTAGCTCTTCTCCTTGTTTCTGCAGAGATGCCCTACAGCATGTTGGGTCACCTGTTGTCTGGGAATTAAACAGAGGATGCATGTGTAGTCCAACAATACATTCAAGATGGACTAATGAACAATTGTCCAATGGATTACATTGAGAATGCATCTGCTGTGGTTTTCATTTTGACCTTCTTTATCATCTATAGTGGTGCCAATTTGAATTGTATCAGCTATTAATTATGGGAAGTGATATAAACAACATTTGGAGTCATTTCATGATCAAGCAAAAAAGTCTGAATTTTGGTGAACATCGATGACCCAAACATGTCACTAAATTATTTCACATTCTTGCAAATATGTGTGTACATCACAGATATGTGTGGTGACAACAAAGACAATAAATATGCTGGTAATTAAATCGTGATTGTGTGATTGAAATGTTTGGAAACTGATTGCATGATTTACAGTTTGGCAGGTAGTTTGCTGTCTGCCAGGGGAGTGCAGGTAGTAACCCTTGCTGCCCTGGTACATTGCTGTCCATCATATTTGCTTGGTTAATTTGCTGAATATTGAATATTTGCTGATCAGCTGCCATGTTTCATGTGGCCATACTCTGCCAAAGTTGAAGTTTGTTCCTGTAAAACAAAAATCATGACTCTGAGACTCTGGGAGATTTGTTTCAGAATGTGAAGGTCATTTTTTTTTTTAGGTTTCCCCTGCACAGCACTTGCTCAGTGCTTGTAAAATCTATTGAAGTAAATATATCTTAAAAGGGACTTACAGCCGCCTTCACTTCTTATTGGTCCTTGTCATTTTACTTTTCCTCATTTCTATTGGTTGTATGTGTTCTCTTTCCGTGTATTTCTCTAATCAGTTTCTCAGCTGCAAAGTTCTGTGTTCATGCGTTTTGGTGGAACTTCTTATAAGCGTCTCAGGCAATGATCGGGAAAACAACTTAACAAGAGCTATACCCTTGCTTTAAAGTTAGAGCGCTGCCCTGCCGTGGGCTCAGTGTGCTGTTATCTTGGTGGAGGCTGTTGTTTGCTGATTACGGCAGACTCATACTCTTCCTCAGATGACTTCAACTCCGTTTTGGGTGATTCCTTCTCCTGCCACAGTGCCAGCAAGCTGACTTACCCATTGCACACTTCTCCACAGGTGAGCTGTAAACACCCCTACCTAATCACTCCTAAGGTGCGTCATGCCCCCCCAACTTTAAGTAGATGTGTCGTACTCACTCCCACAAACCCCATTTATTCCCCCCCAGGCGAAATATTAAGGTACCTCCCAAACCCAATGTTATGCAGTCAGCAAACATTGTTGCAACAAAGAACCTGGCAAAATTATTCATTTTTAGCATCGACTTTTGGCTTTTGGCATTAGTGTGTTCCGTCAATCAGGAAAGTGCAACTGAATGCAGTCACTCCCACTAGCTTGCAAACATTTAACTGTCTTCGTGCTAGAGCCTTTAGGTGTATCCCTCAGCTTGTGCTCATCTAGACACTGTCCCCCTCCCAAAATTCAAAATGCTGTCCACAGACAAGAGTGGGGGACATATGTTCTCCAAATCTCCTGCAACCTCAAACCATTTAAAAAAACGGTTAATCTATTGACTGTAATCAGATTGTCTGCCACAAATTCTTGATTTTACTTTCTGTGCATGTTGTGCGTTTAGGCTGACCACCCCACTGTAGTTTATTACAGCGGCTGTATCTCATTCATGCCAGCATTTTAGAGCATGCTTGTGGGAGATGAAAAAAACAGTAGATAGAATGTATTTTCCCCATTGATTTAGATTGATAATTGACAGGACTCCGATTACAGATTTAAGGGTTATCGGTGTTTCTCAGCTTGATTGCCAGGGTGTCTGTTCTAATTGGGTCATTAACCCCAGGAGAAAAGTCATAATTATGCTTGAAGTGTGTCTGACCTATTTTGTTTTTGAAGTTTTGCAAAAAGCATTCCACATCAATGCCAAAAACAGTGCTTTACGATGAAGAGGCCATACATACAAACAATCATTTTAAAACAAAATGTTGTTAGGGTCAACTTGTATCAAAAATCAGATGGTAGATTGAATAATTCACAGAGTGCATGCTCAATTTGTTATTTATGTACCAAAAATCAATAACAATGTTGCTACTAAAAAAAAGCTGCTAGAAGAAAATGAAACATGCAATATACATTGAACATATTAAATCATATCCTAGCTGAAGGTCATTATTCACGACCACTAGAATTAAGCAGCAGGAGAGGACCAAATTTAACAGCAGGTTTGACTTAATGAGGTTGCAAGAAAAGGCAACTGATGTGGTAAAATGCAGCACATTTCAAGTCTTAAAAGAGCACCATTGTGTTGGCGTCTGTAGATTTTTGGCATGTGTTTAGAGCGCTCTGTCTTCACACCACTAATATATGTGGATTGTTGTTGACATGTTATATGTTTTATATCTTTCACCAGTTTCAGAGTAATGTCCTAAATGTTGTATAATTCAGACTTTCAGGGTGACACAACTGTCCTGTGGGGTTTTTTGGAACCAACTCAGGGTAACTTTGTGGCAGAGTAGGAGGAGCTGTATTATTGAGAGCACATGATCTATGAATGTATTGGGATTTTGGGAAGGCTGTTAAGGTCAGTCCAAATTATTGTATTCCACATTTGTCAAACTGGAATCCGACACGCTGATGTTTCTTAAGCATTTTCAGTGAGTCTTGCTAGGTATATTGTACATGTTTTAAACTACTTGTTATCTTGCACTTGCCAAGGCCTTTATCATGCATGCCTCTTAATCATATACAAGTAACAGGCAAAGCCCAATGCGTTTACCAATGCTTGTTTTTCTTTGGGATTCTAGACTTTCCCTGGCAGTCGTAAAGATAAAAATATAGTATATCAGGCCATCTATTTAAACAGGACAGATGTCTAATGTGCTTACACCAACGGCCCCAAGTTCACCAAGCCATCGATGTAACATATCCATTGCCAGAGTCAGTGGGGGCACTGCCAAGCAGAAACATGATTAATACGCACAACTTTTAGTTGTGGCTGAGTACCTTGTCAGCAAAACTCAAAATCAGGCCTTGGTTATTGGACACCAGTGTACATCTTCAGCAGAAGCTACAATATTAGAGAGAATCTTCATTTGCTGTATAAGAAACAAAAATACTAAATTAAATTCACCAAAAATATGTCTTCCACAATTCCAGCTAGGGAGAAAGAACATCAATCTTATGGAGTTCTGATCTTTTCCCTACCCAGTATAGCAACTTCTCTCTGGAGTATAGTCCTCTTTATGTTTTTTAGGTAACAATTCCTATCAAAAATATAAAATCAAGTGATCTTTCATCAAACTCTTTTTACTAGCTTAATATGTCTTACTGCTGTTTTGCTTGTTGGTTCATTTTGCCCAAAGGCAATTTTACAGTATTTTCTACTGGGTATATACCCTCCTGTACTCCTTACATCTAGTAAATACTATATTATTGTTTTATTTGTTAATACATATCAGTTACCCTGTTTTTCACTTGTTCCTCCACTTTCTTCTAAATAGAATTATCTACCACCAACTTCCACCCACATCCATGGTTATTCCCTTATTCCTTCCATAGTCTCTACTTATGTTTTTGCTCATTCTCTCCTTCATGCTCCTTTCACTATAGATTATTGTAATCACACATGGTAGGTGTGCCATGCACTAAAGTAAATACTCATCACAAACATAGGAATGTCCCGTCCACCATATTGCAAGTGCATTATAGCTTATGTTCACTATGAGTATCTTGTCTACCTCAAACAGTATCTCATCTGCCAAACTATAAAAAAAGGCACTTTCAGAGAAAAAGAAAACTTGAAGGTGTATCTCACTTATTAGGAATCAGACAAACCTCTCAAAGTATCTTTCATGTGCAGGTGATATGGTACCGCCCTGCCAAACCCCCAAAATAAGTATACTAACAAAAGTTGGTATTATAAACTAATGCATATTTTATTATTATTAACACTTACTTTATTCTGCAGTATGCCATCAAAGTGCAAAATCAATAAAGATAAAACAAATACAATCATGATAAAATAGATAAATACAGTTGAGCATAAATACATCATTAAAATCCCTATAAATGGTATAAAACAGTAAACGAGCAGTACACACTTCAATTTCTAAGTTATTTATACCACAAAGCAACTAGGCAAGGAATCTTTTCGTAAAATATTGCCTAGTTCTCAAGACAGCCAACAAAAACTGTTGGACTGCGAATACTACACAGTGGGTTGAATCACACTCCAGGGTTCTTAGGGCCTCTCTACATGTCCTGTACCCAAGGTTATGAAACAATGATTGGATACCCAATTTCAAGGGACTCGGTATGCAGGACAAAGGAATAAAACATGCTCAACTGTTATGTTATGTTATGTTATTCACATTTTTATAGCGCACGGCTGCCCCAGCAAAGGGGCGTCCCGGCGCTTAGAACAGATAAAAGCACAACACAACAAAGCATCAGAAAGCATGGAAACAGAAATCAAAGAACCTGAGGTACAGAAGGGAACAAGTGAGTCTTTATAACTCTCCTGAACTCCAACAAATTATCCAGTGCCCGAATTTGAAATGGAAGTGAGTTCCAAAGCTTAGCAGCTAGAACACGGAAGGAGCGTCCCCCAACTCGGCAAAGCTTAAAACGCGGGACCGTATGGTCTCCCTCACAGAGCAGAACCTCGGAAGGCCGACCAAGGCTCTAGCGGCAGCGTTTTGAACACGCTGCAGCCTGGAAATTACAGCCTGGTTAGCCCCCAACAGGAGCGAGCTGGCATAGTCAAGCCGAGATAGAATAGTGGCCTGCAAGACCAGCTGCCTGGTGGGGGCATCAAAAAATTTCAGAATAGGTTTAAGCCCTCGCAAGATTCCAAAACAAGTGGCTGCCACTTTTTTAGCATGATTGTCGAAGCTAAGAGCAGAGTCCAGCCAAACACCCAGATTTTTTACCTCCGTCACCACGGTTGGAGTTACACCCAGCTCCGGAGGCCACCATTCGTCACCCCACAGGCTGCTCTCTTTACCCAGGATCAGCACCTCGGTCTTCTTGGCATTCAGCTGGAGACAGTTGTCTGTCATCCAGCCTGCCACTGCCAAGAGTCCAGCCCGAAACTTAGGGGCTTTGAGGCCAGCACTACCACTCAGTGTTACCGCCAGCTGCGTATCATCAGCGTAGGAGACAATATTCATGTCCCAACGCTTTGCGACCGCAGCCAGCGGTTGCACGTACAGATTGAACAGATTGGGGCTCAGTGCCGACCCCTGAGGCACACCTTGTTCGAGAGCATGAAATTTGGACTCAAAGGGCAGGATCGCTACCCTAAATGAACGGTCAGCTAAAAAAGACCGGAACCAGTCTAAAGCAGCACCGGAGACACCCGCCCGTTCCAGGCGATACATCAAGATCGAGTGTGAGACCGTATCAAACGCGGCACTGAGGTCAAGTAACACCAGTGCCGCAGTCTGACCGGAATACAACACCGACCGCAGATGTTCGATCATGGATAGCAGCGCCATCTCGGTGCTGTGACCGGTCCGAAAACCATTCTGGGTAGGATCAAGAATTTCGGCCCTATGGAGGTGCTCCGACAACAGGCCGTTGACATGGGCCTCTGCTACCTTTGTTACCCAAGGCAGCAAGGAGATGGGACGATAGTTCTCCAATTTGTCCGGGTCTGATGTCGGTTTCTTTAGGATCAGGGTGACTACCGCCTGTTTCCATTTGGTTGGCACAGTGCCCGAGGAGAGTGACAGGTTGATGAGCTGACGCAGAGGAGGGAAAAGAAGAATGGACGATTCCCTGAGCTGCGCCGGTCTAAGAGGGTCTGCGGGAGAACCAGATTTTACTCTAGTAGCCAGTCTGTTAAAATCCTCCTCCTCTGTTTCACTTGCTGAAAGGCAGAGGGCACATTGGTGGAGGGATGGCCTCGAATCAGTCTCCCATCTAGCAGTGAAGGAAAGGAGGAGTAAAGACCCATACCGGAACTGCAAATAAAGATTCCTCGCAGCTACCAGCTCAATATTATCCAGGAAGCGCTGTAGCCCGTAGCTGTCTTTCCATTGGAGGAAGGCCAGAGTTAATATTCGTGCTTGTGGCTGAGATTTCAGCAAGTTTAGCTTGTATTGACAATAGGCATTCTTAATTTGGGCCTTTGAAATTTTGCTGAATTCTACAGGGGCATCCCAAAGTTGCCCAAGCCCAATATTCGTGAGTGTCACCCTGACATATTTGAGCCATGGAATATCTTTTACACCCGTACTGGGTAATATCTCCTGCAGGCCTAACTAAAAGGAAGCAAGCTCCGGAGTAGACCAGAACCTCTTGCACTATAATAAAGGATTTAGGCCTACCAAATCAGTCATGATTATTTGCCCTGTATCCAGCCTTAAAGGAAGCAACTGGGTACTATTTATTATTCACTCACAACTAATATGAGTAATAAAGAAGTGCTATAATTATGAAGAAATCAGCAACCGAAACTAAAAACAAGGTAAATGCTGAGTATGGCCCGAGCCTATTTATTTTACAGTCCTAAACAATCAGTCTATTTTCAGTACCTATTTTATATTTATTTGATTTACAGACTAGTTATTTTACACAGTACAAGCAGCAATGCTCCCATTTAATTTTTCGGATACACAAGACTGCTGCTGTGTTATATAAATCTGTTTTATTGGACAAGGAACACAGCACAAGGTCATCCTTAGCTACTGTGAATTGTAAAGCTCCTCAAAGAAAAGAAAAATGCTTGAGCTAAATGTTAATTGTGCTCAAGTTAATAAGCTCACCTTAATTAAGGTTTGTACCTCGGGCCCCAGTGATGTATCATGCACTCAAATTCTCTCAGTGTACAAGCACTGACCATGCTGACAATCGATAAGGCCTCCGTTGTATGTTACTTTTACTAAACAAAAAGAAAAACTATTCCACCATTATCTCCATCATATGAGGACACATTATGTGATAATATAGAAATTACTTCCTGACTGCTCATGCTATACAGTGATGGAGGCAACTTACTGTGTGGTTTTTGGTGGTATATTTTCTACTGTATGTGCTCAAATTATTTGTTAATTGCATTTTCTACAACAGCGACATCTATCTCTTTTTTACCCGTGGTAATTTACGCGATGCTAATGCACTTTAGAAATACACATTATTCTGAGAGATATACATTAATTAATATGTTAATATTGTTTCAGTGACAGTGTTACGGAAAGATGATATCTTAGGCCAAAACTAAGGGGCTCATTAGGATGGCGGACGGACTTGCGTCCGTCCGCCACCCTAGAGGAGGAGGGACCGTCCGCAGGGGCAGCGGCGGTCCCTCCGTGCTAATTAGGATATGACCGCCACCCTGGCGGTCACATCCTGTATTTTTATCATTGCGACGGGTGCTGCTTGAAGCAGCACCCGCCGCAATGTTAAAAAAGTAAGTTGTGCATTTGCATGCACAAAGCGGCAGGCACCTCGCGGTGCCTGCCGCTTTGTGCGGGCAAATGCAGGGGGGTACCATAGGTACCCCCCATGTGCACCCCCCACCCCCCAAACACAAATCCGTATGCCTTTACACGGCGGAAATGCCGCCGTGTAAAGGCATCTTTCCGCTGTCATCCTAATATGGCTGGCGGTGTCTGATAGACACCGCCAGCCATGTTAATGCTTTTCCGCCGCGGGCGCAATCTGCCCGCGGCGGAAAGGCGGCGGACAGATAGGAAGACCCACCAGCCATCCTAATATGGCGGTGGGTCTTGCAGGGCTCCCCGGCGGATTTCCTGCATCCTCCGGGCCGGCGGTGGCTTCCGCCGGCCCGGTGGATGCGGGAAATCCGCCATCATAATCGGCCCCATCTACGGTATGATTCCAGGCCTGGACTATATTTAAACAAACAAAAAAAGAAACCCACCACCTGACATTAATGTGGGACAGATTTTTTATAGACCATTTAATTCAGAAACTGCTTGAACAAGTCACGAAAGGAATTATCTTCTGAATAATTCAAAAGTTACCACACTGTGCTTTTTATGCCTTGTCATATCATACAAACGATTAGGTAAACAAATACGTTTGTCTCAATATACACAGTTTGCTGATACTAGAATCCTCCACAGTGTTAGAACAGTGCATATGTGACGTACATATGTGAGATGTTTAGAAAATAGAATTGCACACATTTAATATTTTAAAAATAGGATTGCGAAACCTAATAGTAATATGCTGGCGTCATTGTAAAGTTTTTAATGTTTAGAGTACAGGTCTATCATGTGTGAAAGTTCTGGTTTTCATACAGTTCAGTTCAGTCAGGGAACCTTAGAGGGCGCTGGCAGCTGGATTGTTGAAAATACCTTTCATAAGTGTCCTTATATTTTCTCCTGTTTTCTTTGTATAAGGATCATGTGTCCTCCTGGGTATATTTGTCTTTCTATTGTATTTTGACCCTGGTGACTGCTTTCTCAGGTCTTCATCAGAACAGAGTCCCTAGTTTTATGGTTCTTAACATAACTATTGTGAGCAAGTAATAACCGATTACATTGTATTTCAAGCAACTAACCACAAATAGCATTCAAACCTTTAGTAACGTTTGTGCAGTTAACAGTCCTGTAAAAGCGGAGGAGCGTGGTTGAGAATTCAGTGCATTCGTGCAAAACACATAAAGCCTGATTTCAAGTCTGGTGGTCTTGCGACCACCAGACTCGAGGTGATGGTCCTCTGTCCGCCACATTACAACTTTGAAAGTCATTGCGGCGGTGGACCACTGGCTGCATCAGGAAACAGGAAACAATGTAAGAAGCTCAGCAGGACTGGCACAGAACCGCTGAGCATATTACAAGTTCCACCACCGCCAGCCATTTCATGCAAACGGTTGGTGGTCAAGGAACAAGGGGGGCTCTAAAGGTCTCAGATGCACCCCGCCATAGGGATAGATTCAGGAGTTCACAACATGTGCCCCCCTGTCTGTATTCTCCCGAAGTTCCAGCATTGCATGGACGTCACTTTCCATGTTGTGGTAGAACTTTCTTGCCATTCCCATTGCTGTGCCTGTTTTTCAGGCACCACCATGGGAAAGGCGAAGCAGTGTCCACCATATACGAGTTCAACTTGTAATACGGCAGGCTGTCCTTGTGCGGGTTTGGCGCAGCTGTGCTGGTGAATAGCTGGCACAACTGCACCAAACTTGTTATTAGCCCCATAGTTCCGGTGGATTCAGGACCAGTGAAGCTTACCAATTAACTTAAGGGATGTGCGTGAAAATGTTGAGGGGAATACTGTGAAGTGGAAATTAATCACATTTTAGTGATTTTTGGCTTATAGGAAAATCCGGTTGAAAGACTTCAGTGTGGGAATACTTTAGCTCGGTATCTGCCATTGTCTTATGGGTCAGCGGGAAATGGATCCTCTAAAGTGGAGGATGCCATACTCATTTATTTGCTTCTGCAGGATGTAGAAATGTAACCTTGGTCTGTGACCATGTGTCCCTAGGTCCATCAGCGTGTTTGCAAATATTCTGTTATCCAGCACCGTTGGTGCAGTGGAAGAGTCTGATGCTTTCTTTGTTCTTTTTATATGGTGTTGTTTGGCTGCATCTGGAAGAAGGATGGAGTGGAAGGTAGATGTGTCATCACTTCGCGATTGCATACTGGGGATTGTAATTGATGTGAGTGTAATACTCCACTGTCACATTTTCATATGCTTGGGATGTCGATCTCAATTTTTGTTTCATTGAGGAATGTGAGTGTCTACCAAGAAATAATTGAGAAAGTACCCAGGGAATTGGCCACATCGAGTCTAATTTTCCCATGAATTCCTCATTTTACCTGGCACTTTCCAGTGGTGATTTCGTTTTAAACAGCCAAGATCTCTGGGTGAAAGCTAAGAACTCCATCATTCTGGTGCATTTTACATATCAATATCATATGGCATTAATTCAAATCAAATCATTACCTCTGTCTTCCCTTAGGGAGTCGGTTTAATTTTTCCTAACCCTGTCCATCGAATGCCTGTTATATTGCGTTTCGCGATGAGTTGTTGTGGGTTGTACTAACTGTGACTTCCCCCCGCAGACGCGTGTTGTTTGGGTTGGTCCACGTTACGCGGGTGTGTGTAATAAATGACTGTGCGTGTGCACGAGGCATCAGAGCCGGCACAGGTGGTCACAGAATAAGTCTCTTTTGCGTGCTCCATTTTATTTTGGCCTCACTCTGCTACCTGCTGTTGTTTGAATCCGGAGTTGAGCTGATGCTAAAAGCACCTTGAATAAGACCCCCAGACACAACATTTGGCGACAAGGGTGGTCAAGAGGCCACGTGGTTCCAAGCAGCGGCTGCGCACTATCTCCCACGTGCATGGTGCTCATGCTGCTGGAAGGGCCACACCGGCCTACTGAATGTGAAAAGATGGGGAAGGAGAAACAAAGCACTGCCCAGGTAGTTAAGGCATGCCTACATTTTGCCCTGGATGTGGTTATGGTGGAGGATGCCACGTGTGACCCAAGGGAATGCACAGCCAAGTGTGAGTAGCAGCCAACTAGCACAAAGACGCCCACACGACTGCAGTGCAGTGTGGGCCACTGCTAGCGTTGTCCAGGATGGCGTGCCAGTGAGGTTAGTGTGCAGAACATAGCTCAGGTCCCGGCAATAGAGCCGGTCGTGGTCGAGGGGGGTCCTTCTGCCCAGGCCTCTAGATGGAAAGAGTTGAGCATGTTCTCCTTTTCTTTGAGGCCAGTAAAGTTGAGGATGACCAGATGCAGGCCATCATTTTACATCTTGGTGGAAAAGAGGTGTACAAGATAGCCAAATAAGTGGTAGAGGCAGCGACAAAGACTCATCTCATGCTCATTGCAGCCCTGAATGCCCACTTCGAGCCTGTGGCGAACCAGGAATATGAACCATTTGTGTTCAGGCAAGCAAGGCAAAAGCCAGAAGAATCGCTAGATGGGTTTCATGTGCGCCTAAAGGAGCTTGCAACTACCTGTGGTTTCCAAGACGAGATTGGGGAGATACTGTGCCAGATCATTTAAGGGTGTGCCTCAGCACAGCTGGGAGAGAGAATTTTAGAGGAGTCAGGAAATTTGTTTGCCAATATACTCACCATTGGGTGAACGAAGGACCTCTCAAAAGTGAGGGCAGCACACATGGAGTCTGTTCTCCAGGCTCCTGTCAAGACTGAGCCTGTGAATGTTGTCACCCCGACTACCTCTGCATCACCAAGTCGGACAAGAGGCCTGAGAATCTGGTAATGCGGACACTGCGGAGTTCTGTCACATCGACCATCGGAGTGCCCAGCAAAATGGAAGAGGTTGCACAGTGTGTGGTAAAATGAACCACTTCATGAAAGTGTGCCAATCTAACAAAGGCTGAGCTGCGAGGTCCCAGCTGAACATGATCCCGGAGGCTCGAAAGCCTAACAGTGACATGGATGGCAATGGCCAGGAAGAACATACTCTACATTCAGTGTTCACTGTAGGATCAGCATCGGCAGCACAGAGGAAAGATGTGATGGCCTCCTAACTAACTGCTCCCCTGAATCAGGAAGACAGGTCCTCCCTCTCCATCTTCCCTCCCTTGTCCCCTGAGATGTCTTTCTCAATAATGAAGGGCCTTAAATCTGGCTCTCCTGTGGCCCCATGCCCTGACAAATTCCTGGCTTCAATGGCGGAGATTCTGAACCTCGCAGTGAAAAGCAACCTGAATGTGTCTCTTCTCAGATGTCAGATCCCAGCAAGCTGGAAGAGCGTGGAAAGAATCCCCTCATTGAAAAAACCTACGGCTGATCCCGGCTAATTACAGACCCATCTCTTTACTATCTTTCTTTGCAAAGACAATAGAGAAATATGCTCACTCGGTGATCAGTGACTGAAGTCAATAATCTCCTACATCTGAGTCAGTCTGGTTTCAGGCAGAACCTTAGCACAGTGTCATGCCCCGAGATCCCAATTGCTTTACCCGGTGTTCCCTGCGAGGCTACGATAGCTGTGGTTGGTATAAAAGACGCACCACTTCAGCAGAACGCCGCTTTGCGTTCTAGCGTCCAGCTTCCTATCCGTTTGTTTCCGTCCCCGTAGGGTAGCCTGACTTCCGGTTTTCCCTAGTTGTTGTTTCCTGATCCGGTGCTTAGCGTCCTCCGTGCAGGCGTTCAGCTCTCCTAATTCTTGCAGCCCTCTGGCTTTTGGTTTTATCCCCCTTTTCTCCTGTTCCTGGTGCTCCGCCCGATGGCCGGTCTTGTCCCGTCGTCCGGCCGGGTACTGCCTGTCATATATTACTACTCAGTTCACTGGCCGGAGCTGTCTCCCGTCGGGTGAACTACCCAATCAGCCTTCCCCTTGGCAGTTTGATATAGTCTTTGTTTTGGGGCACTTGCGTGGACCAGTGTATGGTGTGTTTTGCTGCTCAGCTACTAGAATCACGGTAAAAGCGTGTTTGCGCTGCCTCTATTATATTCTTGTATGTGGTTAACGTTGCATGTGACATATTTTTGATAACTTCTTGGCAGAGTACACCTTGTGCATACGACAGAAGAAAGGCACGCATCACTCACATTCCTCCCTGGAATAGAGTAGGGTACGAATCAAGTATTCCTCATAATTCGCGATAAGAATAGCGTGGTGAGATTCACATACCATTTTCTTGTACATACTGGCATATTTTGGGGTATAGTGCTCATAATCTTTGTCCTTCTGTTGCACAGGGAGACAACACCAATTTTACCTAACATTTGTATCCCAAAGCCCAGACTGTTAGCTGTGGTAGGTTATATATATATATGCGTTATGTATTTACACTGTTTTGTAGCAAAGTATAGGGTGTAACATCTTCCTTCCTTTACAGCCTGCCTACTCATCAAGTATACACGCTGCGGTTCCACAGACAAGACCTGCTATTTCCCCCTACTTTCCTTGTTTTGTTTCCCTGTTTTCCCCTGGCGTGCCATTCGATACTCTACAGTCTGATAGAGTCGGAAGGCCGTAGGGGAAGACTGAGGACTACTCTCCAAGTTCCATGTTGCTCCTACGGAACGAGCCTGGCGATCATTACAGAACGCAAAGCCCAAGTGGTGTGTTCTGCCCGAGCGTCATGGAACTGGGAGCGGTCTCCCTGGCGGATATCGCCGGTATGATAGGTAGTCTGCAGGCAGAAACCCAGGCCTTAGCTAACAGAGTAGATACTCTCCAGCGCCAACAGACTACAGGAGCTTCGGGAGGGGGACCCAATGTTGTGCCACCAGTAGTACAGGTCACTACACCTCCTTCCATTCCACTAGCACCCCCTGAGAGGTTTTCCGGGGATGCTGCTCGGTGTGCAGCGTTCCTTAGTCAATGCCAGTTGCATTTTTCTTGTAAAGCTAATTGTTTTCCTTCTCACCAGTCCCGAGTAGCTTTTATGATATCATATCTTAGTGGTTCTGCAGCTGATTGGGCCATTCCTTTGGTTGACAGAGATGACCCTCTGTTGCATAGTTTCACAGCTTTCAAGAGAGAATTTCGTAAACTGTTTGATAGGCATATGTATACCCATTCCTCTGATACCGAGTTATTGGGCCTTAAACAGGGTAATCAGGATCTTGTCGTATACATAACATAATTTTGGAGACTAGTGGTAGAATCTAACTGGCCTGAAGAGAAATGCAGTACTCTATTTTACAGGGGACTGAGGGATGACTTAAAAGACGCCCTATCCCAGATAGTCAATTTACCTGAGTCCTGCACAGATCTCATTGATTTAGTGGTTAAGATAGAACACCGGTTACAAGAAAGGAAGAGAGAGAAAGGGAAGTTTGAACCTAGGTACGTCACTACCAAAGACAAAAAGAGTGATCCTGAGAAGGTCCTTGAGGAAAGTGAGCCTATGCAGATAGGCATAGTAAGGGGTCCACTGACGCCTCAAGAGAGACAACGAAGAAGAACACATAGACTCTGCTTATATTGTGGCAAGGCGGGTCACTTTCTGAGGTCATGTCCGATCAAACCACATCAAGAAAAGAACTTTGGAAACTAGAAAGCCCGGGGTCCTGTGAGACAAGAATCCCGGGTAGGTCTGGACTTACGGTCTCCTCTTCTGATTACGAAATAAAACCCACTAATCATTTATATGTTTCGGCTTACTTTACACATGGGCAACATGGTCTGCATGTTTCCATAATGATAGATTCCGGTGCCTCCGGTAACTACATGGATACTGATTGGGCAAGAGAAAACATGATACCCTGTACAAAGAAAGAGTTAATCAGTAACGTCACCACTATAGACGGCAGCTCTCTTGTTTCTGGGCCTGTAACCCATCGAACAGTCCGGCTTCACATGAGGATAGACCCAAATCATCATGAAGATATAGAATTCGATTTAATCTGTTCTCCGCAATTCCCGGTGCTCCTGGGCATCCCATGGTTGAGGACTCATAAACCCAACATAGATTGGGAAAAGTCTACTCTGACGTTTCATCATACTATCTGTCCAAATCCCTTAGTGGCGGTTGTCGAGGTGGTAACCAACACAGATAAAGATGATGATCATGTCTCAGAATTACCATCCTGTTATCAGGATTTACAGACAGTCTTTGATCCCAAGGAAGCTGATGTCCTTCCTCCGCATAGGGTCTACGACTATCGGATTGATCTCGAGGCAGGAGCAAGAATCCCATGCAGTAGGGTTTATGCTCTCAGAGAGAAAGAGAATTTGTATTTGAGGGACTACTTAGACACCATGCTTGAGAAAGGCTTTATCCGACCTTCACGCTCCCCAGCTTCTTCTTCTTTGTTTTTTATTCCTAAGCAAGAAGGGGGTCTTCGATGTTGTATCGATTACAGGAGATTGAATGATGTCACAATCAAGAACCGTTATCCTTTGCCTCTTATCGCCTCCCTCCTTGACAGAGTGCGCAATGCCCAGTTTTTCACCAAACTGGACTTGCGAGGTGCCTACCATCTTGTGCGTGTCAAGGAGGGGGACGAGTGGAAGACGGCCTTCTGTACTAAGTACGGTCTTTTTGAGTACCTTGTGATGCCCTTCGGGCTTTGTAATGCCCCTGCGGAGTTTCAGTTCTTTATAAATGAAGTGCTCAAGGACATGCTTGATGTTTATGGGATCGCGTAAATTAATGACCTGTTGATCTTCTCTCCCTCCATGACGGAACATGTGCAACATGTGCGGAATGTGTTGGAACACCTACATGATAATCGCCTATATTGCAAATTGGAGAAGTGCACCTTTCATACACAAGAAGTCCCTTTCTTGGGTTTTGTTGTCTCTCCTTGGGGCCTCAGCATGGATCCCGCCAAGGTTAAGGCTGTTCTCTCATGGCCAGCGCCCCGTACTATTAAGGAAATCCAGAATTTCCTGGGTTTAGCCAATTAATTTTTATAGGCGGTTTATCCAGGGTTTTTCGGACTTGGTTGCTCCCATTACTGCATTGTTAAAGAAGGGTGTTCCGTTTTTGTGGTCCTGTGAGGCAGAAAGTTTTTTTCAGCTGCTGAGAGACGCCTTCACGCGTGCTCCTGTGTTGCGCCATCCGGATCCCGCCTTGCCTTTTGTGGTGGAGGTGGACGCCTCCCAAGTGGCAGTGGGAGGCGTTCTATCGCAGGCGGATCCGGTGTCAGGAGAATGTCACCCCGTAGCCTACTACTCCCACAAATTCACCCCTGCTGAATACAATTATGCAGTAGGGGACAAGGAGCTCCTAGCGATAAAGAAGGCATTCGAGGAGGGGAGGCAATACTTACTAGGCGCTCAATACCCAGCCTTAGTGTACACCGACCACCTTAACCTCCAATATATCAAGTCAGCCAAAGCTTTGTCTATGAGACAGTTACGCTGGTCCCAATTCTTCAGTGAGTACGACTTTACCATCCACTACAGGCCAGGGAGACGAAACGGCAAGGCGGACGCTTTGTCCCGACTGGGTTTCGAACATCCAGTGGAATTAGTAGATCCGCCCAGCATTATTACCAGGGAGAACATCATAGGTGGTGTACGCGGGTTTTTTGGACCAGGTCAAGACAAGCCAAACCTCAGTGAACATGCAAGACATAGTGGGCTCTCAGGGAACAACAACCAAAGAGGGTTACGTTTGCGTTCATGGAGGAGTGGTGTTGCCTACCCGTAGTTGCAAGAGCAGGTCTTGGATTGGTATCATGCACATCCCGTGGCAGGCCATCCAGGAATTAAAAAGACAACTAAAGCAGTGCGTGAACGTTTTGGTGGCCTACTATGCTTAAAGACATAGAATCCTTTGTGAAAACTTGTCATGTGTGTGCACAAAGCAAGGTATCTCACCAGAACCCAGTAGGGTTGCTTATGCCCCTAGCTTCTCCACCGGGCCCTTGGCATACAGTGTCACTTGACTTTATAGTGGAGTTGCCACTCACCAAGAAGAAGAACAATACTTTGCTAGTTATTGTAGACCTGTTCACAAAAACGGCTCATTTTGTCCCTTTGGGTGGTTTACCCACTGCTGTTGAATTGGCTTCAGAGTTTCTGCATCAGGTGGTCCGCCTCCATGGTTTCCCTTCTTAATTAATTTCGGATGGGGGGCCCAATTTGAGTCTCGTTTTTGGAGGTGTTTATGTTCCTTACTCCAGATAGATGTTAGACTGTCCTCTAGCCACCACCCTCAGTCAGATGGGCAGACAGAGAGGGTTAATCAATGTTTCAAACAGTACATTAGGAATCAAGAGGAATAGAGTGGGGTACGAATCAAGTATTCCTCATAATTCTCGATAAGAATAGCGTGGTGAGATTCACATACCATTTTCTTGTACATACTGGCATATTTTGGGGTATAGTGCTCATAATCTTTGTCCTTCTGTTGCACAGAGAGACGACACCAATTTTACCTACCATTTGTATCCCAAAGCCCAGACTGTTAGCTGTGGTAGGTTATATATATATATGCGTTGTGTATTTACACTGTTTTGTAGCAAAGTATAGGTTGTAACGTCTTCCTTCCTTTACAGCCTGCCCACTCATCAAGTATACACGCTGAGGTTCCACAGACAAGACCTGCTATTTCCCCCGTCTTTCCTTGTTTTGTTTCCCTGTTTTCCTCTGGCGTGCCATTCGATACTCTAGAGTCTGATAGAGTCGGAAGGCCGTAGGGGAAGACTGAGGACTACTCTCCAACTTCCTGACGCTCCTGTGGAACGAGCCTGGCAATCATTAAACACAGAGACGGTGTTGCTGGAGGTCTCCAATTCCATCAAAGAGACTCTGGATAAAGGCGCAAAGCTGTTCTGGTCCTTCTAGATCGCTCTGCGGCCTTCGACACCGTGCCCCACGGTCACCTCCTGCAGAGGTTACGGGAGTGTGGACTTGGAGGCATGGTGCTGAAGTGGTTCTCCTCCTTCTTGGAGGATAGAGATCAAGAGGTCTGGTCACCCCCTTTTTCAGCCAGTATGCCACCCTTGAATGTTGGCGTGCCACAGGGACCTATCTTGAGCCCTCTACTTTTAATTTGTACATGGTTCCCTAACCACTCTGGCTGAAGCGAGTGAGGCTACAATTATATCTTATGCCAACGACACTCGACTGCTGCTCACTTGTAAGAAGGGAGAGGAGTTTAATGGGGAGAAGATTAATAAATGTCTGAGAGAAATCTTTGCCTGGTTCAGACACAACCATCTTAAATGTAACCCGGAAAAGTCTGAAATTATCTTCTTTGGTACCCCCCTCTGGATGCCCGTGGATATGTCTCCCCCCAGTCAGCAGTTCAGATTGTAAAAAACTTGGGAGTAAAAATGGACGATGCCTTATCTATGACACCTCAAGTACAGTCGGTAGCAGGTACCTCTTTCTGTCTCTTTAAAATGCTCCGTAGGTTCCTCTTTCTATCACCGACATCTCACAAAAAGATGGTAATTCGGGCCCTTATTACCTCCAGATTGCACTATGCCAATGTCCTTTATCTGGGTCTTCCAAAGTTTTTACTCAATAGACTGCTAGTCGTGCAGAACGCGGCAGTCAGGACAGTTTTGAGACTCAGACCTAGAGACCGGATCTCCCACCACCTGAAGAATCTGCATTGGCTGCCTGTCCGATGCAGAATACTCTTCAAAGCACTGGTCTTGGCTTTCAAAGCACTGCATGGCATGGGGGCACATTACACCTGCAGAAGAGTTTCATACTACGAACCCTTGGAGATCCCTTAGGTCAGCACACCAACACCTAATGGTCATTCCAAAGTGTCTCAAAGCCCGGCATGGCGGTTGCTCGTTCCAAGTGCAAGTGGCTAGATTTTGGAACAAGCTGCCTCTTCCACTTAGGCAGGCAACGAATATACTGGCTTTCAGGAAACAATTGAAAACCTGGATGTTTCAACAAGCAGAATAATGGCTGCCCATCCCGGGACCGCTGTCCCCCCTCTGGCCTATGTATCCTTCTGTCTCAGCGCCGGGATACTCTGTTGAGTAGCTGTGCACTCTGTAAGTCCGTTTATAACATAACATAACTGAGCCGCCTGCCATAGTATCAAGCCCTGGTTGGGGGCCGTCCCTTGCTGGCCATAGTGGACACTGGTGCTACCATCAAGATCCTGTTGCAGCAGGCAAACCAAGAGATGACTCCTCCTCCACCCCGGATACCGGCCAAGATAAAGGTATTCGTGTATGGTCAAACCAAGCCCCTGACCATCACAGGAAAGTTCAAGACCACCTTCTCCCATGACTCTCAGGAAGTGGATGCTCTCGTGTACGGGACAGAGGAAGGGCATGGAATGCTGCTGGGGTGTAGGTCAGCATAAGCGCTGCGCATTGTCACGTTTGCTTTTGGGATAGACAGAGAAGGAATGAGTCAGATCCTGGAAGAATTCCCTAAAGTGTTCAGTGGCATCGGGTGCTTAAACGACAAGCAGATACGCCTTCATATAGATACGCCGGTGCAACCGGTGGCTCTTCGACACAGGCGCGTTGCCTTTCACTTGAGACCTTTTGTTGAAAAATAACTGTGCAAGCTTGAAGAAGCTGGAATAATCGAGAAGGTGAAAGGCCCAACCCCCTGGGTTTCCCCAACTGTTGTGGCCAGAAAACTGAAATAGCCCGAAAAAGTAAGAATCTGTGTGGACATGCGCATTCCTGCCAATGCAATTAAGCAAGAAAGGCATCTAACTCCAACCATAGATGACCTGATAGGGGAACGAGCGAAGCTAGCTGGTTCTCTAAACTTGACCTCCAGGCAGGTTATCACCAGCTGGTTTTAGATAAACAGTCCAGTTATATCACAATGTTCTCAATGTATGTTGTGTTGCGACAGTACAGGAAATTGAGTTTTGAGATATCAAGTGCAGCTGAGGTATTCCAAAATACTATCAGGGAGCTTCTTGCTGATCTCACAGGCATAGTCAATGTCAGTGGTGACATTCTGGTCTATGAAAAATCAGTACCTGAACATAACAGTCGGCTGAGGCAGGTGCTACAACGGATACAGGAGTCTGGGCTCACTCTCCACAGAGAGAAGTGTGAATTCCTGAAACAAAGGTTGCAGATTTTTGGGTACATCTTTTCTACTGAAGAAATTGCTCCAGATCCTCAAAATGTAAAGGACATTAAAGAAGCCCCTGCTCCCACCAATGTAATAGAAGTGTGCAGTTTCTGATTTATGAGAACTCTGAGCAAGGTTATCCGCATAGCTGTGGCCAATGGTGACTCTGTGGAACAATCAATATACTCTTTTTTCAGGGACTATCGCCAAATGCTCCGGGGCACGACTCTACTGGTCATGCCCCGGGGCACGTGTCAATGGGGAGAGTTGTGAGTGACTCAATTCAGCACCACCCCAGATGGGTTCTGGATGAGATCAATGATCATGAGGTTGATTGTCGGAGAAAAAAGTCAAATGCCTATGTTAGCAAGTGGCTCAGAGCTTAAGTGTCCCAGCTAAAAGTAAATGATCTGGTTCTGATTCAAGACCGACATCCAGGAAGCAAATTCAGGCTTCTTTTTTAAAAAAATCCTTGACGCATTGTGCAAATTTGTTGCACCCAAGTCACCACAAAAAGAGGCCTAGAACTGAGTACCCAAAATGTGTCAGCCTTCAAAAAGTATCATGGACATTCTGCAGCGGGGTGTGATCAATCCAATGCTGAGTCTGGTGATCAGGATGCAGAGGACTGGTCGGAAGGTGAACCAGCGGCATCTCAAGCCGGAGGTGCGGAAGTGCCTACCCCACCTCAAGGTGCAAGCCCTGAGTCTTCTGGGGTTCCTGTGACCACGCCAGTAAGCACTGACTGTCGTGAGAGTCGCACTCAGTATAATTTGAGGAAGAACCCTGAGCCATCCAGTAGACTTTCAGATCATCACTGCTAAGACTGCTTCTAAGTGAACTTATGCATGATACCTGGTTTTAGATTGGTGTAGATTTTGGAAATGCTGTGATGACTTATTTCTAGTGATGTTTTTCCTTATGGTTGTTAAGATTTATTTTAGGGAGGAATGTTATATCGCGTTTCACGATTTGTTGTTGGGGGTTGTACTTACTGTGGCTTCCCCCGCGGACGCGTGTTGTTTGGCTTGGCCTGTGTTACGCGGGCGTGTGCAATAAATGACTGTGCGTGTGCATGAGGCGTCGGAGCTGGTACACGCTGTCACAGAATAACAGTCTCTGTTGTGTGCTTCATTTTATTTCGGTCTCACTTTGCTCCCTTCTGTTGTTTGAATCTGAAGGCAGGCTAATGCTAAAAATACCTTGAATAAGACCCCCAGACACAACATTGCGCTCTTCCAAATGGATTGTAGTTTGCAAGTATTTGACTAACAATGCATTTGGAGTTTTGCAATGTATTCCGATCTTGTTACATTATCCGTGATTGCACTTTTTTTCACCTGTTTTGCCAATGTAAATCAGATCACAATGGCAGAGAATGGTGAACAATACATGCTGTGAGCTACAAATTATGACTGTGTTTGAACTGCACAACCTTTACAGATGGTCTCAATCCTATTTCATATAACTACTTCAAGGATATTTCAGCCACATATTTCTTACTTGTGGTAGTTAATTTTCACCCCAAACGCACCTACGATTAAATGGTATTTCCTATTCAAAAATATAAAGCTCCCCCATTTCTGTGAGGAAGGGACTCTCTTTCCTTTTTAGGTAAAAAATATGTCAGGATCACATGAGGATGCCCATCCTACCCCTGCCACAAAGCCCACAATCTGTAATGTAAGCCTAATATTTAGGGCCAGATGTAAAACGAATATTTGCATGCGCAAACGGGTCTTAGACCCGTTTGCGCATACAAAAATCCCTTTGGCCATGAACAAACCCAATTTTGTGAGTCACAGAAGGGTGATAAACCACTCGCAAATGGGAAGGGTACCCTAGGGGACCCCTTACTCTTTGTGACTGGCTCTAAAAATAATTTTTTAAGGGCAGGCAGTGTCCCCAGGGACAACTACCTGCCTGTAAAGAAATAAACGATAACGTTTATTTTCTCTTTTTTTAAATGCATCCCGTTTTCCTTTAAGGAAAACTGGCTGCATTTTAAAAAAACTGCTTTATTGACAAACAGTCTCAGAGATGGAGGTCTGCTAAGCCCAACAGGCCAACATACGTGGGAGGGCCAGCCATTCCCAATGGGGTTGCACATTGCGAGTGCCTCATGAATATGCATGAGGCATGCGATTTGCGAACCCATTCGGCATCGCAATCAGTGCCACAGACACTGTTGTACATACCAATTTGCAACTCGCAAACTGCAAGTTGCAATTGCGATGAAATTTGCGAGTCTCAAATTCCTTTGTTGTACATCTAGCGCTAAGAGTTTATTTGCACAAGTTACATGTCTGAGAAACAGTACCATCAGCACTAAATGAAAAATAATTGTGTTTTCTGTGAGGTCCGGCACCACCAGGAATATCTCTGGTCTATCAGGTAGTACAAATTTGATCTGCCAAAAAGCATCGCTTTGGTCAATATCATCATCAGTAAGTGCCACTTTTCTTGGAAATCTGTGCAAATAGTTAGTATCAAGTGGAATAATGACCAAAACTTTTACAAGAAAAATATATCTAACAGTGGCCAAATAATGTGACAGCTCATTGCCTCATCGATAATGGAGAGTAGGCAGTAATAAAGGAAACATGATACGTCGCTCCCTGAATGATGAACAGGTGAATTATTTGCAGTATCATGCAAAATTGACAGCTCATAGCTAGCTCTGAGCAATCATGGGATATTCTAAGTCCCAGGCACATTCGCCAAATACGTGCTCATGATTATTAAAACCAAGTAGTGATCCTGGCAAAAGGGTATGCTACAGGCCTCTGGAAATAGACTGGTTTACCATTCAATTGACAACAACACACAGAGAGATCACAATCTAGAAAAAGAGGGGCTCATTCACAAGCCCCTTGCGCCACAGGTGCGTCACTTTTAGCATGGAAAGATGTGGCTAACCAATGGCGCAAGGGGCTTGTAAATAAGCCCCAGAGACTGGTGCCATTTATCAGAACTCCTCTTTGGGTGTACAAATGTTTCATTAAATGTTCATGAGGAAAGCATAATGCCATAGATAGTTTCGGAGTTGAGGGGTGCAGAAATTTGCAAAAGATGTGCAGAAAGAAGCAAGAACAGGGCAGAAAGAATCAATAGAGATGCAAAAAGAGGCAAAAGGGGTGCAGAAAGAGATAGGAGATGTGAACAAAGAGGCAAGAAGGGGTACAGAAAAAGGCAGGTGGGGTGCAGAAAGAAGGAAGAGAAGTGCAGAAAGAAGCAACAGAGGTGCTGAAAGAGGTGTGAAGCATGCAGAAAGAGGCAACAGAAGTGCAGAAAGATGGAACAGGGGTGCAGAAAGAGAGGAGAGGGGTGCAGAAAGAGGCAAGAGGGGTGTAGAAAGAAACAAGTGAGGTACAGAAAGAGGCAACAGAGGTGCAGAAAGACGCAAGAGAGATGCAGAAACAAGCGAGGGAAGTGCAGCAAGAGGCAAGATAATTGCTGAAAGAAGCAACAGAGGTGTAAAAAGAAGCAACAGAAGTGCCTAAAGAGGCAATTGAGGTGAAGAAAGAAGGAATAGCAGTGCAGAAAGAACCAACAGAGTTGCAAGAGGTGTGCAGAAAGAGGTAGCAGACATGCACAAAGAGGAAAGAGAGGTACAGAAAGAGGCAGGAAGGATGAAGAAAGAAGGAACAGTAGTGCAAAAAGAGGCAAGAGAAGTGCAGAAAGAAGCAACAGAGGTACAGAAAGAGCCAGGAGGGGTGCAGAAACAGGCAGGAAAGATGCAGAAAGAGGGAACAGAGGTACAGAAAGACTCAAGAGATGAACAGAAACAAGCAAGACAAGTGCAGAAAGAGGTAAGTGAGGTGCAGAAAGCGGTAAGAGATGTGCAGAAAATGGCAAGAGAACTGCAGAAAGAGGCAAGAGGAATGCAAAAAAGGGAGGAAAGGTGCAGGAAGAAGCAAGAGAGGTACAGAAAGAGGCAATAGAAGTATGGAAAGAAGCAACAGAGGTGCACAAAAAAGCAAGAAGTGGGTAGCAACAGGCAAGAGCAGTGCAGAAAAAGGAAGAAGGGTGCAGGAAGAAGCAAGAGAAGTGCAGAAAAAGGCGTGAGGTACAGAAGGAGGCAATGGAACTGCAGAAAGAAGCAAGAGAACCAGGCAAAAAGGATGCACAGAGAGTACAGGTATGCAGACATAGGCAAGAGAGTTGTAGAAAAAGGGAAGAGGGATACAGAAATAGGCAAGAGGGATGAAGAAAGAAGCAAAAGAATTGTAGAAGGAGCAACAGAGGTGTTAAAAGAGGTAAGAGAGATACAGAAACAGACATGAAAGGTACAGAAAGAGTCAAAAAGGGTTACAGAAAATATCAAGAAAGGTACAGAAAGAAGCAAGAGCAGTGCAGAAAGAAGTAAGAAAAGTGTAGAAAGAAGCAAGTGAGGTGGATAAACAGGCAAGAGGGGTGCATAAAGAGGCATGAGGGATTCAGAAATGTGTAAAAGAGGAGGAGAAAGAAGCAAGAGAGGTGGAGAAATTGGGGAGAAGGATAAAGAAAGAGGAATTGGGATGCAGAAGTTTGTAAAAGAGGTGTAGAAAGAACCAACAGAGGTGCAAAAGAGGCAAGAGGGGTGCAGAAATAGGTAGGAGAGATAAAAGAAAGAGGGGTACAGAAAGAGGCAGGAAGGGTGCAGAAAGAAGAAAAAGAAGTGCAGAAGGAGCAACAGAGGTATTGAAAGACACAAGTGAGGTACAGAAACAGGCAAAAAAGGTACAGAAAGAGGCAAAAGGGATACTGAAATGTGCAAGAGAGGAACAGAAAGAAGCAAGAGTAGAGCAGAAAGAAGCAAGAGAAGTGCAGTAAAAAGCAGGTGAGGTGGATAAATAGGGAAGAAGGGTGCAAAAAGAGGCATGAGGGATGCAGAAATTTGCAAAAGAGGTAGAGAAAGAAATAAGAGAGGTGGAGAAATAGGGAAGAGGGGTACAGAAAGAGGCAAGAGGGCTGCAGAAAAAAGCAAGAGAAGTGCAGAAAGAACCAACAGAGGTGCTATAAGAGGCAAGTGGGGTGCAGAAAGAGACAAGAGCAATGCAGAATGAAGAAACAGAGGTGCAGAAACAGGTAGGAAAGGTGCAGAAAGAGGCAAGAGGGATACATAAATTTGCAAAAGAGTTGCAGGAAGAAGCAAGAGTAGTGCATTAAGAACCAACAGAGGTGCAGAAGAGACAAAAGGGGTACAGAAAGAGGCAAGATAAGTGCAGAAAGAAGGAAAAGAGGTGTAGAAAGAGGCAAGAGAACTGCAGAAAAAGGCAAGAGAGGTGCAGAAAGAAGAAAGAGAGGTACACAAAGAGGCAAGCGGGGTAAAGAAAGAGGCAAGAGAGGTGCAGAAAGAAGCAAGGGAAGTGCAGAAAGAAGCAAAAGAGGGATTGAAAGAGGCAAGAGGGGTGCATAAAGATGCAAGAAAAGTGCAGAAAGAAGCAATAGAGGTGCAGAAAGAGACAAGGGAGGTGCAGAAATAGGCAGGAAAGGTGCCGAAAGAGGGTACAGGTATGCAGAAAGAAGAAAGAGAGATACAGAAATTTGCAACAGAGATGCAGAAAGAAGCAAGAACAATGTAGAAAGAACCAACAGAGGTGCAGAAAGAGGTAAGGGGGTGCAGAAAGAGGTAGGAGAGTTGATCAAGGAGGCATGAGGGGTACAGAAAGAGACAAGAGGTGTGTAGAAAGAAGGAAGAGAAGTATAGAAAGAAAGAAGAGAAGTGCAGAAAGGGAAACAGCCTTAATAATAGGGCTTGGCGTAGTTTGTGAAGTAGCGCTTCGCGAAGTGCACTTCGCACTACACGAGCTACGCTTAGTACTACGCGAACTGCGTAGTAGCATGTTCGCACTGTGCAAGATGCTGTTTTCAATGATTGCACAGTGAGGACAAGCATCCGGCACTGTGCAATCATTGAAAACAGCATCTTGCACAGTGCGAGCTGTAGTTTTCTGCCGCTCGAGGAGATTTTTACTCGAGCAGCAGCTTTCTCAACGCGGACTGGTAGTTTCTCATCACGAGTGGTCACGAGCATACGCGACCACTCGCAATGAGAAACCAGACCTCCCCATGTTGAGAATATCGCAGGGAGGGTTATTTTCCACGCTCGCGATCGGCACCTTTATGTTGCTGATCGCGAACGAGGAAAAAGTCTCGCCAGGATGTCATTTTGCTTGCGGCCAACTTGACGTTGAGGACCGCGAGTAAGCAAAAAATGACGGCTGCACTACGCTACGCGTGTTCTCACTGTGCTACATGCAGTTCTCATAGTGCAAAGTTGCGCAAACTTCGCAAACTAGGCGAGCGTAGCGGAG
This sequence comes from Lissotriton helveticus, assembly GCF_964261635.1. NCBI lineage: Eukaryota > Metazoa > Chordata > Amphibia > Caudata > Salamandridae > Lissotriton > Lissotriton helveticus. Next base: position 1,415,205,838 of record NC_136069.1, read on the forward strand.
TGCTTTGCCCAGGCCTACTTAATAATGAAATTATAACGATGAGTGGGCTTAACAACAGATCCTAAACAACTCAATGATCTAAACCACAACCTCCTAAACCACTAGTGGACCTGAACCACGACCTCCTAACCCAATAATTAAGTGACTCTGTCTGTTTTCAATTTTGTAGAAAAATTAAAGATATTATTTTTTTTAATTGATTTGTACATTTCCTTATTTTAATTATGCTGCCATTAAAATAAACTTTGTTTTAATTTACGTTGTGAGGCCAGTAGATGGCACGGTAGGTTTGCTTTTCACTGAAGCGATGCTGACCTGTGCTCGATGCAACTGATCTCTGTGAAATGGTCAGAAAACGGTGGTAGGCCATTTTGTACATGTTTTATTCGAGTCAATTTTTATTTACTGAGAGAACTTATTTTTTTAAATCGCTTTAAATAGTGCATTTTGTGTATTTTTAACGTTTGTCATACAGCCATTTTAGTTAGCATTCTAGTATGTCAATACTGTAAAAACAGATGTTGGACTTATAATTCACAGGTTTAAACCGTCCATTGCTGTCTCTTTGTAAGTTTGTCTGTACTTTTCATAAAAGATTATTTGCTAATTTAAACATTCTTTACTAAAAACAGTTTTCAAAAGAAGTGTCATTTAATGTAATTACTTTATTTGTTTGTGTTTCAATTGTGCATTGTTTTGAACGTAGTGGTAGATTCTGGTTACATGGCTATAGATTAATTTTCATGGTTCAGTAAGTCGTGGTTGAATACATAGTGGTTAGGAGTTTTTCGTTATATAGCCTTTCAGATTTAGGCATTTGTGCAGAAAGAAGCAACAGTTTCAGGAAGAGGCAATAGAGGTGCAGAAAGAGGCAAGAAATATGCAGAAAGAAGCAAGTGAGGTGTAGAAAGAGGCAAGAGAAGATCAGAAAGGGGCAAGTGAGATGCAGAAAGAGGCAAGAGAGGTATAGGAAGAGGCAAGATAAGTGTAGAAAAAGACAAGAGAAGTGCAGAAAGATGCACTTGAGGTGCCGAAAGAGGCAAGAGAGGTACAGAAAGAGGTTTGAGAAGTGCAGAAAGAGGCAAGAGAAGTTTATAAAGAGGCAAGAGAGGTGTAGAAGGAAAAGAGTGAGGTGCAGAAAGGGGCAAGTGAGGTGCAGAGAGAAGCAACATAGGTACATAAAGAGGCAAGGGGAGTGCAGAAACAGGCAAGAGAAATGAACAAAAAGGCAAGAGAGAAGCAGAAAGAGGTAAGAGAAGTATAGAAAGAAGCAAGAGAAGTGCAGAAGGAGGCAAGTGAGGTCAGAAAGAGGTAAGAGAGGTGCAAAGAGAGGCAAGAGATGTACAGAAAGTGGCAAGAGATCTGCGGAAAAAAGCTACTGAGGTGCTGCAAGGGACAAGTGGGGAACAGAAAGGGGCAAGAGAAGTGCTGAAAGATTCAAGTGAAGTGTAGAAAGAAGAGAGTGAGGTGCAGAAAGAGGAAGAAAGATGCAGAAAGAAGCAAGAGCAATCAAGAAAGAGGCAAGAGATGCACAGAAAGAAGAGAGGTTTGTGCACCATTAGTACCAATTTAACACCCACTTTTAGCAGTAAGTAACACTTGACCATTCCAGCTTGGCAAAGGGCCTTCCAGCACGCTGTAACATGTGACCCTGCATTTTTGGGAATATTTGAGCTAGAAACAAGGCTTTTTTTGTTAAAATCTGCAGATTAGGCAGCAGATGATGGAATATTTGGCAAATGTGGAAAATGTTAACTATGTGAAAATTGGTGTAGCCGAAAAGTCACCTAATTCCAGTGGCCCTGCTCATACCTCTGACTAGGTCCAGAAGTTCTCCTCAGTGGTTCCTTCTTTGTTTGTGTCTCATTGAGTTTTTAGTTTAGCTTCTATGGAAATGAGGAAGACTAAACCGGAGGTTACACTCCACAACACAGACTACAATACCACATAATTACTCTCCAAAACACATACTCCCACTCCACATAATTCCTATACACTAAATACCACATACTTTCTATTCATATAATTTCACTGCACAAAATACCATATAATTCCACTACATACAACATACATCCACTGTACACCAAAAAACATTAGTAAAAATCTTTTATATTTACAACGCCAATATCGCTAACCCTAGCATATGCAAGACCTATTACATTACAAATTCTTCTTTAACTGGTAGTTGCGTTTGCAGAGTGGTGCAGAAAGGGGACTGGGCCTCCAACCAGAGCTCAGGAATTCCACTGCCTAGGACTTACTGGATGAACCAGGAAGGCTTTTGGACCCCAAAATCCCTCAGGACTACAGTGGACTTCATCCCCCAACAAGTACTGGCCAGGAGGCACGTTTGCAGAGTGGTAGAGAAAGGGGAGGGCATGGCCTCTGAAGACCTCTTAGCAATACCACTGTGTGGGACTTATTGGAGGTAATATGAGAGGTAGTTGGGCCCCAAGGATTGCAGGCCATGGCCGATTTGCCCACCACTCTGTAAACATGCCCCTGACGTGCTCTTGGATAGGGATTGAAGTCCCCTTCGCTTGTGGGTGCCTTTGGTGGCCTGCTAGCCTACCTGATTCCTCCAGTAAGCCCCAGACAGTGGGATTGTTGAGAGGTGGACACAGGCCATGCCCCCTTTGTCCATCAGTCTGCAAACGCAGCTCCTGGAGCGCTCCTGGTTGGGGGATGAAGTCCCCTTGCCTCCTGAGGTTCCCTGGGGGCCAACTAGCCCACCAGGTACCTCCAGTAAGCCACACACAGCTGGATTGCTAAGAGTGGTCTGAGGCCACGCCCCCTTTTTAAACCACGCTGCAAACATTCCTCCTGGTGCACTGCTGCTCAGGGGATGAAGTCTCCTTGTGTCCTGTGGTCCTCAGGACACAGGAGGACCTCATTGCCCCACCAGCAGTACACCAAGAGGCGTGTTTGCAGAGTGGTATAAAAAGGGGCATGGCCTAGGACCACCTGCTAACATGCAGCTCCCTTTGCCCAAAAGCAATTCTGCTTTGCTTCTTAGAAGCGATAGCAGTGTTTGCTATGGCAGGGCGGGAGCCTTTGCAGGGGCCGGACTTTTGGGTCATGGTCCCCAGGTCCATCTAGGGCTCCAGGAAGGGGGCTGCACCCCAGAGGAGTCCCAGGGAGGTGGTGGTCCCTGGGGCCGGGGTCTGCTAAGGATCCCTGAATGTACATATTCAATGCCCCAGGGAGGTGGTGGTCCCCAGGGCAGTCTCCAATCCTTCAACTTAGAACACGCATGGCACATGGCCAATGCTTTTTAGAAAAACAAAATTCAGGAAGAGGCCCGTGTGGCCCCCATCCCCAGGCCACTTCTGGCCCCACGGACCCCATCCCCTGGGCGACTTCTGGCCCCAGGAAACCCATTATCTGGGGCCTGGCCAGCCTTGTTTATTTTTTTCAGGAGGGAGGCAACGTGGACCCTCCTTCCCTGGGCCACTTCTGGAACCAAAGACCCCATCCCCTGGGGCCTGGCCTAAGCGTTGGGGACTACGTGGGCCCCCTCCCAGCAAGATGGTGGTCCCTGGGGCAGTCTCACAATCCTCCAACTTGAAAGGCACCAGGGGGTGCTTTTGCAGAGTGGTGCAGGGAGGGAGCAGGGCCTTTGGCTAGATGCTGTCTTTTCTTTTTTTTAAATAGTTTTAGAAAGGTGGCTATGTGGCACCCCTTCTTTTATTATGTTTTGGGCCCCAGGTACCCCATCCCCCAGGACCTGCGCATTTTTTGTTTAAATGAAAAAACAGTAAGAGGGCTGTGTGGCCTCCCTTCCCTGGGCCACTATTGACCCCAGGTACCCCATCACCTGGGGCCTGGCCTCATTTTTTTATGTATATTTTTTTTTCTGGGGGGGGCCACATGGCCTACCTCCCCTGGGCCACTTCTCGCCCCAGGGACCCCATCCTCGGGGCCTGGCCAGCCATCTTTTTTTTTGGGAGGGGGCACATGCCCCCCCCCTGAGGCCATTATTGGCACCGGGGACCCCATCCCCTGGGGCATGGCCAATGTTTTTATTAAAAAAGACATTTTGGGAGCAGGGGGCCAAGTGACCCTCTTCCCTGAGCCACTTGTGGCCCCGCTGACCACATGCCCATGTCCAAGGTTGGGCAGGCCCCATCCACTGGGGCCTGCCCAACCTTGTTTATTTTTTTGAAGGGGGGCAGTGTGGCCCCCCATCCTGAGGCCATTTTTGGCCCCGGGGACCACAAATCCGGGGCACGGACAATTTTTTTGTTTGGGAGGGGGCAGCGTGGTTTCCCTTTCCTGGGCCACTTCTGGACCCGGGGACCCCATCCCCTGGGGCCTGACCTCAGTGTTGGAGACCGTGGGGGGAGTCCCAATGCCCCCACAGTTTCTGCTGGCTTCCCACCTCCTGTGGGAGCTGGCATTGCTTTTGGGCAAGGGGAGCTGCTAACATGCAGTTCCCTTTGCCTAAACGCAATTCTGCATTGCTTCTTGGAAGCGAGAGCAGGTTTCCTGCTCTCTCTTCCTAGAAGCAAAGCGGTGTTTGCTATGGCAGGGAGGGAGCCGTGCTTCTGCCCTGCCATAGCAAACGACAATGTCCCGGGGGTGGAGACCCCGGGACATTGCAGGGTTAGCCCTGGGAGGTGGTGGTCCCCAGGGCCATCTAGGGCCCAACATGTTTGAAGCCCTGGAGAGGTGATGGTCCCCGGAGTTCCGCAAAAGCCCCCCATATATACATATTCAATGTCCCAGGGCAGTGTGGGGGAGCTCCAGATCCCCCACACTGTCATTTTTTAAATAGTCTTGGGGAGGTGGGGGTCCCCAGGACTATGGGGGGCCTCATGGCCCTCACATTTAAATCATGTAGCCTCAGGGAGGTGGTGGTCCCCGGGGCATGGGGGGCCCCGCGAGGCCCCTATGCCCTAAAATGTAAATGTTCAGTGGAGGTCCCAAAAGGCATTTTCTCCATGTTAATTTCCATGGGAAACTTTAGACATGGCCACAGCCTGAACTGCTACATGGAATTAAACCAAATTTGGCAAAAAAGGTAGCTCTTGGTTCAGAAGGCACGCTTTTTTTAAAATGGTGTCAATCCGTTCAGTAGATTTGAGATATTTATAAATTTAGAGATATCGATATTTGAGAATTGTGAGATCTGACTGGCTGAGGCGTTCGGAGCACGAGCTTGCCTGGGATTGGCTGCCAACACTTCAAACTAGGAAGCCTTGGGAACCATTTTGTGACTCTGTTAAGTAGAAGAGGGTAGGGTAGGAACAGTGTGACCTTCCTAGCATGGTCAGGGGTTTCACAGGGAGTCGGAAGGTAAAGAAACATATATGTTTCCGGCAGGATTCCCGTAGGGCTGGGAAAGCACTGCTGGAAAAAGAAAAAACAGAGAGCGGTGTGGAGCCTTTCTTTTAAATAGGCCCTCGTGTGGGCTAGTTCCCAGTAGCAATGTTTAATTATAATGTGGGGTTTATTTCTGTGATGGGGAGCGACACTTTGTTGGAGCAAATATAATTATATGGGGGGTCATATCTTCCATCCCCCTCCACTTTGAGGAGCAGTACGTCTTTGGAAGTATACGTAAAATGTAAGTGTGGAGGGGGGAAGCTTCCCCAGACTGCAGGAAAAAGAGAAACGGAGCGGGGTGTGTTGCATTTAATTAAGCCCCCGGGTGGGCTAGTTCCCGGTAGCAATGTTTAGGTATGATGCGGGTTTTACTTCTGTCACATGGACTGCCATTTCCTTGGAGCAAATATAATGATATGGGGGGATTCACATCTTTCCTGCCACACAGCTCCGAGGAGAAGCATGTTTTTGGAGGTATACGTAAATTGTAAGCGTGGAGGGATGAAGCTTCCCCGCACTGTCCCAGGGGGCACTACTTTTTTGAGCAGTCATGATTTAAAATGCAGGGGTCTGTTGCAGATTGCCAGCCTCGATGAGTACGATGTTCGCAGGCTTTAGATTGGATGGAGGTGCATCGTCCAATTTTTGTTGAGTAGCTTTCCATGGCCCGGGGTATCGTTATGTCAGAGGGCCAGTTTCAATAATGAGTAGTGGTGCCTACGCCATGGATATTGTAGTTTGCCATGGGAAGATAGGATCTATGCAGAGTTGCAGCTCTGTCATAGTAAACTTTTGCTTCGCTTGATGGAAGCGAGAGGAGGAAATTTGCTCTCACTTTTATGAGGCAAAGCAGATTTGCTTTTGGGCAAAGGGAGGTTGCATTGAGCTGCTGGCTTTGTTGAAAAGGAATACTGGGTAACATTAACAAAAGGATGCAGGTCACACGTTCACCAATTTTTATCCCAAGAGTTTTTGCAAAATTGAATTAGTTATCAATTTCTGAAAAAACCTTGTTTTCCACTTTTGTGATGTTGCAATGGTTAAATGGTCTTCTGTGTAATGTATAGGGATGAATTGGGGTGCTTTATTAACTCCAGTGAGATGAAAAAAATGAAATGTTGTTTCCACACTTCGTGCATTGGTTTGTGCACCCTTGTGAAGCATACTTTAAGGTATTTAGAGGCAACAAGCTTGTGTTTATTTTATTTTATTTATTTATTTATACAAAATTTATAGCGCGCTCAGTTACCCAGGAGCATCCCGGCGCGAAACAGAAGAAAAAGAAAGACAACTGCACAAGGCTACGCAGGAAACAAATGAGTCTTAAGAAGTTTCCTGAAAAGAAGGATCTTGGACTCCGAACGGATCTTAAGGGGCAGGGAATTCCATAACGACGCCACTTGCACTGGAAAACGTCTGCCTCCAGAGCGAGCCTTCCTGACTCTGACTGACTGCAGAAGATGTCCTTGATCCGAGCGCAAGGGCCGTGTGGGCTTGTAAGGGCGTGCCATGGTGGAGAGAATGGGGGGGGCCTTACCATGTAAAATCTTGTGGGCCGTGCACAACGCTTTAAATTTCACCCGTTCCCTAACTGGGAGCCAGTGCAGCGTTTTCAGGGCCGGGGCAGCTGACTGTCTTCTGGGCACATCCAACAACAATCTAGCGGCTGCATTTTGTACTTGTTGGAGAATTTTAAAAGTCGCTTCAGGGGCACTGAGAAACATTGCGTTCCCATAATCGAGCCTTGACAAGATTAAACCGCGAATCAGCAGCTTCCTTGCAGGATCAGGGAGCAACGGCAACACCTTGCGGGCTGACCGCAGTAGCCCAAAACAGACCCCGCGGTCTTCCTAGCATGGGTCCTGAAGGACAGATCTTCATCCAACCAAACTCCAAAGGTCTTAATCTCCTTCTTGGGAGATGGTGGATCACCCAGAGACCGGGGCCAACAGCTAGGGACAACGGAGGGACTAGATTTGCCTAGGAGCATCAGCTCGGTTTTTTCTCCATTGAGCTTTAATGCAGAGCGGGACATCCAACGATGGACATTTGCAAGGCAGTCATGCAGAACCTCAGGTTGTTCCCCCAGCTTGGTGAGGCCTACCACCAGCTGAGTATCATCAGCATAGCTGATAATCTTTACTCCTGAGGGGGCGACCACTCTTTCAAGGGGAGTCATGTATATATTGAATAAGGTAGGGCTCAAAGATGAGCCCTGCGGGACTCCACATTGAAGAGGTATATCACAGGGGTGACAGATAAAGAGACTGGGAATAACGCATTCCTTAGGCCCCCCCGCCCCACCCCCCACCCTCTTCCTCCCAGTTTCTAACAGATTTTCTCCCATGGATTGTAAAAGGAAGGTAACAGTGGCACTAGTGTGTTGACTGTCAATGGGCTGCTGGTGGCATGTGACTGGCAAAAAGAAAGTTATAATCAATTTCTGTGCCATATAAAAAAGCCGGACACAGGGGCATCTTATTGAGGAAGCGGCAGAGAAAGGCGTTAGCATTATTGCCTTAATGTGTCTTCCGCCACTTTGGAAATGCGAGGCTGCACTATATTAACAAGGATATGGTGGAGCCTTGCATTTGTCACTGCAATGATGCTAAGTTTCACAACTTTGCACTAACGCTGGCACCCTTGCACCAGAGTGTAAGGGTGTCTGTGAGCAGGGAGGTTTGTTTATGTATAGAAAGGTGTCCTTTCCACACATAAACAAACCTAAAATGCTAGTTTGTAATTTAGGTGTGTGCTGCTTCATGCAGCACAGATCTAAGTTACAAAACGGCGTTTTGAAAAAATGTTTGTTTATGTACAGGAAGGGACACCATCCTGTACATAATGAAAGTATGGTATTTTGCTTTTTGCATGTGTGTTGCACATGGTAGTGCACATGGAAAAAACAAAAACGAGTAGAAATAAAGCCTTTCTCCTCGTTTCGCTAAATTAAGACCAGGGTTTTACTGGTCTTAACTTTATCGTTGCCTTTTATTAACGCTGCCCTTATTAATAGGATGCAGCATCAAAATCAATTGCTGTTGATTTGGAATGCCCCTCACAATACCCACTGGACACCACTTTCACGGATAACATAGTGTGAAAGGGGGCTTTATTAACAAGGCTGTGGTAAGCTACGTTATGTGGCTTAATACTGCCTTGTTAATAAGGCGACTCCACTATTGCCACAACAACGTCAGTGAAAGTGACGTTGTGGTGGCAATAGGGGCTTGTAAATATGCTTCACAGTTGTAACTTATATATCACTCCAATTTACATTGCTCAACTATTGGTGAAAACATTTAATTTTGCTAAGGTATGTCTGTGTTTGAACATGTATTTTCACACAAGTTATATATTGGAAGATGCGATAGCTATAAAAAACAGGTATACAAGTAGGTGTATGTTTCTTCCAAGTATGCTGCCACTACGAAAAGGCACAGGAGATGTATGCATTGCAATAGTAATATACTGACATTGTCAACTGTAACTTGAAAAGAGATTCTGGTTCGCATTTGCTTAGGCTCAACATTGTTAGTAGTTGGTGGGTAGTGAACTTGGGGCGAGCAAATGACGTTAAAAACATGGTGGTAAAGGAATTACCGACACTCGACACTCCCTCCTCCTCTGCCTTTGATCCGTTAAAAACCTGCCTCAGGAACATCTCCAAATGGATGGATGCCTTACAACCGCGGCGGAAAAGCTCTAATATGGTGACGGTGTCTCTCAGACACCGTCAGCCAGATTAGGATGGGATGGGAAACATGCTTTTCCGCGTCGGCCTTTCTGCCGTGGAAAAGCATGTGTAACTTCACTGCGGGGGCCCGTTGCGGGCCCCCTAGGTGAAGTGGGGGTGGGGGGTGCACATGGGGGGTACCTATGGTACCCCCCTGCATTTGTATGTGGAAAGCGGCAGGCACCGCGCGGTGCCTGCCTCTTTCTGCATACAAATGCAACACCTGCATTTTTTACATTGCTGCGGGTGCAGCTTGAAGCCGCACCTGCCGCAATGTAAGTAATAGAGGATGTGACCGCCAGGGTGGCGGTCACATCCTAATCGTACAGGAGGGAACGCCGCAGCCCATGCGGACGTTCCCTCCTCCTCAGTGATCGCGGACGGACGAAAGTCCGTCCGCGATCATAATCGGCCCCTGAGTCTGGGATTAACAGCAGCTACTGGAGTTTGTTTAAAAAAACAGTTTAAAATAGGAGCAGAAAGTTAGAATTGACGTTTAATATAACTTGTGTATAAACTAAAGAGTATTGAACAAAGCAAAGTGTGGTTGTCTGTTACTAAAACGTACTTATCGTCATTTGATAGCAAAATGCAAAAACAAAGAATGCAATTCATGAATAAAAGTAGTTTCAAGGTAGTTAAATGTATAAACTGGGTAATGTTTTATGCAATCATGGAGGCTGTGTTATACAGAGATCAATCAATCAGACATTAGCAACAGAATTATGTAATCCCCCGGTTGTATTTCGCACTAAATTAATGATTGAGGCAGTACGGGCGCACTGATGGATTCCCTCAGGTACTACTCATAACCTCCAACAATGACAGAGAAATTACTGTCAAAGTCATTATTTTACTTAGAAAGTTTCCGTGCAGTATTATAAACAGGAATGCATAATCTTTTTAATATTATAGTTACTTAGACAGAAACTATGCAGTTATAGTATCAAGTAGGTAGGACTACCACACAAATAAAATCAATCATGGATTACTTATGCAGTTATGCAATGAGCGAGGGAGGGAGTACTTTTGCAATGAAGCATTCATAGAGGGACTATGCAGTTGTGAATTTTTTAATGTCGTTTTTTCAACATATCCATTCAGTGATGTACAAACAAAGTATTTATTTATTTATTGTGGGAGTACACTGTGACTCATAGAAACTGTGCCCCACCAGCCCGCAGCATGCCCTATGCGAGCCGCCAGCGCTTGAGGGCCACTAATCTGTATTCCAGATTCTTTAGTCCTGGCGCCAACAGGCTCCCAACCCCTTTAAGGTAAAATAGGATGACAGTTGTAGAATATACACGGTGACTCTATATTATATCATAGGAGAAGGAGAATAAGGTGGAAAAGACAGAAAAAGTTAAATGACTAAATGTTATCAAGCGTCTTACTGTTTTCAAGTTTCTGTTCTGTGGAACTCAGGAATGTTCAGTCCTGGCACAAATGGGCCTCCAACACCTCCGAGGTGGAATAGAATGATAGTAGTAGAAAGAATATACACGGTCACCCTATATCATCTCAGAAGAGAAGACAAAGAATAGGAATTAGAAGAGAGGAAAAGACATGACGAAATGTCACTCGGAAATGTAGGGATTCTCAAGGCATTCAGTTAGGAACTATGGGGCATATTAGCAAGGAAGTGGCGGAGAAAAGTGTTAGCCTTCTTGGCTTAATGCCTCTCTAGGCCACTTTGGAAAAGCGAGGCTGCACCATATTATCAAGGATATGGTGCAGCATTACGTTTTACCCTGCGATGGCGCTAGGTTTTACAACTTAGGGCCCGATGTAGGTAAAATAGATTTACCGATTTTTAATTACCGAATCATACCGATTCGGTAATTAAAAATCGGTAAATCTAAGGGGTGGAGATGTAGGAACATCCAGATGTTCCTTTTACCGAATCGGTAAATATCTGTATTTACCGATTCGGTAAATACCGACGGGTAATGCCCCATTCATTCCTATAGGCTTTGAAGCCCATAGGAATGAATGGGGCATTACCGGTCGGTATTTACCGAATCGGTAAATACAGATTTTGCCATGGGTGCAGGGGGTGTCACTTTGACACCCTCTAGCACCCCCAAAAAAGATTTGGGGGCCATGTGGCAGGCATACCTGCCCTAAGGGCAGGTCTGCCTGTCATATGGCACACATGTGCATGCACACCTGAATCGGTATTTTACCATCAAATATATTTGATGGTAAAATACCGAATCGGTAAGGGTTGTGGGACTTTACAGATTCGGTAAATTTACCGATCGGTAAATTTACCGTATCTGTAAAATTATGGGCCCTACATACCAATTCTCATTTACCGGTCGGTAACGGCCGAAAATACCGATTTTTGGCCGTTACCGACCGACCTACATCTAGCCCTAAGTGCCAACGCAGGCACCTTTGCAACAGAGTGCAAGGGTGTCTGCGAGCAGGGAGGTTTGTTTATGTACAGGAAGGGACACTTTTCTGTACATGGACAAACCATGGGATTTTGCTTTTTCCATGTGTGCTGCACAAGGCACAAGGCAGCACACATTCTTTGAGTGTTCTGTGCAAACACGCAGAGTAACACCTATAGAACGCCTTTTCAACACAAAGTGGTATGTACGTTGAGGTCGTATTTACATGGAACAGAAAAGGTACACACACTGCCTTTTCCTCTGTAAATATGAAAAAGTGTCTAGAACTATAATTATGTTACAAAAAGTGACATATTGTTGGTACACAATGCTTCTTAATTTGCCCCATAAGTACTTAGGTATTGGCAGACTGTTACAATTACAACCTATTGTTAGTTAAATGTTTGAAAAATTGCATGAGAGTGATAGGAGGTAAGCATAGACTTATGTCTGCAAAGATGCTCAAAGAAGAATGATTAAAATGATTGCGGTTCTTCAATAGGTACAATAAAAAATATTATGAACTGTTAGAACTGGGGGTCTCTAGTTGGCAGAGGTAGGTACCACTGTTCAAATAGGTCCTAGACCTGAATCCAAATCTAGAGTTAATCAGACTTATAATCATTAGTTACTTGTTATAAGCTTTCATTCACTTGCTCATGGTATCTAATCCAAACATTTATACAAAAAATGCATCAACCCAACGTGACAAGCTGGAGAATAAACACATTTTTAATTCTACCAAAATATTTCTTTTGTAATTGAAAAGTAATTCATGACATCCAGGTACAAGATAGAGGATGCTCGAGGGGACGTGCAAAGAAGTAGTGCTCGGGAAGTAAAGCTAGTGAGTGAAAAAGGGGGCAAAAATTAGTGACATTATTTAAAAAAGAGAAAACAAAGACTGGTTCATTGATTCCAGACACTCATTTCTTAGCCACATACAATATTCAAAACCTAGTGCATTAATTATTAATTTCCAATTAATTATTGCACATTTGCACAGTAGGTGTTTTTTGTGGTCCAAGGGGGTACAAAGGGGGCGTCGACGTTTCGACCCGACTTAATGCTTGTGGGTTAGTAGTAGCCTCAGCCTGCAGGTCTTCTTCAGGACTATTGTTTTTGATACCGTACTGTACCCAGGTCCAGGACCAGTTTGGGTCACCCCATTTTTGATAATGGTGACTGTCTAAATAGGGATCCTTGCTTCTAGTCAGGGTAAGGAGGAAACACTCTTTAGATAACCTTTGCTCACTCCCTTGGTAGCTTGGCACAAGCAGTCAGGCTTATCCAAAAGTAATGTGTAAAGTATTTGTACCAACACTCACAGTAACACAGTGAAAACACCACAAACTGACTCCACAACAGTTTAGAAAAATAAAGGCATTTAATCTAAACTATACAAGACCAAAATGACAAAAATACAACATACACAGTTCAAGAATATGGTTGCAAAAGAGTTCTTAATGTTCTTAAGGTTAGAAATAAATTGATCCACAGTTGCATCACGTTTTTGCCACAGTACCTTTGTTAGCGATAAAAAGTTCCAAGCACAGAAGCTGTAGCGGTGAAAAACAAGCGATGCATTGCTCCTGAGACCCTGGGGAGGCGTTAGTGACAGCCCCGCTGCAGCAGCGGGCGTGTTGCGATGAATCCGGTCTGTATGGGGAGGAAGGCCACTTGTATGGATTCCGGTGCGTAGGTTCTGTAGGAAGTTTTCTCCCGCAACGGCAAGATGCGATGATTCTCAGGTGTTGCAACGATCTCCGCGGCGAGGATGCACGGTCCAGAGTTGATCTTTCTCTCGGAGCTCCTCGATGCGATGGATCTGCGACGATTCCCGCAGCGACGTGATGCGATGATTTCACCCAGCAATGACAGGCTCTGCGACAATGTTCGCAGCGGCGGAAATCTTCCCGCTAACGAAGGGTGTGTCGTCTTCAGGCAGTGGCGATAGGCGCTGTGACGATCTCGGTCTTTGTAGCGGCGGGAATTTTCTCGCTCGGCCGGGTTTGCAATAGATTTTCTGTAGCAAAGTCTTTAAAAGCTTGATTTCCTGCTCCCGAACACAGGTACAACTTCCAGAGGCACCACACATGGGCCACGCACTCCAGGAAGGACAGAGCTCTCTCAGCAGAGCTCAGGGAAGCTGGGGGTGAAGTCTTTTTGTTCCTGGGACTTCAAAACAGGGATCCAGATCTTCTCAGGCCCTTGGAGATTCCTTCAAGCAAGGGGACACAGCACAAAGCAAAGTCCTTCCCCTCTCCTTGGCAGCAAAGCAACAGCAGGTCAGTCCGGCAGAGCAACAGCAGGACAGTCTTCCTTCTTCAGTTTCAGCTTTCTCTGTGGCAAAGGTTTCTTCTTGATTCCAGGATGATCTAATTTTCTGTAGTCAGGCGTCCTGTACTTATACCCCTAAAAGTCTTTGTTTCCTTTGTGCAGGAAGACTCTGAGCCCGGTCAGAACCAGTTCTCGGTGTTCCTTGATGTTATATCCTTTGCTTTAGCTTTCTTTAGTTTATTTGCCTTATTGTTCATATTACCTTATGTATAGTATTTTCTTTAAGAACTACTCTAGTGTATTCATATCTATGTCATAGTTGCTGAGCAATATTGGAATGTTGGGGCTCTTGCTGCTCAATTGAGACTGGAGCTTGACAGAGTGACACTCTGGCAGTTTGAGAGCTGTACTTGTTCTTATGAATAAATCTTCTTTAACCTACAAGATTGGATCTGTCTTCTCTGGATGTAACATAAATTTGGCGACGGATAGGCTCAAAGCCCATCTTGATCAATTAGGCAGTGAAGGTGTGATTGAACAAATCAATTCATCCTTATGGATTTCTCCAATAGTCGTCGCTCTTAAAAAGAATTGTGACGAAATTAGGCTCTGCATTGATCTCAGGTCTTTAAATAAAAATATTCAGATTGACTGTTTTCCTTTGCCTCGAATTCAAGATATGCTTGCTCTGCTTAAGGGTACAAAAGTTTTCTCTACGATAGATTTAAGGGCCGCTTACCATCAAATTGAGCTGAACGAGGAGTCTAGGAATCTCACCGCTTTTAATACTCCATTTGGTCCTTTTAGATTCTTAAGATTACCCTTTGGCCTGGCCTCAGCGGCCTCAGTTTTTCAAAAATTAATGTCCCAACTCTTTGGCAATGTTAAAGATGTGTTGGCTTACCAAGATGACATATTAATTTCCACTAATACTGTTCAAGAGCATTTTTCCAAGTTGGATCAAGTATTAGGTAGTTTGAACAAACATGGCATGACTATAAAAAAACAAAAGTGTAAATTTTTTCTTGATAAGGTGGAATATTTAGGTCATGTCATTTCACAAGAAGGCTTCAGTCCTAAACAAGACTTGCTTAAAGCTATTCGAGAGTGTGCTCAACCATCTAATAAGGATCAATTGAGGTAATTTTTGGGGTTGAGTGAATTTTATTCAAGGTTTGTACAAAACTTTGCCCTTATTAGTGAACCTTTAAGACTTTTAACAAGGAACAAAGTCAAATTTGTTTGGGATAACGATCACAATTCAGCTTTTAAATAACTAAAAGATTTGATTATTTCTGCTCCTGCACTTAAACCTTTTAATGAAGCTCTCACTTCTTACATTACTGTTGATGCCAGTAACACTGGTCTGGGTGCCATACTTAGTCAGTTGGATAATGGGGATGAAAGTATTATTGCTTTTGCGTCTAGACAGCTTTCTACTTCAGAGAAAAACTACAGTACTATAGAAAAGGAAGCCCTAGCATGTGTATGGGGTGTTAAACATTTCTCTACTTATGTATGGGGCAGAGAGTTTGTACTTATTTCTGATCACAAACCTCTCAACTTCATTTGGAATGACAAAGGTCTAAGAAATGCTAGCCCTAGATTGGTTCGCTTATTCTCTAAATTATATGATTTCAATTTTGTAATGAGACATATTCCTGGAGGAAAGAACTTTAAAGCAGATTTTTTATCAAGATATCCTGTAAACATCTCAGAAGGTGACTCTATTCTTGATGATAAGGAAGTTGTAGTAAGTTTGGTTGATGGTCTAAAGATAACTGAAGGGGTCAGCTCTAAATCTGACTGGTTACGTGCTTCAGAAAAGGATAATTCTCAAATTCTTTTGAAGAAGTTGATATCTGATGGTTGGCCAAGAGAGAATCAAATTGACAAGGAAATGATTTCTTTTTCTAAAATTAAGGATGAATTAAGTCTTGTAGAAAATCTTGTCATGAGAGGATCTTTACTTGTTCCCCCTATGTCTATCAGAGATAAAGTGATTGCATTAGCTCACAAGGGGCATGGAGGAATTACTAGTACAAAGAAAAGACTAAGGCTGCATTACTGGTGGCCGGGAATGGATGTTTCTGTTGAAACATTGTTGAACAATTGTATTGAGTGCTCTCATGCTGAAAAATCTTTACGCACGGTCAATTCTCCTTTGTCTCCAGTTAAATTTCCTGGAAATCCCTGGGTGAAACTGGGTATAGATTTTTTGGGACCAATTGGGGGTCTAAACCAAGGTTTTAGGTTTATCTTAACTGTTGTGGACTATCACTCTAAATGGGTGTCTTTCAAATTTATGAAGGATCCCAATACTGAAAATGTAATCAGTTTTTTTGACCAAATTATTTAGGTCGGAGGGAATCCCAGGTTTTCTTATTTCAGACAATGGAGTGCAATTTGTCTCACACAACATGAGAGATTTTTTAAATAATCTTGGAAACAAACATCTAACTACTGCTTTATACAGTACACAAGGTAATGGTTTAGTGGAGAGGGTGAACCGCATTTTAAAGGATTCTGTCCAACTTGCTATTTCTTCTGGTCAAACTGTACAAGATTTTGTAAGTGATAGGGTATAGTCATATAATAATACTCCTCAAATGTTCCTTGCTGTTCTTCTAGCACTGCATTTTCTGTAAGTAATGATTTAACAGTTCCCAATAATGTTTTGGATGGTTCTGAACTTGTCTCGAATGACACTTCCATTAGAGTCAGTTCCAGGTTGAGAGCTACTCCAAAATATCTTGATGACTATGTGACTTAATATTTTTCTTTTCACAGGAGAGGAGGTGTGTTATATCCTTTGCTTTAGCTTTCTTTAGTTTATTTGCCTTATTGTTCATATTACCTTATGTATAGTATTTTCTTTAAGAACTACTCTAGTCTATTCATATCTATGTCATAGTTGCTTAGCAATATTGAAATGTTGGGGCTCTTGCTGCTCAATTGAGACTGGGGCTTGACAGAGTGACACTCTGGCAGTTTGAGAGCTGTACTTGTTCTTATGAATAAATCTTCTTTAACCTACAAGATTGGATCTGTCTTTTCTGGATGTAACACTTGAGCACTTTGTTTTCCTGGCTTCTCCTTTCCTTTCAGAGTGAGGGGCAGGGTCGTCAGCAGCCCAGCAGGAGGTGGAACCAGCATTGTGGAAGGCAGGCACAGCCCTATTCAGACCCAGGTGCTATCTCCTCCCACCACTCAAGTTGCAAATGCAGTCATTCAGCCTAGGGCTGACTCAGCCAGCCTCCTGGGGAATACCCAGCCCCTGTCACTCTCAAACCAGACAGTCAATTCACAAACACGCCACAGCACACAGAAAGGTCAGACAAGAGAACAGCAACTTTCTAAAAGTGCTATTCTCAAAGACAGGAGTTAAAAACCACCTTTACTAAAAGATGTGTTATTAAATTCTGAGTTCAGGGATACCAGACTTTTATGTCCTATCTTGCTCTTATGGGAAGATATGCTGGTAGCCACTGTAGCCAGCATCCCCATGATAGCCTATGGAGCAAGATAGCCTTGCAGCAGTGAAAAACGAAAATTGCTGTAATTCACTACCAGAGCATGTCACCTGCACAAGTACATGCTCTACCTTTAACATTCACTGCACCCTGCCCAAGGGGGTACCTTGGGCCTTCCATAGGGGTGACCAATGTGCACAGAAAGGAAAGGGTTAGGCCTGGTTAGTGGGGACACTGACCAGGAGGACATGGCAGTTCACAGACTTCACACAGTCAGTACGGTGGCAGGCCTGAGACACCATTTTATGGCTACTCCTGTGGGTGGCACAATCAGTGCTGCAGGCCCACTAGTAGCATTTGTCATTACCAGCCCTGGCACACCCAGTGCACTTTACTAGGGACTTCTTGGTGATACAAATATGCCAATCATGTATATCCATTCCAATCACAATAACAATTTACACAGGGAACACTTACACTCTGACACTGATCAGCAGTGGCAGAGTGTCCAAAGCATCTAAACCAGCAAAAACGAAATCCAGCATAGCATCAAAAATACAGGAGGTAGAGGCAAAAAGATAGCAGGAAACCACGCCAATGATGCCAGGTCTAACATGAACCAATCAAATCTTTTTTTTCAGGTCACACAATATCCTATGACAGTGAGATTCCAGAACTATATTGGTATAAACTGGGTGTTTTCAAGACTATATATAATAGTTTGTAGCTTCTTGCAGATTTGTTTGCATAGTATATAAAGAAATTAATTAATACTGTACTAGGATTAATAGTTAGGCCAATCCTTAACTATACAAGTAATAACTACAGTAATTTCAGTACTGCAGAAAGAAAAGAAGATACATTTCTAAGTACTTATATTTTGGCAAACTGAGAGGACATGTTTATTGATTAGTGAAGGGAAGGGATGGGGCCTGATGTGACATGTGCAAACACACTCTGTGACGTGTTTTAAGTTATGGAGTTTGTCTCTTTTAATCCTGAAAGTACCTAGGCCCTACTAGCCAACCATGTCTCTCAAGTAAATACAATATAGGTGCGTTGCAGAGAGGTGCTCTGAAGCTGTGTCCTAATTTATACCTCTCTGCAATGCAAATCTCTGGAACTTTCTGCACATATCTGGTGAGTTAGTTGGCCCCCAGTGACACTCAGTATTCATGTTAACTTTATCCTGTAACTTAAAATACCCACAGAGCATCTTTCCACACATATCTACTCCGTCCATCTCCTCTTTCTTCACCTGTGTGCAAACTTAGGCCATTGTGTATTTCAATACTTACTATATGTAGCTGAAATGGTCACTATGGGAATACAAGAGCAGTAACAGGGTGTTTGCCAAATTGCATGGATACTGACTGGGGAAGTGTAGGCTTGAAACGCAAGTGAAAAGGTGGTTAGGCCACTACATGCATAGTGCATAGGAGTTTGAAGCAGTCCATATCCTAAGGACTGGCTTGCTGCATAAGTACATGGATACTGACTGAATGATTAGACTACTACAAGGAGAGACACTGGGTGCACTTATGATTGTAGACATTAAATGGATTGGACAGAGAGGGTTAAAGTGGCACCAATTGATGCCATTGGTTAAATCCTTTTTGCATCTCCAACACCCTGACCTCATAATTGTGCACTGTGGTGGCAATGACCTAGGCACTTTGACTGGGGTAGGTCTGGAAATGCTTATGAAGGACACCTTTACAGAATTTATGTCACTTTTCCCCCTAACTGCCTTTGTGTATTCTAACATATGCCACTCGCAGAAATGGAACTGGTCCAATCAATTTCGTCCACAGATTGAGAAAGCTAGGAAACATGTCAATAAATCTGTTTCTGCTTTTCTCCGAGATTATAAGATGGGGTCCATT
The DNA here is from genome assembly GCF_964261635.1 of Lissotriton helveticus. Lineage (NCBI taxonomy): Eukaryota > Metazoa > Chordata > Amphibia > Caudata > Salamandridae > Lissotriton > Lissotriton helveticus. The sequence goes on from NC_136069.1 coordinate 1,415,224,943, forward strand.
TACCACAATAATCTGTGTTTCAATGTGGAAGGCATCTATAGGAGAGATGGTGCACATTTTACAGATGAGGGAAACAGAGTCTTCCTCATCAAGTTCAGACTCTGTATAGGTACTTACTTGTAGGTACCAAAATCGCTCAATAAACACAAGGGCTCTTTTTAGAGCCACCCAAGATCTAAACACATAAGCTTGATGTATATCTGAATTTTTTTATTTATTTTTTGCTTGGAGTCGTGCACCCAATGTGTCAGAGTTGTGCACCCAACGTGTAGAAGTTGTGCACTAAACGCGCTGGAGTCGCGCACCCTACATGTTAGGAGTTGTGCGCCAAACGCGTGCACACCAGGGGGCCGCACTGAGCACCACGCTGGGTGCACAACTCCTAATTTTACAGTAACATAAAAAATAGCCCCTATCACTAATTTCTATTATCTCCGGGGACCCCACCCCCGGGGCATATATAAAACATTGGGGACCGTGGGGGGAGCCCCAATGTTCCTACTGTCCCAGCCAGCTCCCCGCGTCCTTCAGGAGCCGGCATTGCTTTTCCACATGGGGAGCTGCTAACATGCAGCTCCCTGTGTTGAAAAGCAATCTGGTTTGGATATTGAAAGAGAGAACAGGTTTCCATGCTCTCTCTTTCAAAGTCCAAACCACGTTTGCTACGGGAGGGCGGGAGCCACGAGACTCCCGCCCTCTCATAGTAAACTGCAGTGTCCCGGGGGTGGGCACCCCTGGACACTGCAGGAGCAGGCCCTGGGGTGGTGGTCCCCAGGGCCACAACAAGGGTCCAGGAGGGGGGCCACACAGCCCCCCTCCAACAATACACAAAGCCCCGGGGGTGGAAGTCCCCGGGGCTTGGGGAGCCATTAAGACCCCACCCACGTGTTTTGCTGGGGGGGCCTTGGAGCCCCCCAACAATTTATTTTGTGGCCCCGGGGGGTGGCGTTCCCCGGGGCTTGGGGGATCTCTGGGCCCCCCATTAAATGTAATAGTTTTACTCCTAGGATTTGGCCCACCGGGGCAATATCCCGGAGGCAAAAGATGACTTTTGTGGGAGTTGGGACATTAGCAGGCAAGGAGTTGTTTTCTCTGTCTCAGCACCCACTTGGGACATATACTTTTATGATTGAAATTCCCTAAGCACCCACCATGGTTCAAGTAGGACTACCGGTCCCACAAGGCAATTTCAAATAAGTCCCAATAGGGTGGGGCCAAATGGTACAAAGTCCACTCAGCTGTCGGGACTTTTTCAATCATCGCCAGTGAACAAGTGCATGGAGCACGAAACGCGTATAGCATTTGCTGGATTGTTTTACCGCACCTTATCTGCTGCCTGCAAAATAAAGAAGGCTGAATTTTGCATCGGTGTGGCGTCTCTATGCAGGGCACAAGTTGATGTGTGTATATATATATATATATATGCCACAAACTCCCCCTGAAACAGATGAAGCAGGAGCTCGGAGGGGATCAGGTGAAACAGGTTTATTCGAGCTGCAAACGAGTCCAGTGGCGGCGAATGCATTTCGGCATATCCGCCTTCTTCAGCGCCCAACACAGGATAGAGTTGTAAGGGTAGGTTGTGTCCTGCATGTTCAAATAGTAGGCATGGATTCCGCTCCTCCCCCTAGCCGTTTAACACACCTGTTGTCAGTCCTCTTAGTATTCAGTACTGCAACTCCCAGGATGCTTTATGCTTAAACACCATGGGTCGGTGAAAATGTGGGGAGAGACCAAGGCGATGCTTGCTGCGGAGTCTGAAGTCGCCTTTTGATGTCCGTTGCCCAAAGTGCCTGTTCTCGGGTCCCCTCCTTACCGCCACAGCCGCGTCAACAAAGGCTGGTGTGAGCAGGGGCTAGGGTACCAAAGCACAGTGCCCATGAAGAGGTGCAATACCTAACTGCTTGGTGTCCTCTTGAGACGTGGCGGGTACCGGCTGATTCCCTCGAGGAAGAAAAAATGCTGTGAAGCGGTACCAGTATCGCGCCGGACCCTTAGGCGTGGCGGGGGCTCCTGAACTGTGCCTCTGGTCAGCACAGAAAATATGCCACAAACTCCCCCTGAAACAGACGAAGCAGGAGCCCGGAGGGGATCAGGTGAAACAGGTTTATTCGAGCTGCAAACGAGTCCAGTGGCGGAGAATGCATTTCGGCATATCCGCCTTCTTCAGCGCCCAACACCTGATAGAGTTGTAAGGGTAAGTTGTGTCCTGCATTTTCAAATAGTAGGCGTGGATTCTGCTCCTCCCCCTAGCCGTGTAACACACCTGTTGTCAGTCCTCTTAGTATTCAGTACTGCAACTCCCAGGATGCTTTATGCTTAAACACCATGGGTCCGTGAAAATGTGGGGAGAGACCAAGGCAATGCTTGCTGCGGAGTCTGAAGTCGCCTTTTGATGTCCTTTGCCCAAAGTGCCTGTTCTCGGGTCCCCTCCTTACCGCCACAGCCGCGTCAACAAAGGCTGGTGTGAGCAGGGGCTAGGGTACCGAAGCACAGTGCCCATGAAGAGGTGCAATACCTCACTGCTCGGTGTCCTCTGGAGACGTGGCGGGTACCGGCTGATTCCCTCGAGGAAGAAAAAAATGCTGTGAAGCGGTACCAGTATCGCGCCGGACCCTTAGGCGTGGCGGGGGCTCCTGAACTGTGCCTCTGGTCAGCACAGAAAATATGCCACAAACTCCCCCTGAAACAGACGAAGCAGGAGCCCGGAGGTGATCAGGTGAAACAGGTTTATTTGAGCTGCAAACGAGTCCAGTGGCGGCGAATGCATTTCGGCATATCCGCCTTCTTCAGCGCACAACACCGGATAGAGTTGTAAGGGTAAGTTGTGTCCTGCATGCTCAACTAGTAGGCGTGGATTCCGCTCCTCCCCCTAGCCGTGTAACACACCTGTTGTCAGTCCTCTTAGTATTCAGTACTGCAACTCCCAGGATGCTTTATGCTTAAACACCATGGGTCGGTGAAAATGTGGGGAGAGACCAAGGCGATGCTTGCTGCGGAGTCTGAAGTCGCCTTTTGATGTCCTTTGCCCAAAGTGCCTGTTCTCGGGTACCCTCCTTACCGCCACAGCCGCGTCAACAAAGGCTGGTCTGAGCAGGGGCTAGGGTACCGAAGCACAGTGCCCATGAAGAGGTGCAATACCTCACTGCTCGGTGTCCTCTGGATACGTGGCGGGTACCGGCTGATTCCCTCGAGGAAGAAAAAAATGCTGTGAAGCGGTACCAGTATCGCGCCGGACCCTTAGGCGTGGCGGGGGCTCCTGAACTGTGCCTCTGGTCAGCACAGAAAATATGCCACAAACTCCCCCTGAAACAGACGAAGCAGGAGCCCGGAGGGGATCAGGTGAAACAGGTTTATTCGAGCTGCATGATGATGATGTCATCGGTGATGTCATTTGAGATGTCATCAGTGATGTCATGAGTGATGTCACTGACCATGTCATGAGTGATGTAATATGTGACGTCATCAGCAGTGCATTGCACGCGCAAGTTATAGTGAGTCCAACTAACTATAACGTGGGAATTTCAATGGTTTTATGCGAGTAAAATTTCCACCTAACTATAACTGGTGTGAAACCTATGGTTTTTTCAGTAAATATATATATATATATATATATATATATATATATATATATATATATATATATATATATATATATATATATATATATATATATAACCACACACCTCCCATTCCAAAAGGAAAGCGAGCACACACACGAGGCTTCAAGGTAAAAAGCTTTTTACTTTGCATCCGGCCTTCTTCAGCCCAAGAAGTCAAGAAAGACACGTTTCGGCTGTCACAGCAGCCTTTATCAATCTAGTTTGGCGCCATTGTTTAAAACCATTATAAACTGACAACATTATGAACATGAAAAAAGCCCTCTATGTGATTCATGAACATAAACAAAATACAACTCATGATGAAGAACAACGAATGTACCGTCCTACAAGAGATGTGTAAAAGGAATACATTTGCGATGTTAACAATTGCGAGACACAGAAATATTAGTGATGGGCTCACTGAATATTCACACCCAAATAGTGCTCCTGTGCTGCTGCACTGAATAAAAATTCAATTTTTGAAGCTAGCCCAAAGTATGTAAGTATTGCGCGCTCAAATGTAGACCATAGACCTAAATATATTAAAAAATCAATTAATGTCAGGCTTTGAAAAGAACAGCATGAGCCAACCTATTCTGCTCGCATATTTGAAAGTGCTGTGTATGCTTAGGCTAGAAAATGATTAAGGTAAGAAATGTCTACAAGGGATTTCGTTTTTAGACTGAGTACGTATGATTCAAACAATATCACTTCTGCGATTCATAAATCATATGAACCCAACTGTATCCATGGGATAACTCATGTATTCCAGTGTTGTTTAAATTAATACATTCAATGAAGAGCAAAAAGAGGAGAAATTGAAAAGGCACACAGCAAACCAATTATATATGAAAGATTTTTATGTTTGAAAAATTCATGGGGATATATGGAAATTAATCCAAGTATAAAAGTTCTGAAAAGCTGTACATATCAATTCACAGGTCAGTTCACAACTTAGCATTAACTCCGTTAATTAATGAAGGAAATTAAGTTCGTAGATGTAAAAAAAGATGTCTTCCAGTGCACAAATGCTGTGGAGATGATGTTTTTGGTCGACGTTTCGGTCTTCCTTGTTGTCATCTATGAGACCATCAACAGGACTATTATTTTTCAAAAAGAAAGCCCCTTGAAGAAACTGGGCACACTTGCCACTGGTCTCCGAACTGAACAATCATTTTCTCTTGAGTCCAGGAGATCTGAAATAGTAATACTGCACGCTCGGTATTACAGAAGTTATATAATTCCAATGATAGCCGCAATTAACGGGCCACGGTCGTGGTATTATTTACACGATCGGCAATTAGACCCTCCGCAATTATCTCATAGATGACAACATGATTTTTTCAAACATAAACATCTTTCATATATAATTGGTTTGCTGTGTGCCTTTTCAATTTCTCCCCTTTTTGCTCTTCATTGAATGTATTATTTTGAACAACACTGGAATACATGAGTTATCTTATGGATACAGTTGGGTTCAATTGATTTATGAATCCTAGAAGTGATATTGTTTGAATCATCCGTACTCAGTCTAAAAACAAAATCCCTTGTAGACATTTCTTACCTTAATCATCTACTTTGCCCAAGCCTACAAGGGTTTATTGGGTTTCCCCGAATATATTAACATAGGCTAGAAAATGACATTAATGTGTGGGGATTATGTGCCTTGGATGCTCGGCGTAGTACATACAAAATGCAATGTGCACTTCCTACATTCCAGCTAAATATGTCATCACTTGCAATGTTGTAATAGTTCAAGTGACGTGCGGCAATGTAATCTGAATGAAAAACTGATCAAGAGGCATTGGGGCGGAAAATATCCCACACACCTAAATCAAAGAGGGAACCAAAATGGGTAGTGCTTCTCATGCACACAAAGTCTTCGAAAAAACTAGGCCTCGAGTAGGTGATACATCCAGGTACACGGCATCCCCCCACTCTTTTCACAGGGTGTACCCCAGCCCCCACTTCCTTTTATAGGACTTGTGCCATGAAAAATACATAGCAGTGAAGGTTAGTTGCCACATGAGTTTAATGTTCGCTGATAGTCAAAAAGCCTTTTCATAGCAATGCCGAGAACATCCTCACATCGTGCTCAAAGTAGTACAACAGTTCAAGCTCCCAGCACTAATGCAGGACACATTCGGGGTTGGGGAAGGCCTTGTGGAGATAAAAATGTCTCTAGCTTTGCAATCCTCACTGTTAGGCATCGGCTTTCACGGTGCCCAGTCACCGGAGCTCCTTCTTTATTCTGGGTCAGAATGCAGGACGGGAAGGAAAGATACCGCCTCAATGCTTAAAATCCTGAGGATTTTCCCACGTCAAGCGAACACCTCCGCCACTGCCTGCTACTCCGATTCCTCTTCCTGAAGTATGGTCCTGGGGCCACCAGTGTAGGATTCTCATGGTACCACCAAAACCATTTGCGATCAGATTCGTGGCCCAGGAACGACTGATGGTATATGGAAAAAACATGCAGACATTGGATAAATAATAACACACCTCCCATTCCAAAAGAAAAGCGAGCACGCACACGAGGCTGCAAGGTAAAAAGCGTCTTTATTGCATCTGGCCTTCCTCTGCCCAAGAGGTCAAGAGAGACGCGTTTCGGCTGTCACAACAGCCTTTATCAATCTAGTTTCGCGCCATTGTTTAAAACCATTATATACTGACAAAATCATGAACCTGAAAAAAGCCTCTATGTGATTCATGAACATAAACAAAATACAACTCATGATGAAGAATTGCAAATGTACCGTCCTACAAGAGATGTGTAAAAGGAATACATTTATGATGTTAACAATTGCAAAACACAGCAATAAAAGTGATGGACTAACTGAATATTCACACCCAATAGTGTTGATGTGCTGCTGCACTGAATAAAAAATGTAATAATGGAAGCTAGCCCAAAGTATGTAAATATTGTGTGCTCAAATGTAGACCATAGACCAGAATATATAAAAAATCAATTAATGTCTGGCTTTAAAAAGAACAGCATGAGCCGACCTATTCTTCCTGCATATTTAAAAGTGCTGTGTATACCTAGGCTAAATATATCATGTGAGCAAGGCTCCAAGGAGCTGAAACGTCATGCGGCATACTCTGCTTCAATAAAAAAGTTTGAGCACTTAACTGGTCCGTGCCCCAGATGTCTTTGGCAGCTACCTGTCTTCTGATGTCTTCTGATGTGGTATTTCGGAATATATATATATATATATATATATATATATATATATATATATATATATATTCACTGAAAAAACCATAGGTTATAGACCATATATAGTTAGGAATTAGCATTTACAAAACCTTGAAAATTCACTGAAAAAACCATAGGTTATAGACCATATATAGTTAGGAATTAGCATTTAAAAAACCTTATTTTACTCACACAAAACCATTGAAATTCCATATATAGTTAGTTGCACTAACTATATATCGCGCACCCGCAATCCACTGCTGATGATGTCACATATTACATCATTCATGACATGGTCAGTGACATCACTGATGACATCACTGATGACAACATCCAGTGATTATGTGTTTCTGTAAAGTTTAAATATGTTTTACATATTGAAGAATGAGTGGATGTATAAGTGTCTGAATGAAGGTTTTAGTAGGTGCGTGATTGACTGTATGAGTGAGTGATTAAATGCGTCTTACTGAATGCACGGGTTAGTGACTAAACTGTCTGAAAGTGTGCATCAGTATGTCTGTTGTTGTGCAAGCTGCTGCATGTGTTGATCAGTAGCTATATAAGTAGCTATATGGGTTATTGATTGGTTGCACAAGTATTTGTATGGGAGACTGAGTGTGTGTATGGCTGGCTGGGAGGTGTGTGACTCTGTGCAGATCAATGTGTACTTGTATCAGTGATTCTACAAGAGAGTAACTATGTGTTAGTATATGTTTCAAAAATGTAAGGTGTTCTGTGTTTAACTGTATAGATGAGAAAATGGAAGTGTGATTGATTCTTTTCAGGACTGACTAGGTGTGTGAGTAACTCCATGGATGAGTGGCAGAGTGTGAGTGTCTGTATAGGTGTATGAGTGCATATGATAGTGTTGTAAAGATGAGTGATTGTATGTATGAATGATTGTATGAGTGAATGTGTGTGTAGACATAGGAATCAGTGAGTGCGTATGTAGTAACTAGTATTGGTGTGTCAATGGTTTCAAAAATGATACTCTCTATTTAACACTGGGTGTAACGGAGGTTATATTAGAGTGTGAGGAGATGCATTGTATTATCACATGAATGATATCATCAGTGATGTGATCATTGATGTCAAGTGAGATGTCATCAGTGATGTCATTTGAGATGTCATCAGTGATGTCATCAGTGATGTCACTGACCATGTCATGAATGATGTAATATGTGACATCATCAGCAGTGGATTGCGGGTGCGCGATATATAGTTAGTGCAACTAACTATATATGGAATTTCAATGGTTTTGTGTGAGTAAAATAAGGTTTTTTAAATGCTAATTCCTAACTATATATGGTCTATAACCTATGGTTTTTTCAGTGAATTTTCAAGGTTTTGTAAATGCTAATTCCTAACTATATATGGTCTATAACCTATGGTTTTTTCAGTGAATTTCATTGGTTTTTTAACAGCTAATATCTGTAGCTGTAAAATGTATTCTTCTTTAAATCCAAAAATATATTTTATATGTTTATGAATACATTTTTTTTTAAATATTTTTTTTTCTTCGTTCCCGCTTCGCGAATCGGGAAGCTTCCCGTTAGCTGACCTTGATGCCGCGAAATAGACCGCGAGCCGGTAAACGTTTCTTTACCGCAAGTGCCGCGTTAGAAAACAACATCGTGATGCCTCCCGTCCGCATGACGTTTCACGTTGTCGCGTGATACGTCATATGACGTGCTACGTTAGCGAACTGGTACGCGAAGCGAGTCGCAAAGCGCAGGTTTCTGGAAGCAAACCGGGAGGCCCTGCAAAGCGCTTAACGTAAACACAGCAAGTCATGTGACTTGGTAATAACACTTTTCATTGGTTCATTTCACTTTTGGTTTCCTAATGATGTAAGACTAGGTCATATAATCTAAAATGAACACTTTTGATTGGTTGAGAACTCTTGTTTTTCCCAAATGATGAAAATCCCTCCTTCTTTCCTCACTCTGACTTTCATCATTGTGAGAGAAAGACCCTTTGTGATCACTGAGCAATGGCTTCTTTAGTAGCTTCAGCTGGTGCTTCACCACCACCTCCACCACATCCAAGGAAGAGTGGACCACCTGCTCAAGTTATAATTCAGCAAGAAGAGGAAGAAGAGGAAGACGAGGAAGAGCAGGAAGAGAGGCAGTTTTTGCCTGAGGAACCCAGGACGTCTCACCGGAAAGAAAACTTCATTTGGCAATTTTTTAAAATTCCCAAAGGTCAGAAAAAAGTAAATGCAAGATACGTAACTTGCCTTATATGTCAAGATAGACTGTCCAGAGGAACCGAGAAAAAATACAGTTTCGGAAACTACACAATGCATCGCCATATGACTAGGTGGCATCCTAACAACTACAGTGCTGCACAGTTTCGGAACGACCTAGATAATCTCCCTATTATGGCCAGAAGATCTGTTGTACCGGAAGTAACGGGACCAGAGGGCAGGGAGATGGTGCCAAATATACAAATGAGATTTGGTGAAGTAAAACACATCTGCGTATTTTGCGATGGATTCATTTGCTACGGAGAAAGAAGCATCACTCTGATCAACAGAGCTATTGACTATCATATGCAAGTTTGTACGAAACGCCCAAAATAATAAATACTTTTTTTTTGTTTTGTTGCTCCTGTTGAGCCCTTTACAATGAATCGTTTTCATTGCCCCCTCCAAGAAAAACCCCAAAAAATATAAAACTGTTCAGAAAAATTCAAAAAAAGTAAAAAAATGTTCTGAAAAATAATAAAAAAAATATAAAACAACAAAAACAATAAAAAAAAAGTTCTTTTCAGAACTACCTCCCCGTTATTAAAAAATTGGTACAATATTTGGAACTGTGCCAACCTCTATTTCTCTTAGTTCGCTTCCCAGTTCGCTCGCCGGTACGCGAACCGGAAGCGAACCAAAAACAGTAAGTATAAGGGAAGGAAACAGACACTTATGTTAAAAGAAAGACAGCTATAGGGGAGTAAACTAGAGATACTATTACCCGTAATCCACTGCTGATGATGTCACATATTACATCATTCATGACATGCTCAGTGACATCATCAGCAGAGGATTGCGGGTTTTTTGGCAACGTGCCTTATCCACGGTTTAATAACGCTGCCTTTTGCTTTATATAAGTTTTCAAATTGTATGAAATATATACCAATAGGTCGTTATGAACCTTTAGGTAGTGCTTTTCTTCATGAGGTCTGGTCGCTTCCATACACATACAGATGTTTCAAAGATGATCAAGAAGTTTATCTGAATGGAGAGGAATGCACTGAGACGCCAGATCATTCACTAATGTGTAGGCACATACAGTTACACGGTTCATGCAACAAACACCGACCAAATATGGCTTGCGTGTTGCAAGGCACGCCAGTTCCTGCTATCATCCCCACGTTCAAGTTGTTGGAAAATGGTAGTTATTTGATGCTCAATAATGAAGATTGTTCTGAGTTAATTAAAAGTATTCCTTTTATCGTAACAGTAAGTGAACGGGTTATTTGCTGCAGAAATGTTCTATTTTCTCCCACACATGAACATAGGGAGTTTTCAATCTGGCCACAAATACCAACCTTGGGAGAGATTTCAACGGCATGGCAAGAATAAGAGCTCTTTTGTCTCAGAGAGAGGTGGCCTTGAGTTCGGCCCGTGAAACTTTCGTGCTTCACATAGCGAACACCCGTACAGAGGTGCAGACCCTTTTCAATTCAGATTTGCCTTTCAATTTCAGCAAGATGGTTCGGACTATCTTTAACGCATCCTACACAAAGGCCCTGGCGCACTTTTTTAAAGTTGTTACCAGTGGTCTCGTGACTTCATTTGAGAAAATCTTTGGAGTCATCCCTGCTTTCTTTCATTCTATTTTCTCCACTCTGCTTCGTGGATTGGCATTTTTACTTGCATTACCAGCGGACGCTCTTGTGCTTTTTTACATTTTTAAATATGGATGTCCCTCCTATGCAACCTCCCACCCTGCAGCTGCTGACACTGTTCCGCAATCGCATGCTAGAATATTATGGCACAATGCCGTTGGCGATATTAAGCACGGCATATGGATTATCTTTTCGATTCTCCTACTTCACCTGTGTCCAGCCTGTATTTCACTGCCTGACCTGTGATTTCGATTGGGCCATTGATTTGTGTCTCTGCGGACCGGTTTCTCCTGACGTCGACTTTAATCAGCTGATGACTCCTATCATTACTCACGAGTTGGTTTGTCCTGGCGAAAGGATTATGGCTGTGGCATTGATGCATGGACTAATTGGTCCCTGGAATTTATTGGCGGCAGCACAGTCTTTCTTGGAACAGAGCTTTCTTGAAAACCCACCGAGCTGTCCTCTGATGGTGATAGAGGATCCGGTGCTGGGAGAGCACGTATGTTCTTTTCCGCTTTTAAATTGGATGGCTGAACTGTTTTCGGATGAAGACGGTGACTTCCTATTGGAGGCTGTTGCAGCTTATTTTGCATACACAGTTATGTCATAGACCTTTTTCATGTTTGATATGCTGAGTACTAGCATTTCATTGACAATTCATTGACTTATTTGTCAAGTTTTTATTATTTACCTTGCCTATTGGCTTAAGACTCGATAAAGTACTTGGCTGTTTTATTTTTCTTTAGCATTAAATTTTCCTAGTTTTTAATGCTTTACCTTGCGGACCGTCCACATATAAACTTGCAATCTGCTCTCATGAGATGGCACTTCTATTATCTTATTCAGTTCGTTTCCGGATCATGGGGAGGTGTCATCTAGGTTCTGGATATCTTTACACCGTGTTAAGTTAGCATGGGCTCATTACCGGTTTAAACGCCATTTTTCCTTTTTTGCAACTTCTGCACACGACACTTAGTTGTTGCTTTAGCTTTCCACCTAGTAGTTCATCGTGGTTTACATGAGAATAATATGTTATTGCTCTACTATCTGCTTTGCTTGTTAAACTATATCTGTACAGCGAGTGCTAAAGTTTCAAGAACAACACGATACAGAATTGTTATGAGGTCTGATCTCCACGACTTCATACTCATAACATAAGTGCAACTTCTGCCAATTCTGGGCATGAGGCGGGTTTTATATTGCTTTGCCGAACACACATACACAACAGTTGATGCGGTTCACATGAAGAGAGAGCTGGTGTATGCTGATGTGATTCCTTCAAATCTAAGACACTAAAGTATGGGCACGCCCTAAACCAACACAAAGAGACCTTCTTAGCAAATAATATAATATGTGTATTAGGGAGGGTGAGATATAAGCAGCCGCGGCCCGTGGAGGGAGTTACGGTGAGGCAGGGAGGCGGGGAGGGGGAGAAGCAGGGTGGAGCCCTCTCTACCCTGCCCCTCCCCCTCCCCGCCTCCCTGCCCCACCGTAACTCCCTCCACGGCCCGCGGCTGCTTATAAGTGTTGCTAACTCTTATTCATTTACAGCATGTTAACATACTGTCACCATTCGCTTTTTATGTACTAGTAACTATGCTGGTAATTTTGCTACTGATAATATGTGTACTTGTATTCTCCACCCTGCTTCTCCCCCTCCCCGCCTCCCTGCCTCACCGTAACTCCCTCCACGGCCCGCGGCTGCTTATAAGTGTTGCTAACTCTTATTCATTTACAGCATGTTAACATACTATCACCATTCGCTTTTTATGTACTAGTAACTATGCTGGTAATTTTGCTACTGATAATATGTGTACTTGTATTATCTAAGATACTACGCCTGAGAAGACGGCATTAGTAAATAAACATTTCAAATACACATGTGTTCTTCTTAACTCCATGTTCTGGTTTCTAAGAAATATATAACGACCGACTGTTCATGAGTTCCACGTATCCTGAGGTACTATAAGTTCATATTCTGGATTGTCTAAACATTGAGAGTTTGTTATATCCAATGTGACACTGTACCTAGCTTGCTAAGGAGTTTTTGATTACTAACGATACACATGTGTTCTTCTTAACTCCATGTTCTGGTTTCTAAGAAATATATAACGACCGACTGTTCATGAGTTCCACGTATCCTGAGGTACTATAAGTTCATATTCTGGATTGTCTAAACATTGAGAGTTTGTTATATCCAATGTGACACTGTACCTAGCTTGCTAAGGAGTTTTTGATTACTAACGTGAGTTTTGGGACACCCTAATTCGCCGAGGTTCCAATCCTCTGTCCACAGTTCTGTGTGAGAACAGAAACCCTGCGACAGGGGCACCCCCGACCCTTGCTGGAGCTTCATCACACTTGCGATACAACTCCAGCAATGCGCCACCTTTACGGCACAGATACATCACGCATCTGTGCTGTTTTTGCCCCATGATGCGCCGCATTGTAAATGCAGCACACCATAGGTGACGGAACAGCGGCACAGAATGACTAACACATCCCTGGTGATGCGCCAGTCATCATAAATGTATCCCTATGCTTCTTATCTTGTTAGAGATGAACCGCCATATGTATCATCAAAGTTTTTTGCATTTCCTAAATAGCGAACTTTAAGGAATAAATAGCGATTCTTTACCATTCCTAGTTTGCGATTAGCTATTTGCTAATTACAAATTACCCATTCATTTCCTTCATTTCCATAGGGCGGTTGGACTCACTTTTAGCTCGAACGGCTGAATGGATTTCCACGAAACTTGGCAAAATTGTAGGGACTGGTAGCCCGATGTGCCTTTGCTATGTCTCAAGATATATGCTCCAGTGGTTTTTACGAAAATTAACTTTGAAAAATATATATTGGGCTACATTGGCCTATATATATGTTGGAGCCCAAATGTAGCCCAATGTAGCCCAATGAAGCCCAATGTAGCCCAATGTAGCCCAAAGATGGCCGCCAGACACACAAAAAAACAAATGTAGCCCAAATATCAGCCAGATGTAGCCCAACTATAGCCCAGTGACAGAATGACCAATCAGCTTCGCAAACCTCCGTTACGCGAAGCGGAGCGCTGTTACAGATATATATCTTTTTTTGAACGTTAATTTCTCAAAATCCACTGGAGCACATATATTAATGTAATGTAATGTAATGTCCACATTTGTAAAGCGCACAATCACCCGTAAGGGTCTCTAGGCGCTGGGGGGCCGTCGGGAAGATTAAGCAAGCTATTGCCCAGAGTCACATGGTGCTGGGCTAACCTGCCACCGGAGCCGGGGATCGAACCGTGGTCCCCAGATTCCAGCGTCAGTCGCCCTGGCCGCGGCGCCACAGACCTAGCAAAGGCACATCGGGCTACCAGTCCCTAATATTTTGCCAAGTTTCGTGCAAATCCATTCAGCCGTTCGATTATTATTATTATTTTTTTTTTTGCCCCGCGGGGCCCTTTTAAAACCTCCACATCAAACCTAGGGGGTCAGCGAGGATCTACTATGCCCCCTTATGGTTATTTCCCCCTTTGTTTTGGCCTCCTCTTGTCTCTCGATCCTACCGAGAGACAAGATGGCGGCCGCTACGGACTTTTTGGAATGTTGACAGACGCCAGAGAACCAATCAGCTTCGCTTCACAAAGCTCCGTTGCGCGAAAAGTACGCGTCCTGGGACGCTGCCCGGTCCGCTGTTACAGATATATATCTTTTTTTAAACGTTAATTTCTCAAAATCCACTGGAGCACATATATTGAGACCTACAAAAGGCACATCGGGCTACCAGTCCCTACAATTTTGCCAAGTTTCGTGCAAATCCATTCAGCCGTTCGGGCTAAAAGTGAGGCCAACCGCCCTATGGAAAACTCAATGTTAAAAACTCGTTTTGGGACCCCCCTTTTTTCTCGGCCCCCCCTTGACGAACCCCTCCCCCAAATTTTCAAGGGCTGCTCAGAAACAAAATGTGCCATTTTCCTGAAAATTTCAGCCAATTCCGTCCACAAACGCCAAAGTTATTAGACATAGAATTTTCAAAAATCCCATAGAGAAAAAATCCTAACTATATATACCTACTGGCGACCGCCAGTAGGTAATATATATATATATATAACAACAGCGTGACTCCTCGAGCAGTGGGAACAAACCAACTGGAACCAGGCATAATATCAGTGGATGCTGGCAACCTGTTCCTGTAAGGCGAAGAGTTAAGAAACCCAGCATTGTGGGCCAGAGTTGCAGAGTACCCAAACAGCAAGCTGGACAGCTGGCAAGCAAGAGATTAGCCCCAGCATGACAGGCAAGTGCTCTTGTAGTGTAGTTCCTATATTCCCAATAGGCTCTGCGCATTGGAATAATATATCCTATAGATTTGACCTAGGACTGAGGTCAACTAGGTCTCTATCAAATATATTAGACTTAATTGTGAGTGCCAGCTAGCTCAGAGGTCACTAGAAACTTTCTCAAATAAACAATAAGGGATTAGTTTCTGACAACCACATAAACATGAAAACTTTGTTTCCCCAAGAATAAACTGATCATCAGAGTTGTGGAAACAATAGATAGATAGTTCACTTAGTCAATCTTGCATGCTTCGTTTCACCAGAAGTGCAGAGAAATAGAAAGACGGGCGTTTTCAATAAAAGGTTTTATCGAACAGTCTTCTTTCTCAAGCATAAGAAATGAACTGCTACAATCGTGAGACTGGTTGCAAAATATAATGCATACAGTAAAAAGAGTAGAATAAAAGAATACTGTAAGAGCATTGTATGGTTCCTAATCCATAGCTAAATACCTACATAAATAACAGAGGCTAACAGAACTCAACTGGTGCTTCTAAAATACACCTACCCCGATGTACCTAACCTAAGCTTAGTGCGAGGGAAGAAGTAAGTGAGGTGTAGCATAAATGCAGTATTCTTTTGCCAAGAATCTGTCCAAGGTTTCTCCTACGGTCTAATCAGCTCCGTACCTTGATTTGGAATGAAGAAGGTCACTCTCAGGACTTGATTTCTCAGCAACCCGCAAGATTAGCTTCGAAACACTGGAGCTGGATTTCTCGGCGGGAGAAAAGACAGCGTCTCTCTCAGTGCGTCTGCTGGAGGGTCGGCTTCCTTCGGCACTTGCAGTAGCAGGGCACGTCGGGCAAGTAGATAGTCGAACTGCTCCAAACCACCGTGTGTTTGCTATGGCAAGTGTGTGCATATTTATATCTTGAAGGTACCGAGTTTGACGTAAAGGTGGATATAATAATAACATCATAAAAAGAGCCTCAGTTCTTTGAAAACTCCATGAGTTCTTGGACAAGTCTGTTTTCGAACAAGGGGAAGTCCCTAGCTGCTGAAGCCGAGTTTTCCAAGAAATCATTGTAGATTTTCAGAACTAGTAGAAGTAGCCCTGCCGTATTTGGACTGCATGAGCTATGTCTAAATATGGTTATGATTCTTATGCCTATATAAGGATATGGTGATTTATACCTATAAAAGGGCATGAATCGGGGAAAATTACCATAGGGTCCTAAAATGTTATACAACACTCTCAGCCGCTTCTGCATTGGAGGCATAGGCATTTCCTCTTTGACAGCTTTCTTCAGCCTCGTCAGCAATTGGTGTCATCAATCAATTTGCATCTACTCTGTAAATTTAGTGAACAACTGTTGTAAAAGTATTACACTACACGGATTTTTTATGAATGTAGCTTCCTGAACTAAAAGTGTAAGAGTAAATTACACATATAAATACTCAAAAGTGTAAGTAAGTTAGTTTGTGAATAGGCCCCAGAGCCTACAAATTGGTAGATAAATGTAAGTTGTACTTTCTATGTAAATGCACTCTCCAATTTCGTGAATAGTCAAAACGTTTAAATTACACAAGCGTGTAAGTTACCTTTGCAAATCAGGCCATATATTGTTAAGTTTAATTTGTGGTCAAATTAAAAGATGCTTTCATTTCTATATCTCTTATCAAATCCATCACATTGATAGAGCAAATAGTTTCTTCTCTAATGCCTGCTCTGATTAATATTCGATACAGTGTGGCCATCACTGTGGTTTCTGGAGGGAAAACTCTCAAGGCACTCAGCAATTTAGTTAGCAAGGGTTAAACCTGAATAGGAACTTTAGTTTCTAAATCTCCAATTGAAATATATACTTCTTTTAAGTATTAGTAAATGAACACAAATTACTCTGACCCACTTTAGTCATTATTACATGAACATAACAGGAGTACATGCAGAGCGGGCATTCAGTCCCATGGACATATCTTGAAGTCATTGACAGATAACTAAGGAATAATTTCACCCAACTCCATGTTTGGGTAACATAACATGTAAGAAATCTGTCATGGTCCCACCCAGACTTTGGTGCTTTTTTTGGAGAACCCTGCATCACTTTTGCACCACTTAAAGTGGTACTTGCATGACACAGGGCTCTGTATCAGATTTAAAAGCCGCACAAATCAATCCTGCATGTTTTTTTTCTGCAACACACAAAGAAAGAGGAAACTAGCGCTTAGGATTGTGTTTGTGCAGTAAGGTGCCCCTTCCTGCACATTAAAAATCCTGCATGCAATGGAGGCACTTTTGCACATTTATGCAAAGGTGCCTACTTTGGTGCTAGGCTGCCAAAACAACACCAGCGCAGGTGAGAAATGATAGGAATGTACAGTATTGCATACATACAGTGCATTCCTGCCCTTTCACTGTGACACAGGGCATTGCAGAAAGGTGCATTGCTTTGCTGCCCTACGCCAAATCTTGTAACTAAGAACCTTTATGTTTTTTGTTTGATTACCCTTGTTTTTGATGGTATTACGAAGACTCTGTGCACTCTGACACTGCCATTCAGAGCCATGATATGTGTGTTCTGTCACTATAACTGAAATGTAAAATTATTTCACCCAGTTTTTTTATTTAATTCTTTACAAAGGCCAGAGGTTAGTGATGCAAAACAGCACCTGAGGCATGGAAGTTAAATACAATATATATGGAGTGCAGTATAGTACATGGTGGGAGTACCCTTCTGCCAGACCCAGTTGGAAGGACCTAACTTCATACATTGGTGTAATGTCTTAGAAAGCCGGCCTCAGTACATTATTAAATGCACTCTACTTCAGCGTGCAAGCCTGTACACATCTTCCTGCAGCGCTATCTGCCTCCTTACAATGAATGTTGGGTCTAGTAAGCTGCATTGTAATCACTGATCTCAGCAACTTCCTTGATAACTCCGGTGTGAAGTGCCTCTCACCATATTCAAAATGGGAGCACTTTAAATATTAAAACCCATCCTTATCTCATTTTTCATGAGGAATCGAAAAATAGCTAGCATTGGCAGAGGGCAGGGTCCCTCATGTCCATTTCGCAATGCCTAGGTGGAGTGGGACTCTCCTGCAACTGGAAGAAGGCTAGGGGCTACTTGGTTGAGGGATGTTGTGATGCTTTTCTATAAATTAAGAAAAAAGTGCTAAAAGGTAGATGGAAATTCTTTGAGAAAGTAGTCAGGATTGGTGTAGGACCGTTCCCAATCACTGGCTGTTGTGCTGACTAAGATTGCCAATTCACCTCCTCATAGAAATCCTAAACCTGGAAAGGTAACACCTGTAAAATAAAGATTCTGCCTAAAAGCTGGGTGAAAGAAAGTCTGAGGCTTTATATCCCCTGCTGTTAACCAGGGACTGGAATGCTCTCCAACACCAAATGGATGGTCTCCTGTTACCTGCTACAGGTGCACAAAAAACAGAAGAACCCTTGACTTCAAGAAGGTCCACTTGACAACTATGGACCTAACCACACAGGAGTCTTGGGTAAAAAGAGATATGAGCCTAAAAAAACACTCTGGGGACCTCAGGATTACCTGAGTTATCAGAAGAAAACTTTTTAACCCATTGGAAAAATGTGGTAATTTTTGTTTACCTCCACTCCACTCTTCCTACCATCCTCCCAGCAACAACCTTACCTTCATCGAGCACATCATGAATATTTTAGCAACAAATGTCGGTCAACAGATTACCCAGATCTTCCTGGGGGACTTCAACCTCCACTGGAACGATCTAAACTACCCAGAGGTCAACAGCCTCAAAGCTTTCCTGTCCGACCTCAACCTGTCCCAAATTTTTGATAGTCCCACCCACGATAAGGGCTCAACCCTTGATCTAGTGATCTCCAAAGTAGACTCTATTCAGCTTGAATCGATTCTTCCTTGCAACTGGTCTGACCATCACCTAATCACTTTCCATATCATGGAAGTAGTTAAATTACTCTCTATCCAAACTAAGAGAACACAAATCTGGAGGAGGGACCTAGATAACCTCAATCCAACCACACTCACAACCACCAGCCACATCTTCATGCCACCACTGGATGGATTAGATGATGTGCAGGACTTGACCAATCACTACTTCAACTCTATGAACATGGTACTCGACAACCTAGCACCCCTACAATCGAAAAGAGTCACCACAAAAGACTCAAACCCTTGGTACAATAGTAGGCTAAACGAAGACAGAAGATCACTGAGAGCAATTGAAAGACAATGGAGATCCGCTCCATCCGCTGCCCACATCAAACTACTACAAAGCACCAGAAAATCCTATTGCAGAAAGATTAGACGTTCAAAAGCTGACGTCATATGTAAACAATTAGACCAAGCTAAGAATCGCCCCAAAAAACTATTTGAAATAATCAAAAATCACTCCCCCCAAGCTAATCCAGAAACACTCCCCAATTGCGAGGAGCTTGCTGCCTTTTTCAATACAAAGACTGAAAATTTAGAGACAGACCTACGTAACGACCTACTATCCCACAGCCACACATACACTATTACCACACTGACCATACCAGTGACCCCGCCTAATTGTTCTTCAAAGCTTGATCTCAAGAACAACGCTTCCTGGACCACCTTCAACTTCTACAGTGAAGAAACTGCCTTAAATAGACTCACAGCTTTGAATCCCTCTAACCATTTCACAGATCCTCTCCCAGCAACCCACTCAAAGAACTTCTTGCCACAGCTAATGCCCCTAAGGAGTAGGATTATAAACACCTCTCTTCTGGAAGGAACTATCCCTGACATCCTCAAAGCTGGTCAGGTATCCCCTATTCTAAAGAAAGTATCAGCTGATCAATCAGACCTGAATAACTATCGCCCTATATCCAATATTTAGACCCTGACCAAACTGGTTGAAAATGTGTCCACAATCAGCTTAGTAACCATATTGACTACTTCAATCTGCTAGATCAATTCCAATCAGGCTTACAATCTGGGCATAGTACTGAATCAGCTATGTCCCACATCATAGATGACGCCCTACAAATACTGGATCAAAATAAAGCATGTTTGTTAATCCTACTTGACTTATCCTCAGCCTTCGATACAGTCAAACACAGAAACCTACTAGACCTCTTAAAACAAAGAATGGGTTTATCTGGAACAGTGGTAGTAGTAGTAATTCTTTATTCGGCTTTTGTCATATATAAAAACCATAAAAGCATTGTCACAAATAAAAATCATTTCACAATTTAGATTACAATTTCATTATCTAAAATACAACAGAGCAAGGCTCCTCGCCAATACACTGTACATAGAGATTCAATTTATCATTGCCGCCGGTTATACAAATTGATTTTACAGATTAAATCGATGTCTAAAAATACATTTCAGGAATTTAACTATGTATTTCGAAATGCATTCCTGCTCTAAAAATTGCAAAGATAACATGGCTGGACAACAAGTTCTGATGCCCATGAGTTTAAGTATGGGAATCAGCCAGATCTTTCTGTGCACGCTATAATATTTACAAAAGAGAAACGTATGAATGGTTGCATGAGTAGAAGTCTCGTCACAGGGACAAGGTGGAAATATTGGGTCCCAATTATTTCTTGTTGGAAAGGCAACCAGACGATGTAAGAGATTTAACCTGAACCTCTTCAGTAAAAATCTCTCAAAGATAGTAAAATCATGAGTCAGATATGGCTGAATACAGAAAGTGACTTGAACTGCCATGGAGTGTAGGACAGAGGTTTTGATAACTTCTTTGGACATTCGTAATTCCTCCAGATGTATAAGACACATCTCTTTTAGTTTCTTCCTAGGTATTTCCCGAATCGAACATGGTGCTTGATAATATTTTCCTAGTTCTAGATCATGTAAAAAAAACTTAATGTAGGACAGCCATTCGATTTTATGTGAATGATTCAAAGACATACTGTCTACAATTATTTGCTGTATAAACACATTCTTCTCTGACGACCAGATTCGATGCCAGAGAAGAAGTGGTTGAATTCTAGCTAAGTCTGACAAATGGGGAATCCCAATTCCATGTGGCACGATAAAGTGGAAACACTCTTTGGAACCATTAAAAGAAATCTTAAAAAGGCATTCTCGGCCACTTGTAGAACACTGCTGTCTACATACCCCCATACCCCGGCCCGTAAAGGGCTAATAATTGACATGTGGCTCTGTAAATCTTTAGCAATTCAGCTGGCGGCCTTTTCCCTAACCTTTGTGAAAAATTTATAAGGGCTGCTATTGCTCTCCTGGGATGAAATTTTCTGGCCTCGAGTGCTGGTTTCCAGTACAATCTCTGGTCGATAATGATTCCCAGATATGGGTATTGATCTGTAATTGCAAGTTTCTCATTATTAAGATAGATATCCTTTATCACTTTTTTCCCAGGGCCTGCTGTCATTACAAAAGTTTTTTTTATGTTTATGTGTAGATCCAGCTTTCCCATGAATTCGGAATATCTATCCAGCGCCTTCTGGAGTTCGCGAGGAGTACGGGCAAGTATCACAGCGTCATCCGCGTAGAGCAGAGCGGGAATCGGGCGTTTTGTTATTTGTGTAAGATCCTGGCCCCCCTTCACCATGGCCTTCTCTAAGCCATTGGTATAAAGAGTAAAAAGAAAGGGTGCCAGGACACAACCTTGCCGGACTCCACAGTCTACCTTGAACGGCGCTGACAGCTCACCCTTTACCCCGAACCTCACCCTAGCTGAGGCGTTGGAATATAATTCTCGCAAGAAGTCCACCAAAGGTGGATCAATCCCCATTTCTATTAATACAGACCAGAGATTGGCATGGGAAACACAGTCGAAGGCTGCAGACAGATCTACGTATACCATATACAGTCTGCCCGCCTTCACACGTGCGTATTTGCCCAGTAGCAGAGTCAAGTTTAGGGCCTGTTCAGTTGTTCCAAAACCCTCGCGGAACCCAAATTGGAGGTCCGAAAGGACCCCACCGTCGTTTGCCCACTGCTGAAGACGCTCAAGAACAACTCTGCCTGCCACTTTGCCTAGAGAGTCCAGCAGTGAGATCGGGCGATAAGAGGATGCCTCCTGGCGGTCACCCTTCTTAAAGATGGGGACCATGATTGCCTTTGTCCAGGAGTCCAATAGGCCCACCTCCGTCGCTGCCTTAAGAACCCTGGTCAGAATTGGGGCCCATAGATCCAAGTTCGACTTAAATAGATCTATAGAAACCCCATCCGGTCCAGGGGCTTTACCATTTTTACTAGCTTTTAGGGCCTGGAGTACCTCGTTGATAGTAATGTCTAATAAAATTGGGTAGCTCAGTTCGGGGGGCACAGTGGTGGTGCCTAAGACTCCTCTTGTATCGGCCGAACCCTTCTCAAAGATCTTTGAGAAATGCGCCACCCACGCTGAATCATCAATGGCCACATCTAGAGTCGGTTGATTTTTCTGATCAGCCAAAAAGGGAGATTTAATCACTGTCCAGAACACTGCGCTATTTTTATCGATGGAACTTTTATGGAGTTGGTCCCATGAAGCTTGTTTTAATTCAGACCTTCTCTCTTTTAGTGCAATGTTATACTCCCTCCTAAATTTTATTATTTCCTGCACCACACTGCTTGTTTTTTGTAGGGCTATCTTTAGTTTAGAATGTGTTATTGTGCATTTATGATTAAACCACCCTGCTTTCTTTGAGTGATTGTTTTTTATCTTTACCAGAAGGGATTCATTTATTGTTTTTAAAACCACGCTAAAGTTACTTAAGACGTCCTCATTTGTTGTAGACAAATCTAAACATTTGGCAATTGAGGAACGGGCCATTTTTAAAACTTTCCTTGTCATGTCTATGGGGTCAACTTTCTGCCATTTTATACTGAATCCATTTATTCTATACAGATGCAGAGTGTTTTGTCTCAAAGCACTAGCTATGGATTGAGTGTTGTGCTCAGTAAATGAGCGGAATTCTAAACTAAGGGCGCAATGGTCGCTTAATGTATTAATCAATACGGCAAAGCTAATAACACGGTTGGCCAAGGTATTTGATATCAGAATGAAATCTATCGTAGTCTGACTCCCCCTCCCGAGAAATATTGAGTCCAAATACTGACCAACATCGTTCCCTTTGTTAACAATTATCAGATCCAAGTCTGCGAGGGTTTCATTTAGGTAATTTCCAGTATTCGAGTGGAGGAAGTGGACTATAGGTTCTTCATTTTCGTCCACTATCCCACACAGATTTCTGTTGCTATGCTGGCATGGGTGATGGTTAAAGTCCCCCCCAAATAATAATTACCCCGTTTCCACCCGCAAAACCCCTCAATAAAGAGGATAGTTTGTGGCGCAATTTGCGCAGAGTCTTCAGCAGTTCTCCTTCTGATAGATTATTATAGAAATTAACGAGGAGGACAGTGACCTTGTTATTAAAGCAGAGACTAAGTAATTGGTAGTTTGCTTCCAGCTCTAATGGTGATATTTTTACCCCCCCCTATTGTATTTGCAATGAATATACTTAGGCCGCCTTTGGCCCTACCTGATGCTACAGTAATTGCGGGAGAAAAGTAGGTTTTATACCCCACCAGGTCGATTTCGGTGGTGGACCAAGTCTCCTGGAGACATATTATATTATGCTTCTCGAGAAACTTCAAACCAATACCATCTTCTAACCTTGGAGCGCAAACCAGCTATATTCCAAGAAAGAAGCTTTACCAGCGGGAACTCGGTGGCTGTGATAATATCTAATGGTGTGGTAGACCGAAATGTCTGTAGATCATCATCGGTCATGCCACGTACCACCATCTTTTCTAGAACAGTGGTGGGTGGAGCAACACACAAAGTAAAATCATTACCTCCGGTTACGGCGTTACCTATCTCGGTTACAGTACGATTTGACTCCAGCAACGAAGTATCGCCCCGTACTAGATTTGATTGATTACCTAGCTTACCAACCGACGGAAATTCTTGTTTAGGGGACTGTTTGTCATTCAAGGTATCCCCCATACCCTGGTTAAGGAGTCAGTCAACTCCTTCCAGCCCATACAGTGTAGAAAAATGATTAAAGGTTGGGAGACTAAAACCGGAATGTACTGTACTAGGCCCATATGGGGCACAGGATCTTGGGGAATGTCCTTACGTTAAGGATTTCACCATTGATATTTAAAGGTAGCGGCCTATTTTTACACAGCCAATAGATCACTTTATTTTTTAGCTGTTTGTAATCCTCAGTTTTTTCTTCCACTAATTCTGGAACCCCGGTTAAAACCACAACGTAGGGTACAGCCTCAGGCGGCAGATCTATCTTTTCCTGATTTCCTCTGTGGTGTTTAGTGAGTGGGGGCCCAGTAACAGTTTTTTGTGGGGGGCCTTGCAGATATGCCTGGTCATCATTTCTCTCCCCCCTGGTAGTGACAGGGCCTTTATCTATATGGTGGACGACCGAGATATTTTATCTTGTACGGGTAAAGGGTCCCTGTTATGTGGCTCGGGGTCTGATATCCGCCCAGCTGTTGTATTATGACTGTTTTCTATTTGTCTGGGTCGGCCAAAATGGCCAATCAATTTTGAATGCGTTACCATTTCTTTTTCGAAACGCTCTAATAGTTCACCCATTCTTTTTACTCTTTCCACCAATGGCAATATCAACGATTTGCACAATTGCTCCAAGTTCCCCATTAATTCTTTGATGGTAAGAGTAGGTGGGAGATAATGGTCGGGGACGGTCTTGCTTGTAATTGGACATGCATTCCCTCAGGGCTTTTAGATGCTTTTGATGTTTTTGCATTTCTACCACCCTTGCTGCTCCTCCCACACTTCCTTTTTTTAGTAGTAGGACCAAGGTCTCTATCTTTGCTACCCGGTTTATCTTTCAAGGGGGACCTGTCAAAAATTACAGATTGTTCTTCCTCGGATGCAATATCTAGTGATGTTTCTAGGGTTAAATTGTTTCTATTTGTCTCAGTTGGAGGTAATTGAATTTGTTGTGGCTGTAGAGAATCCCCAGACCCAAGAGATTGATTATTTGCTGTCCTATGCCTCGGGGGTGTAGCTGCGAATCTAATGGAACCCAGCGACGATCGCTTTTTGTTTGCAAGTTCCAGGGAAATGCGCTTTTCCGTCAATACTATTTCCTTTTCTAATACGGAAGTCGCCCTGGTGATAAAACCGTCTAATGTCCCCCTAACAGAACCACCCACCAACGATGTCCTTCCTATGCTGGTGCGTAAACTCATACTCCCTCAATATCTTCAGCTAATTAAACACTAAATCAGAGACAGAGAGTATATGAGGGGTTACAGGTTCTTGTAAGGAGTCACAGCTAAATGGCAGTAATAACTTGTGCTTTATGAATGGTGTATACAAGACTACTAATACATAAAATACACGTAATAGTGTAGAATTAAAGTCTTCTTACTTTGAATAGTCCAAGAGAAATGTTAATAGGGTGGCCGAGCCCAGCCTTGGACAGCCCCGGACGGCCACAGACTGCCCGCCCTTTGCCCGGGCTTCGCCCGGCGCACGCCTGCGTGCGTCCCGCGGTGCTGGAGTGGGGATTAGCTAAGTACCTGCTGGCAGGGGGCGTGCTCACAGGAAGAGGACACAGCTGAGCAGAGAACCGGGCTGCTGGTCCTCACAGTCCTGTGTGCTTCCCATAGTCCCACGCACCACAAATGCTACACAAGTGCTCCTCCGATGATTCCGGGCACCACAAATGCTCTACCAATGCTCCTCACAATCCTACCGCTGCGAGCGGCTCCCGCGAAGCGGGGGCCGCGAGCGGTTTTCAGCTGCTGGCAGGGGGCGTGCTCACGGGACGAGGACACAGCTGAGCAGAGAACCGGGCTGCTGGTCCTCGCAGTCCCGTGTGCTTCCGATAGTCCCACGCACCACAAATGCTACACAAGTGCTCCTCCAATGATTCCGGGCACCACAAATGCTCCACCAATGCTCCACCAATGCTCCTCACAATCCTACCGCTACGAGCGGCTCCCGCGAAGCGGGGGACGCAAGCAGTTTCAGCTGCTGGCAGGGGGCGTGCTCACAGGAAGAGGAAACAGCTGAGCAGAGAACCGGGCTGCTGGTCCTCGCAGTGCTGTGTGCTTCGGATAGTCCCACGCACCACAAAGGCTACACAAGTGCTCCTCCGATGATTCCGGGCACCACAAATGCTCCACCAATGCTCCTCACAATCCTACCGCTGCGAGCAGTGTTAAACTGGTTCACTTCCTTCCTCCAAGACAGAACGCAAATATTCAAGATCAACCAATCTTTATCTAACCCCATCCCAGTCACCTTGGGAGTACCCCAGGGATCCTCTCTCTTCCCTACATTCTTCAATCTGTTTATGGAACCACTCACTGAGCTTCTCAACTCCTCAAACATCCAATATCACATGTACGCCGACAACACACAGCTCTACATTAAGGTCGACTCTCTAGAAGACATCAAGTCCCTTAACTCAAGTGCTCCAAAAAACACAGATCTGGCTGGCAAACAACCATTTAAAACTTAACACACTAAAAACTGAATTCCTCCTTATCGCTCCCCCCAAACAAACAGACATGATCCGCAAATGGATGCAGCACCTAACTGCACTCGATGGTCAACCACACATTATTGATTCTGCGAAATCCCTAGGAATAACTCTGGATAACAATCTAAACATGCAGAAACACATCAGTGCTGCAAGTAAAGGAGCCAATTTTCAGATGAACACCCTTAGAAGACTGAAACCATTCATACCCGCGAATGATTTTAAAGAGGCAGTCCAAACCCTAGTAGTTCCCAGAGTGGATTATGGGAGCGTCACTCTCTGCGGCCTTCCCAGATCAACAACCGCCGCTAGACTTATCACAGGCTCCAGAAGAAACTGCCACATTTCCGCCAACCTTCGTGCCCTCAACTGATTGCCTTTTGAGGCCAGAATCCATTTGAAAATCGCCTGCATGACTGATAAGGCATTGCACCAAAATACCCTGAGATACCTTGCGGAGAAACTAGTACTATCAGGTGGTAGCAGAACCACTAGCAGTTCTGATAATCCTCTACTAAAACCACAACGTTTCTCTGAGAAAAAAACTTACAATCATACCTTCTCAGGAATGTCCCCCATGATTTGGAATGCCTTGCCCCCAGAAACAAGATTGAACCCATCCGCTGCTTTCTTAAAAAAACAAGTGAAAGCGATCTTCTTATCTAGATTCACCTGAACTTTCTTATATATTCTTGTTGATATGTGCTAGTCGCTAACTTTTACCAGGAATGTATTTGCTTAATTCATCGTATTCTTATGTACTTGTCAATCACCTGTATGTGCCTTGTAGAGCGATCTGATACCCGCAAGGGTCTTGTTTGCGCTATACAAAACTGTCAACATAAAATAAATAAATAAAAGCACCATGACTAGGTGGGCAGTAGTCCCAGAGCGCACCCATCCCTTTGGGAAAAAAATCCAGGTTTTTCCTATGCTCAGCTTGTTACCATTAATAAAAGCAGCTTAAGAGAGACCATGTTTTGAAAATATTTGGCCTTGTAGAGCCCTGCCTTCTGAAAGCTTCTAGACTTGCTCCACTAAAAGAATTCTGAGGATAAAATGGTGTCTAGGCAGCAAATCTACCCAAATGGAGAAGTGACTTCAGTGGTTATAAAAATCCTGCAAAGTACTTCTTGAAGGCCCAAATTCTGAATGCTTTGAGGAACTTCAACAGTATCTGATTTTGAGGGGCCAGTCACAAAAGGAGGAAGGAACACACTCCCTTGCATACCAATACACAATTCGCCCAGATGCACTGTGGTAAATGCAGTTCATGATAACACTCACTTCAGTTGAAAGTCTTTGGAATTCCCCATTGTTGGAGCAGCTAATGCTGTGTATCACTACACGAGTTTCAGTATTGGTGTCCTTCTTCAGGCATTGGTGTCCTTCTTCAGTAGAGTGTAACCAGTAAAATGTTTTGAAAGTCACACTAGCTGACTGGATACATTTATACATTGTAATTGAAACACCAAAGATACACTATTTCCCTATGGAATGTTGGAAAGAGACATCTAGCAATTTTTCATTTGAAATAATATGTTAATAGGACTTGTTTTAGTCCTGTGTCTTAATCTACTTTTTCACAATTCTGAAATGTGGCAAATATTATGCATTTAGACATTGCTGCGTCAATCGCCCAGTTACTGCACACACTCTAACTATATAATTCCCACCTTTCTAATGCAGCGAAAAAACTGAGCTCAAGCACTTGAAATGTGCGGACTGCATTATGGCTACTCACTGCCCGCATGGATCACACCCTGACATCTCACAATGGAACCACAGGGCCTCCTTTGCAAATTATTGGCATGAGGCAGAGCCGCAAGTCTTTTTGCTGCACTGCCCTACACCAGTGTGAAAGGGCAGGAATGCACTGTATTTATGAGATACGGTGCATTCCTGTCCTTTCAGCCAGTGCTGGTGCACAATTTGGGGTCCTAGCGCCAACATGTCTTCGTTGTTGGCAGGATAGTTTTTGTTCAGGAAGGGGCACCTTAATTTGTAAAATACAATCCTGAGATGTGTTTTCATTGTTCTATGTGTCCGGCAGAATGCAGCACATATGGTAAGAGAAAAAATGAGGCGAATGCAAGATGTTTCTCCTCATACGCTCTGGGGAGTCGTAAGGATTTGGTGCTGCTTCAGGTTTACGTGATAACCTGGGGCAGGGTCAAAATACATGGTTATTGTGTAGGAATACCCACTGCAACACCTCCTTGATGCAGAGTAAGGCAACTCAGCACTTTGCACTGCCTTGCCTTATTCCATTTCAATTAGACCATGCAAAGCCCCTCTGGGTGGCTTTGCTTCTCCTCATAGATATGATTGAGATGCCCGAGCCACCGAAGCATCAAAAAAAGTGATGCTCCAGTGGTGTAGCCCTCATGTAAATAAGCTGCACATTGTCTAAACTCCAGCTCTACCAATACAATAACTTTCAACAGTATTCTCTCAGACAGTGACACGGAGTGCCAACAGTTATAGGATGATATTCTACTACATGGAGTTGCAGGTAGGTGGCCAAATAAAATATGTGTTTCTTTGGAAGCCTTCTGGCAAAAGCTACCTTGAAGACTATGGTAAGGTTGCATTTGTAGGTGAACCTGCCACACTGAGAAGCTACGTTCTAATTAAAACAAATATTGGACAGACATTTGCTTAATGTTAAACCTACGTTTTTGAAGACATGTCTCTGACTTTTTAGAAATTCTCTTGGAATTCATAGTATTCGTGCATATCTGAGAATGTTGCGGCTTTATAAATAATTACACAGGTGTATATTTAGGGTTGCACATAAATATACAATTCTATAGGTGCAAAATATTTCTCTGCATGTAATCTACTTCATTCTATCCATTTTGGATTGTCCTTAACCATTCTCATCATAGACATAGATTTACTAATATACTGGACAGAAGATCTGCAATGTCTTTTTTTAGGGTGGAAATTAGCCAGCCAGATGTTTCTACTATCTTACAAGTGGCTGAGTGTTCACCAGTCTAGGCATATATACACAATAAAGAGTAGTTCATTGTTCGATCTGGGGGTCTCTAGTTGGCAGAGGTAGGTACCACTGTCCAACTAGGGACCCTTACTTCTAGTCAGGGTAAGGGGATACACTCTTTAGTTAAGCCCTGCTCACCCCCTTGGTAGCTTGGCACGAGCAGACAGGCTTATCAAAGGCAATGTGTAAAGTATTTGTACCAACACTCACAGTAACACAGTGAAAACACCACAAATGGACTCCACACCAGTTTATAAAAATAAAGTATCTTTATCTAAACTACATAAGACCAAAACGACAAAAATCCAACATACACAGTTCAACATAAGTCTTTAAAAAGAGTTCAAGGGTTTGCATCAAAATAATCCACAGTTGCGTCACTCTAAACCCAAAGTACCTGCAGATGCGACAAAAGTTCCAAGTGGAAGCTGCAGTATTGAAAAACAAGCGATGCGTCACACCTGAGACCCTGCGGAGGTGAAGCGACAACCCCGCTGCACGCAGCGGGTGTGTTGCGACAAATCCAGTCTGTATGGGGAGGGATGGGATATCGTGTATGGATTCTGGTGCGCAAGTTCGGTAGGAAGCGTCTCGCACAGGCACGATGCGACGATCTTCGGGACGGCGACGATCTTCGGTGCCGTGACGATGTGCCGCGCAGCGTTGATCTTCTCTTCTTGCGGCCCCTCGATTCGTTGGCTCTGCGACGATGATACTAGCAGCGACAGGAATCTTCCCGCACCGGGGCAATGCGCTCCACAAGCAAACGATGCAGCGGTTCTTGCAGCGGCAACAGGCACTGCGACGATGTTTGCGGCGATGGGAAATTTCTCGCACTGCCGACGATGCGCTCCGCAAGTGATCGATGCATGCACATTGTAGATCTTCTGTTCTTCTTCTTGTCCAGCTCCTCAAACAGCAGGCAACAACTTCAAGAGACCCCACACATGGATCAAGCACTGTAGGAAGGGCAGAACACACACAGCAGAGTTTTGAGGGGCGAAGCTGGGGGGAAGTCCTTTTGTTCCTGGGACTTCTTAACAGGATGCAAGCTCTCCTCAGTCCCTTGGAGATCTTCTTCAAGCAAGGGGATACAGCAATTGCAAAGTCCTTCCCCTCTCCTTGGCAGAAAAGCAATTGCAGGTCAGCCCACAAACACACAGCAGGACAGTCCTTCCTCTTCAGTCTTCCAACTTTCTCCTTGGCAGAGGTTCCTTCTTGATTCCAGGATGATCTAATTCTCTGAGGTCTGGGTATCCGTTTTTATACCAACATTCTCTTTGTTCTCTGAGGGCAGAGAGGCCTTGGCCTAGTCCTGTAGCACTTTGTTTTCCTGGCTCCTTCTTTCCTTTGAGAGAGAGGGGCACGGTCGTCAGCCGCCCAGCAGGAGGTGGAGCCAGCATTTTGGAAGGCAGGCACAGCCCTATTCAGGCCCAGGTAAATTCTGAGTTCATGGACACCAAACTTTAATGTTCTAGCTTGCTCCTCTGGGAAGATATGCAGGTAAACATTATATACAGCATTCCCCATTAAAGTCTATGGGCAAGTTAGTCTTTTAATAGTGAAAAATGAAATTGGCAGTATTTCACTATCAGAGCATGTCACCTACATTAGTATATGCTCTACCTTTCACATACACTGCATCCTGCCCAGGGAGGTACCTTGGCCTTCAATAGGGGTGTCCAATGTGCACAGAAAGGGAAGGGTTAGGCCTGGCCAGGGGGGACACTGGTCAGGTCAGCATGGCAGTTAGCAACTGCACACAGGCACTGCGGTGGCAGGCCTGAGACACCATTTTAGGGCTACTCGTGTGGGTGGCACAATCAGTGCTGCAGGCCCACTAGTAGCATTTGAATCACCAGCCCCGGCACACTCAGTGCACTTTACTAGGGACTTACTGGTCAAATAAATATGCCAAACATGGATAACCAATCACAATTACAATTTATACAGAGAGCATATGCATAGCTTCACCTGTGTGCCTGTGGCTCTCCCCCCGGTGCTGCCGCTCTGCCGTGAGTTTGATCCCTGCTGTTACCCCAGTGATATAGTGTCTTCGTGCCTTCATTCTGTGTTTCTGTGGTTTACTGTTCTCTTTCTGACTCGCTTTTCCCTCGTTCTTTCTTCTGCTCAGTATCCCCGTCCCCCTTTCTATCTTCAGAATCCCCTTTTCCCGCTGCTGCTTCCCTGCGGCCCCACCCCCTCACCTTCCATTTGCCGCCCCACCTCCCAGCTGCTCCTCCCTCCCGTCCTTAAGTGACGGTCGCTGCGCAGCAGTGAGAGCGACCCCTGACCCTGCTTGCAGGCCAGGTCGCTCCCCACCTACCGCACAGTTCCACCTGTGTGTCTGTGCCTCTCCCCTCAGTGCTGCCACTCCACCGTGAGTTTGATCTCTGCTGTTGCCCTGTGATAAAGTGTCTTCGTTTTTTGTGCCTTTATTCTGTGTTTCTGTGGTTTACTGCTCTGTTTATGACTTGCTCTTCCCTTGTTTTTTCTACTGCCCCGTATCTCCCCCTCCCCCCTTTCTCTCTTCAGATCCCCCTTTTCCCGCCGCTGCTCCCCTGTGGCCCTGCCCCCCTCACCGTCCATTTGCCACCCCGCTCCCACCTCCCAGCTGCTCCTACCTCCCTCCCCTTCTTAAATGACAGAGGCGCACCAGAGGCAAGCCCATCTGCGCCCATCTGTGCCTGGACTGCGCCCAGCGCCAGAACCCCTGGATCCCGCAAATGCCACAATGCCATACTCCGATACAATGCCAGCACACTCCACGCACTCAACGCTGGCAGAGACCACACCTGCTTCCAAGCTGCTCGAAACGGACCCACGGGCCATTCTCCTGACGCAAATGCCGCTTCACCTGTGACAGAGCTACCAAACCTTCAAGGACCAGACCGAACCACCTCCGCTGCATACTCCTGAACACCCGCTCCGCACGCAAACACGCCGTTGAGCTCTGGGACCTGATCAACACCTCTGCACCAGATGTTGCCTTCCTGACCTAGACCTGGTGGAACGACTCCTTGGCACCCGAAATCGCCATAGCCGTCTCAGACGGCTACAAGATCACCCACAAGGACCGCGCCAACGGAATCGGAGGAGGAATTGCCATCATCCACAAGTCCTCCATCAAGGACTCCACCAACTCAGACGACACCGCCGAACACCTGCACTTCCAGATCCACACCGATCCCAAAACCACCCTCAGAGGAACACTTGTCTACAGACCCCCTGGACCCCGGGCGCAGTTCTGCAACTCCATCGCCGACCTCGCCAGCACCCACGCTCTCGCCGCCACAGACTACATCCTCCTCGGAGACCTGAACTTCCACCTTGAGAACAACAACTATGCCAACTCCACGTGCCTGATCGACAACCTCGCCTACCTCGGCCTTAGACAACTCATCACACCTCCCACCCACGCCTCCGGCCACACGCTTGACCCCATCTTCTCCACCAACACCCACGTCTCCTTCGATCACACAACTGAACTCCACTGGACCGACCATCGATGCATCCACTTCACCTTCAACAAGGTCACCACTCACCAACACACCCAACAGCAGCCCCGCCGCTGCTGGAGCAAAGTCACAGAGGACCAGCTGACCACCACCTCCGCCCAGAACTCACCCACTGATCACACCGACCCAGACGTCCCTGCCCACAATCTCAGACAGTGGATCACTGATTGCGCCAAACCCCCTTGCCCCGCTCAAGAAACCCTCCAACAGCCTCACCAGCAAGAAAGCCACCTGGTTCACCGAAGAGCTCCAGACCTCCAAGGGAGAATGCCGAAAACTGGAGAAGAAATGGCTCCACGAACAAACACCAGTCAGCCACGCAGCCCACAAGGACGCCACCCGCAGACATCACCACCTCATCAGACTCACCGAGAGATCTTCCTTCAAAGCCCCCTTAGACAACAATGCACACAACAGCAAAGACCTCTTCAGCATCGTAAAGGAACTCTCCAACCCCAGCGCCAATGCCAACGACATCCCGTCCTCACAAGAACTGTGCGATGCACTGGCCACCTTCTTCCACCGCAAGATCTTGGACATCCACAATAGCTTCAACATCCTGACCGCCCCAACAACGACAGGCCGCACCCACCCAAAAAACACCACCTGCACCAACGGCCTGACCTCCTGTACCAATGTTACCGACGACAAGAAACGCAAGGTCATTAGCTCCATCCACCCAGGCTCACCATCAGACCCCTGCCCCCGCCACATATTCAACAAAGCAGACACAGCCATCGCACCCCAACTACGGAAAGTCATCAATATCTCCTTTGAGACATCTACATTCCCAGAAAGCTGGAAGCACGCCGAGATCAACACCCTCCTCAAGAAGCCAAAGGCAGACCCCAAGGACCTCAAGAACTTCCAGCCCATCCCCCTGCTCCAGTTCCCAGCGAAGGTCATCGAGAAAATCATCAACATACAACTGACCCACCATCTCGAGGACAACAACATCTTAGACCCGTCCCAGTCCGGATTCAGAAGAAACCACAGCACCGAGACAGCCCTCATCGCCGCCACAGATGACATTTGGTGCCAACTTGACAACGGCGAAAAATCAGCCCTCATCCTCCCGGACCTGTCAGCCGCCTTCGACACGGTTTGCCACCACACACTGAAGACACGCCTCCAAGAAGCCAGAATCCAAGAGAAGGCACTCAACTGGACCACGTCCTTCCTCACCGGCAGAACCCAGAGCGTCCGCCTCCCACCTTTCCGTTCTGAAGCCACCGACATTATCTGCGGCGTACCCCAGGGCTCTTCCCGCAGCCAGACACTGTTCAACGTCTACATGGCCCCCCTCGCACAAGTGGCTCACCAGCACGACCTCAACATCATCTCCTACGCAGACGACACCCAGCTCATCCTCTCCCTCACCAAAGACCCGCACACCGCCAAAACCAACCTCCACAAGGGTATGAAGGCCGTCACTGAATGGATGCGGAGTAGCCAACTGAAGCTGAACTCAGACAAGACGGAGATCCTCATCCTCGGACCAGCCCCTTCAGCCTGGGATGACTCCTGGTGGCCACCCACACTAGGAGCAGCACCAACACCCACTGACCACGCACGCAACCTAGGAATCATCCTCGACTCCTCCTTCTCCAAGTCAAAGCAGGTAAACACCGTCTCCTCCTCCTGCTACAACACCCTCTACATGCTCCGCAGGATCTACAAGTGAATCCCCACCGAAACAAGAAGAACAGTGTCACAGGCCCTCAACAGTAGCAGACTAGACTACGGCAACACACTCTATGCAGGAATCTCAGCCATACTCCTACAACAACTACAATGGATTCAAAACACCACCGCCCATCTGATCCTCAACATTCCTCGCCGCAGTCACATCACTCCCCACCTGAGAGACCTACACTGGCTCCCCGTCGACAAATTGATCACCTTCAGACTCCTCATCCATGCGCACAAAGCACTACACAATACCGGACTAGCCTACCTTAACAGCAGACTCAGCTTCTACACCGCTGCCTGCCAACTTCGCTCTGCCAGCCCCGCCCTCGCCGCTGTTCCTCGCACCCAACTAGCGTCATCCGGTGGCAGATCCTTCTCCTTCCTCGCCTCCAAGACCTGGAACACCCTGCCCACCCACCTGCGGCAGACCCAAGACCTACTCACCTTCAGAAGATTCCTCAAGACATGGCTCTTTGAGAAGTAGCACCACCCCCCCACCTCCTCCCAGCGCCTTGAGACCCTTGTGGGTGAGTAGCGCGCTCTACAAGTAGACTGATTGATTGATTGATTAGCA
Organism: Lissotriton helveticus; assembly: GCF_964261635.1. Lineage (NCBI taxonomy): Eukaryota > Metazoa > Chordata > Amphibia > Caudata > Salamandridae > Lissotriton > Lissotriton helveticus. The sequence continues at coordinate 1,415,260,140 of NC_136069.1, forward strand.
CTGATCAGCAGTGGTAAAGTGCCCAGAGTCCTATTGCCAACAACCACAGGTCAAGAAAAACAAGGGAGGAAGAAGAAAAAAGTTTGGGGATAACCCTGCAAAAAGGGCCATTTCCAACACTCACCAAAGGCCCATTTTAGAGAAACAATACTAGAATAAATAGCAGCAAATCGATTACTGGGAGCAATCAGTTTAAATGAAAAAAAGGTTGTCCATTACACAAATTTTAAAGTTCATTATAGAAACACATTTATTCTTGATATCAGATTGGAAAGGTTCAAAAAGCTAATGATTTTGTAAACGTATTTGGCATTTAAAAGAAAGAGCAGGAGAAATTGATGATGTACTCTATGTCTCCAGTGCTCACACAAAGAAAAAAGTGAGAAATTCAAAATATACATAAATGTGTGTGTACAGACATGAACACACATCTCATTGGTGGTTTAGGGCAATACTGAATGAATATTGGCCCAGATTCTTTAAGTCACTGGATAGCCTATTGTGTCTCTATGTGGTGTTGTTATGTTCTTTGAGCAGGTTCAGGGTACCAAGGTCTCATCAGGACAATTCTCAGAATGTGGGACATCTTGGTGGCAAAAGGAGTAATAGTGAAGATCAAAAAATTGGTAGAACTAGTTAAGAGTAAAGATTTGTACCTGTTAGGAGAGATGGTCTACTCCACATAATGCTGGGACCAAAGCGAGAGGGTGATGGACACTCTACGGTTTTCAGGAGGAATCTGTTCCCTCTGGGCGGTTTTATTGAATAACTCACATCCCGCAGTGGGTGGCACAATGAAAGGTGTAAACTGTTGGTTGGCTGTGCACAAGGGCCTCTGCTTATTGTTGTACCTCCCACTCTGCCAACCAGAAATTTAGGCTTAACTGCTTCGCTGCTGCGCACATTCTGCTGCGGTGTGGCTGAATTTGACACGTGCGCACACGCCCACTGTGACATCGGACGTTGCATATCTACCTTCCATTTGATTCAAACTTTGCTACCTGACTGACAATATTATGATCTGTAGCAACTCTACATTGGTTTTCATGGAAACCTAATTGTGAAAAATGTGTAACTATTTAGGATATGACATATGGATTTTGATATATTTACAACAACAAGGGGCCCCAATTTAGTCAACAGGGGACCTCGGGGAACTTACTTTTTCAAACAACAGTGGTACCATGCATTCATGAATAAAAGAAACAATAAATATAGACAGAGTCAATTCTATATTCTGAGTGACATGCCCAGCCGGACAGAGGTCTTCAAATTTACTCAATAAACAATTTAGTTCAAACAAGATACCTTCAACTACTCACCAGTGTGGTACACAGGCCTGTGCCCAACACTAACGGATCAAATACAGAAGGTAGGTTTACAGACAAAGAAGGGCTTTTAAGGCAGACAAACGTTTTCTGTGTAAAAGATGCAGTTGTACAGAAAAATCAGAAGGACACCATTACATCACATAGCAATCACGTTTTGTATTTGGTGTTACAAAGGTCGACGGCGTTTCGGTCCCCCTATTAGGGGCGTGCCGGAGCTAAGACACAAACGGTGGACACGAACCATGGCAGCCATACTGAGTGAGGCAGAGTGTTGATCTGATGTGAGGTGCACAGTGCAAGGTGAATAGAGGTTAAAAAGATTAAAGTTACGCTGACAATAGTCTAGAGGATAGAGGTTAAAAAGATTAAAGTTACGCTGACAATAGTCTAGAGGTTCAAAACACGAGAAATTCAAATAAGACAACCAGATCAAAGCATTTAAGATTTTAGATGAGGGCAGTCCATTCCTCTTGAACGTTCAGGCCAGAATTCAAACTGAACTAGAGCATCGCCTCTGCTGCGTGAATCGGCCTTGATGCATTGCCTTCAGAACAACCTCTGCATAAGTTCTCATATCTCTGCCAATGGCATCCTTGACAATGACGATGAATCTCCACATCACAGCTCTTGACTGATTTGACACCAATGCATCACTTTGGTTGTGGCCTCAACTCAGCGAGGACCTAGGTACTTGAGTTCAGCAGGCCTTACTGGGTCTCTGTATCTGGCCAGTGCTCCATCACCGTCAGCCTGAACCTTTGTCTTGTGCCGGTCCAGCACAACCAGATGTCCCAAGTAAGTGCTCCTTGTATTGTATTGTATTTTAAATTAATCTAAACAGTGCTTACTACCCCAGACGGGGTTTCAAGGTACCTTTTCAGTGAGTGGCACGCTACTCTGGAACCCATGAAGGATTAGTGGTAAATTAGTATAGCGAAATACTAAACTAATTTGGATATTTTAGTCTGTTATTTGGATTGAGAAGGATAGTGGAGGCATAGAAGAGGGAAAAGGTTTGCATTTATATAGCACTTCCTATACCTGATGAGGTGGTAAAGCACTTTTAGGTGAGTAGCAGGCTACTTGGGAACCAAAAAAGAATTTGTGGTGAAATAGTCTGGGAAAATATGTAAATATTTTGTGCGGCGGACATGTTAGTTTGTTATTTGGATTAAAAAGGATAGTGGAGGGGTAGAAGAGGAAATGGTCTAGGTTTTTTTATTTTATTTTTCGGTGTAACCACACCTTTACCATTTTAACAAAATATGCTTATAATAAACCCTACATTAAAATCTGGGCTTGGCGGACAACAGTGGCACACCCCTGGGGACAGCCTTCTTTGCATCTCGCTATCAGAACCACACCCACATCAGTACCCTAGTGAGCATTTTGGAAACTGTGGAACCAGGTGGAATGGTTTTTAATCCTGGTCTCCAAATGGGACTAGGTTGTGTTGTTAGAATTAAAATTCCCCATTCACATATTGTATTCAGCCAGTTATATTAGATTAGTAATGTGTGACTAAAGTACATGCAATTATGCTCATGTTATGCAACCCGCTTAGTTATTCCTGTAACAGGCAAGCTTTCATTAGGCAGTGTGACTCCATTTTGTATTTCACAATCCTTATTAGACTGTCTCTGCTGAACCCGTGTTAGGCCTTAGAATTCAGACTAGCTTGCCCCAGCAGAATACTGTTTTTCTTTATGTTTCTTTACTCTGTCCAAGGCTGCAGCTCAACTTGCTAACAAGACAATTATTCTGCTTTGCATTCATGGATGTTGCGTTGCAAAAGTTTCGTTGTAATGGTAGTGCGTTGTAAAAGTTGCGTTGTAAAGGTTGTATACCCTGACTGGGCTCCACTCCAGAGAATAACAATAAATGCTTACGTTTTCTTTCTCTACTCTCTGATCGACTCTTCATTTGGGAAGACATAGCAGGGGTCACAAGTACCCGCGTGGCCCTAGAGGGTCCCCGTCTTTCAGTTGGCGTCCAAAGAGGGACCCCGCAAAAGGGCCCCCTCAACTGTAATCGGGTTTGCAGGGGCCAGGGTGGTGTCTGGTCGTTTGGGCGGATGGGGCCACACATTCATAAGACCAAGCTTGGTTCTTGCAGTGGCCCACTCTCCCGATCAGATGGATCTTCAGCTAGTGGCCCCTGGCTGGGGTCCTGAAAAGGCAAAACCTTGGAGCTGACTGTAAGGTCTGAAGAGTCGGCAGTCAAGAATAACTTCCTAGACCTGAGTGCACCAGGTGAGTTATTTGATTCTTGGTAAATGGCACCACTCTTGGTTGACATGAGCCTGTGGGCCGTGTCTTGGTGCAGTCTCTGACTGTCTTGCTTGAACAGCACCAGCCGATGGGCTGTGTGTCCTGGTATAGTCTGCGGACTGTCTTGTCTTGGACTTAGTGGGTCTGCGGACCCTTATGAGACACAGAGAGCTTGTGAGCAGTCTACAGGGCCAACTGGTAATATGCTTCTTTTTTAAAAGTTCTGGGACCGTTCACAGGTAATTTGCCAGACCAACTGGTAGTTGAGTTTGCTCTTTAAAATGTCTGGGGCTGAGGCATGTCCTCTTGTATTGGTACAGTCTTTGGACAGTCTTTGGACTGTCTTGGGTGCAGTTTGGGGAATGCCTTGCTTGGTTGACCCCGGCCTGTGGGCGGTACCTTGGTACAGTCTTTGGACTGTCTTGGACAACACCAGCTGACAAGCTGTGTCTTGGTACGATCTTCTGGGCTGTCTTGGTTTGTACTTGGTGGGTTTGCGGACCCTTGGAAAAGACAAAGAGTGTTCATGAACAGTCTGCCAGGCCAACTGGAAATTGGTGTTTGTTTAAAAGGTCTGGGGTTAAGGCCTGTCTTCTTGAAATTGGTACAGTCTCCGGACTGTCTACTTTTCTTGGTGCAGTCTTTGTGGTTTGATGCTGTTGTGGTGTACGGATGCTATGAGGCGCTGTGATGAGGTGTCTGTACCGACATCGGTGATGGTGCTTGTGCAATGCCTGTTTGAGTGAGTAACGACTGAGCTTTTTGGACAGTGCTCTTGGTTCACAAAATATATATGTTCCTCTATTTTATTTCTATTACAATTGTGGGTGTGGTGTGCCCATTAGGAACAGTGTACATGTCTTATGTTAAGATGCCTTGTCTTAGTAAGTTTGGATGTTTCGGATCTTGATGCTGTTCCAAAGATGTGCTGTTGGAAGAGAGCCAGCCCTGCCCTCCGGAAGGTACTTTGAATTTTGACATATATATCAAGCGCGGTATTGGCCCTCTTATGTTTAGCACCTTGTGGCATAAGTACACGAGGGACAATACTGAGCTGCAGTGGCCACTTACTGGTTCATTCAATGAACAGAAAATTAATTTCTTGCAAGATAAATTGTTTGCTAAATAGAGTAGGCAGTCCATGTTTGACTCTTTGAGGGTGTGGTAGAAGGAAGTGAAGCAGCTGCGCTTGAGAGCAGAGAAGGCTACTAGAAGGAAAGAGACACAAACAATTACACAGAAGGCAGTAGCCTATGGTAGGGAAAAGGTAGAGAAAAGCATGGAGCGTGAACACAGAAAGTTTCGACTGCAGACTAATAAAAGTTACGTTGCGAGGGCGGAGGAAGACAAGCTAGTTGAGGAGCTTCTGGATTCTCATCCTCCACCACCCTATTCCCTGCAGCGGATATATCCCACGGTCCCTACTTCTCCAGCTCCGGCCCCAGGAACTGCACCCTCTGAGGTTCCCGGCACTGTTGCATCAGCCTCAGCTCCACTAGCTTTCCTTGCATTCCCGCCGGTAAAAGGAACGAGCACTGCCACTTCCCCTGTGCTGCCCCTTCACTCTTCTGTCTTGTCTCCTAGTTCTGCCTCGTCCACTACCCTTTTCCTTACACCCCCCACTTTGACCCCCCTATGTGATGGTACCCGTTTTGAAATTTAGTATTCCCTCTGCGTATGCTACACCCCAAACACCGTTGCACATAGAGACACCCATGCGCGGATTTCCTGATACCAATTGGGTGTCGTGCAGGATCGCATGAATAAAGTGTTAGTGCACTTTGCCATAGGCACTGAGGCAAAACAGACGGTAGCGAACCAGGCAGTTTAGTGGGCTCGATACCCAATTTATACTGTGGAGGATGTGTGGAGTGTGATTAAAGATTATGAACCCTTCATACAGCAACATGCCCTTAAGCACATGTCGGCCACTCTGATACAATTGAGGGAGAAGTGTTTTCAGGGTCCCGCATTCACCTCAGATTATCTATGACATACGAGACCGAGTATATATTGCAGACATTGTCCCAAATTAGGGTTTTAGTAATTTGTCCACCTTAGTGGGTTATCGGGTTAGATTACTCCAGAAGGTCCCGTCGCAGGGGGCGCAACGCCACATGAGGGAAATCCATCTGATTTACCATCCCGAAATACCAGATTTGCGCAACTCTACAAATATTGTGATAAGGCAGCGAGTTGACGCTCGGTTTCAGGAGCAATGGATATATACCCCTTGAAAAAGGAGTGAGGTCCTTTCCCTGAAGAGTCAGTTACCAAACCCGAGAAAAAACCCAACTGCGTACTAGACGGAATTGACAGAAGCGGCCTCCTCCACAGTGATGACCTTAGCGGACATAGAGTTATTCTTTGGCTTGTTGGTACCGGTAGATATATGGAGACAAGTCCATACACAGGACCATGCATTGGAACTGAGTGGCACATGGGAGGAGATCAGAGCATGGGAAAAGGAGTGCAAGCATGGGGAGAAATCCAAGGCAAAGCTGCTGGCTCTGCCGGGACGTATTATTGCCAACATGCACTTCCTTATCCCGCCGAAGAAAGTGGATTGATATAAGTTGAATGCGTGTCCTCAGAAGAAGGATAAGAGTGTGTCAGATTGCTTTACCAGGTTGAAGGGTTTTTTCTAGATTTTAGTGGTCAGGATCTGTCACGGGAGGTTGGTGTTTGTTTGTGAATAGGTCTGTTACGAATTTAGTCCCTGAGATTGCTCCTCGTCTGCATGCCTCGGAGAGTACCTGGACCACATCCTCCCCATCAGTTATCTTAAGTATGGCTCAGTATTATGAGCATAGAGAAAATGAGGACAAGGAAAGAGTGGCGAAGAAGGTGAAAGATTTGAAAATTAGAGTGTTGATGCAGCAGGTTGCAGGAGGCGGTGGAGGAGGAAGTGGTTTGGGGCCAGGTCCGCGGGGTCCCAGGTCCAACAGGGGTGATGCTTCAGGTACGCCTGTGGGGCACCAACTAATGTGTGTACTGTAGAAAGGAGGGACATTGGCGGAATGAGTGTCTGGAATTGTTGCTGAGTGGTGGGGCTCCTAGAGGTAGAGGTTCTGGAGGAAGAGGACGAGGAGGAGGAGGCCGAGGTGAGACACATTCAGAGAACATGACGAACAATAGGCAGAGTGGGAATTATTTTGATGACCCCCAAAGCCGACAAGACTATCATGATGACTATGACATGGATGAAGTGACAGAGTTGTCTGACAGCTAGGGCAGCCAGGGGCAGTGCAAGGGACCAGTTCCGGTGCCTGTAGATCAGTGTGGACCATATGTTACTGCAGATTTACAAGGTTCCACCGAGAAATTCCTAGTTGGTACAAGGGCTATGAATAGCTCTGTTTCCCATTCACTGGTCCAGGGGGCAGCTCTGTCTGGCCAAAATAATATTTTGCTAGGTTTCTCAGGCGTGCCAGTCATTATATCCATTTCTAAGCCTCTTGCTCTGATCATTGGCCCTCTTACAGTCGATTCACCTTTCCTACTGACAACGAATTGTGGAGAGAACTTAGTTGGATTGGACTTGTTGAAAAGGTTGCATGCGACAATATATTGTTCCACGGAAGGTGTTCACATGAGTGTAAGCCCGCGAGTTGCCCAAGTCAAGCAATGTTTTGCGAAGGACGACCCCCTCCCTCCTGAGTTCCACAACGTACCACACTCATTGTGGGCTACCGGTGATACCGATGTTGGGTTACTTCAGATACCCACCTGTCCCTTTACAGGTGAAAGCCAATGCCAGGCTGCACAAGTCACCCAGTATAAGATATCCCAGGCAGGAGAGAAGGCTTTATTTTTACTAATTCAGGATTTTATAAAGTCTGGGGTGGTTGAGGAGACTCTAGCAAACGTGTGCAATAGCCCCATCCTTCCTATTCTTAAAAAGGCCCCTTTGGAATTTCCAGACGCCACTCCTGACGTTTACCATTTTGTGATAGATTTGCAGGAAGTTAATTAAATAGTGGTTCCCCAATATCCTGTGGTGCCTGACACAACAGCAATTTTGACTATGATTCCCCCGACTGCTACATTTTTCTCAGTCACAGACGTAAAAAATGCATTCTTTAGCATTCCCATTTATCCCGATAGCCGTCATCTTTTTGGATTTGCAATAGCCGGTCGGATTTTTTGATTCTGTTGTGCTCCACAAGGCTATACGGAAAGCCCCATCATTTACAGCCAGGCTTTAAAAGCACAATTGGATTCATTGGAATTTTCATCTGGTAATGTGTTGCTACAATATGTTGATGATCTCTGGTGGCCTCAGACACTGTGAAGGGCTGTAAAGAGGCCACTGTTAAATTACTGCACCATTTGTCAAACCATGGACACAAATTGTCTCTATCGAAGTTTCAGTATTGTCGACAGGAGGTCACCTATTTAGGTTACCTACTGTTGAGGGAGGGTTGCAGACTAACACCAGAAGGCATAACTGCCATAACTAACATGTTTGTCCCTAAAACCCAACGCGAGGTATGCTCATTACTTGGGATAAATTCGTATTGTTGGCAATGGATACCTACTACTTACTAGCAAAACCCCTTCTTTACCTCACCACCAAAGATGTGCATGAGCCTTTGCCTTGGACACCTTAATGCCAGCAAGCTTTAGAACAATTAAAGACTGAACTTTGCTCTGCTCCTGTGTTTGGTACTCCTGACTACAGAAGCATTTTGTTTCTATATGTACAAGGGGCCGACGGTTGCACACTTTGATACTAACAGAGGGTTTTGGTGGTAAGCAGAGACCCTGTGCTTACTTTTCAGCCATTTTGGATAATGTCGCCAGAGCACTCCTTAGCTGTCTGAGAGCTGCTGATGCGGCAGCAGTATTGATCAGACAATCGGCAGGGCTCATCCTTGATACTGATCTCACAGTGATGGTACCTCACGATGTGGACACGCTATTGAACAAGATGAAGACACCGCACCTCACCAGTGCACGTCTTACTGAATATGAACTGACTCAGTTTGTTCCGCACATTACCATATAAAGATGTGCCACTTTGACTCCAGCCACGTTACTACCCCTCCCTTAGGAAGGAGAGGACAATGATGTACTTGATTGTCTGTTTCGAACAAAAGAAGAAACAAAGTGACGGGTAGACCTGGCTGATGTTCCTTTCACTGATCCCCAAGGGGAACTCTATGTCGATGGCTATTGTTTCAAACTGACGGATGGCACTACTACTGCAGGCTATGCAATGACCACACTACATACTGTAGTTGAGACATCCCATGTCCCATATCAGTCAGCCCAAGCCGCAGAATTGGTCGCTCTCCTAAGGACCTGTGAATTAATTGAGGGGCTGGCTGTTAATGTCTACACTGACAGTCAGTATGCCTTCGGCGTAGCACATCATTTCGGGAGCCTCTGGGCAGTGAGGGGGTTTCTGACAACTCATGGACAGAAAATACAACACGGCCCCCTAATACTAAGATTTTCATCAGCACTGACACTCCCTGACAACTAGCTATAATGAAATGCAGCGCACATAAAACTGTTGTGGACGATGTGGGAGGGGGAATGTGTTTGCGTACCAGACAGCTAAAGTGACAGCCAGGTCAAAGATGAGTAAAATGTTTGTGGCAGGCCCTGCTAGATGGGTTCCAGACAATGGAATGTTTTAGAGCACTGTGGAAAGTGTGAGTGAGATACAAAGAGAGGCGAATGCAGTTGAATTGGCAATGTCGGACAAGAGAACAGGGCGTCTAGACGAGGATGGGTGTTGGACTGACTTGTCAGGCAAACAAAGGTGGTTGCTGCCAAACGCATACGTTTTTCCTGTAGTTACCATGGCTCATGGCCCAGCGCACATTAGTGCAAAGGGTATTTGTAAACTGTTAGACCCAGTATGACACAATGAGAACATCCCTAAAGTTGCAGCACACTTGGTGAGACACTGTATCATTTGTCTTAAGCATAATCCTGAAAAAGGTATTCCTACACCTGCTGTTAATTTTGCACCACCGTCCTTCCCTTTCGAGGTTCTCCAGATGGATTTCATCATAATGGCATGAGTAAATAATATGAAGTATGTACTGGTGGTAGTTTGTACGTTCAGTAAGTGGGTCGAGGCCTACCCAACCGAAGAGAATACGGCTATGGCAACAGCAAAGGTACTCCTCAAGGAGTACTTCCCACACTAAGGATTGTCACGTGTTATCTAGAGTGACAATGGGAGCCTCTTCCTTGCCAATGTCATTGAATTGGTGTGTAGGGGTCTGCAAATTATGCAGAAATTCAATTCAGCAAATCATCCTCAAAAAAATACCATGGTATTCTGAAACTGAAATTAATAAAAATACATGAAAGCACGGGATTGCACTTGCCAGATGCACTGCCCCTAGCACTAATGTCGGCAAGGGTGACTGCGCACTCTAGGATTGGATTGTCTCCCTACGACGTGGTCTTTGGCGTCCCTCGAATAACTGGGGCGTCCCAAGACCTAATCGTTTTTCTGAAATGTAATACCCTCTTTTGATTCAGAATATGTATGCCTTGTTTAAAAATCTGCATTCTGTCCACCAACAGATATCTGCCACCCTACAACCATTGCCAGAGGATCCAGGACGTCAGATTCAGCCTGGGTACTTCATCCTTGTTTGTTAATTTCAGCGCAAATCATGGTTGGAGCTGAGGTGGAGAGGCCCCACCCAGGTGCTCCCGGCTACTCAGACAAATGTGAAAGTGGATAGCCGGAAGCACTGGATGCATGGTTCACACGTAAAGAGGGTGCCTCTTCAGCTTCCATATGATTCCTGAGTGAAAGACGGGATCACCGACCAGGAAGGGGCGCTGGTCCCCCGCTTTGTTCCCTTTTCCGACCCCCGGCTGAGAGGGACGCGGACTGACAAGGAGAGCGACGAGGGCTTATTCGAGCCGATTCCCCCTTAGATAAGGGCCGCTCGTTTACCCCAGCTCCTGGAGCACAAGCACCTGAGTCTCGATCCCCAACTGAATGTGAGCACTTATCTTTGTTTGCTGATGAGGAAGTGCCTGGGCACACAAGGTACAATTTGTGGTCCCGATGTAAGGACAGTGCACCAGCAGGGCAATGCAAGAGTTAGGGAAGAACTTGAGTTTAATGTGCAGGTGCTGCATCTCTGGTGCCTATTTTAGATTAGAGTGAAGAACACTGGTGCACTGCCCTGGACACTGCACAGGATTGTTGAGGTTATTTTCCCTGGAGGGAGGTTTCCCTATCCTGAGAGAAGAAGGATTGTTTTAGTAAGGACCACAATTGTTCCCAGTCGGGTTGCCCTTGTACAACTCTACTGTGGGAGACAACATTTGATGGATGATAGGATCCTGCCTGTGATGCTCTTGAAGGACACAGGAAAGAAGAAACTCCCTCTGGCTGGTTGTATATTGGCTCCAATTTCCCCACTACTTTTCCTTTTATAATGTATCCCTTTGGCTGATTATCCTTGATGAGGAGCAGCATGTTATCCTGTGGATCCTCGGGATCAGTATGATGCAAAATGGAGGCCACCTCCTGATCTATCCAAACCTTGAATGCTGTTATAGCCAAAGGTTAAAGAAGGATCAGGCGAGGGCAATAATGCCCGCGGGGAAGGGAGGGAACAGCGGGGAAGGAGATCTGAAACGACAAACAATAAAGATCGTTGAATCAGTTCTTTCTCTGTCCTATACATGAGAAAACAATGAGACACAACCCATCAATCTAGCCCCTGAACACTAGCTACCTGGAAAGAATAAGAAAGACACAGTTACTGTGGAAGATAAGACTCTTCACCCACTTCAAGGCCTAGGAAGACCGAGGACAACGCTATTCCCACCTGTAACACATAAAGCATAACAAACCTTACACACAGTCCTAGTATGTGGCAATTGGATAGGGTATATAAATATCTATGGAATGTGTACATACCTCCCTTTGCTAAAGCTTTAACTGCGAAAGGGAGATCAGGAAGTAATAACGTTGCTGATGAGAATATGATAGGCCAACAAATAAACGATCTTGTTACGTCACCCGATAATGTTGATAAGTTTAAACAGTACCTTGTTTCTGCTCAAGCACAAGTTTGTCTGTGGGCACTCCAATACGCTTCTATACCTGATCCGTTTAGTCATGGTGGTATCCCAGGACTGGAACGTACGAACAGTGCTTTAGATCCAAAACAAAGGGTGATCCTTGCCAGGGCAGCCAGACGCCGTCTCCAACGAGGACAGACCGATTACCAAGCCTGGTAATGTCTGTATGTGGTATGTCGCGATTTCGTCCTCCGCAAGAACCTATGCCACAGGCTCACCAACGGAGGGCAAAGGTTGAAATAAAACTCAAGCCGCCAATGCGGTTACCAAACAATAATATTCGTCCTCCGCATGAGCCGCCAGGCTCTTCCAACGGAGGGCAAGGCAGGGTCAGATTGCTCCCTTCGTTAGTGACACAATCGTCCTCCGCATGAGTAGACAGGACTCACCAACGGAGGGCAAACAACAGGAAAGATCGGCAGGGTCACCGAGCGTGAGGAGAGGAAAACAAGAACAGGAATGTATCCCCTAGACGAGCACAAGAACTCCTCCTTCGGTCCGTGGTACGATAGAATATCCGACACGGAGAACAGGAAGGGGATTCCATAAGTAACCTCCCTCGGCATGCCGCCAAGGACTCTGGGAGATGTAGTCTTCACGAATGCAGCGCAACAACGATCCCACAGAAACGGCTGCAACGGCGCTCTACCGGGGAACATAACACAGCCTTTAGCAGCTCCACGCCCCACACCACATAGCTCCTCTTGGTCCTCCTGTCCCACAAAGACTTAAGTGATATTCGTAATATTTATTTTGCTTGCTTTGATGATAGTATTTGGAATACTGTTCTTTCTAGAAGAGAAATATCCTGTGTATGCTTGGATAAGTACTACACCAACAACCCCTGGGCATATCATTGGCACCACAGAAAGAAGAGCACCGGAAGTCCAATAGGGATAATGTTTTTATTCATACGCTGCATCAAACTCATGCTGTTTATAACACAATAAAGTGTTGGGTATGTGGGTTGCTACCTCCCGTCACACATAAAAGCGAAAAAGTGCTCCCTGTACATCTATCTTACATTAATGGCTGTGAGGGTTGGTTTGTTCTACTCAGCTTGGTTAGTCCATTCTCCAAGCCTGACTCCCTGGATCTTAAGAGGCACAGTTCCCACTCTATGATGAAAGTATATCCTCAGCATAGATTCACATATGGTACCTCCTCTGCCGATGGGCAATTTGAGTATTTTTGAATTCCTGCCTTGCAGCAATGGAGATGGGTAGGGGCTCAATAAGACAGGGATATACAGAGAAAGGTTCTTGCAGTTTAATGTATCAAAATATTACCAATCTTTCCAAGCTCGTAATGTCACAGAGGACAAGCCTATGCCTCTGGAGGTTGCAGATGTACCGGCTCCTTTTTGTGTTCAGGGAATGGGTACAGTGGATGTGGGGAATCGAAGATGCAACACCACCTCCATATTGACAATGCAAAAAAGTCCACCATTGATTGTGGTTACCGTGGTTATGTGTGGTTACCCGAGGGATGGGCTGGGCGATGTTACCTTTCCTACCTTCTTCCCGCAGTCTATCTGGCTCCTCCTGACTTCCACAGAACACATCGTCTGCAGCGTAGGGATGTCTCAGTTTTCCAAGCTAAGCGAGTCATAGACCCAGATGACATTGACCAGACAGATACCTCCATGCAGGAATGTACTGATACATGAAGGGTCTCATACCCTTTTGGGGCCCCATGTTCAATAGTCGCAATATTAGGCGTCTTGCAAGAGTAGTTAAGGGAGTCATTAATACTACTGCGGGTATACTGACCAATATTACAGTGGAGCTCCATGCTACAAGACTTGTCTCGCTCCAAAATAGAATGGTGTTGGATGTTATCGTAGCCAAAATCGATGGAGCATGTTGTGTCATAGGCAGGAGTTACTGTGTATATATTCCTGATAGCGCCCAACTGTCTATTCTGCTATACAGAAATTGCACAAACTTGCCTCACATAATACAGAAGGACAATGGTTCATGGTCTTTTACAGGATGGCTCTGGGGTTTGTTAATATCCCGGGGTTGGAAGATTCTGCTTGTCCTTATAGGTATTGCAGGTATATTTTATAGTTGTTGCTTGTGCATTCACTGTCCCCCGACATGCTGCACATACTGTGTTCCCAAGCTTACACCAACTCCTAGACTTGCTGGCCACAATAATAATGTCTCCAACATGATGTTGCATTGATGAAAGACTGTTTGATTAATGAAATGCTTGCCTTATTACTATCCTTTTCTGATCGGTGGACGATTATCTAATTGTAAAGACCCTGCCGTATAGCAATAAAGGCTTTAGCCACACATGCTAAAAGGAAGGTCAGTTAGAATTAAAATTCCTCATTCTAATATCGTAGTCGGCAAGTTATATCAGATTAGCAATATGTGACCAAAGGTCATGTAATTATGCTCACGTTATGCAACCCGCTGAGTTATCCCTGTAACATGCAAGCTTTCGTTAGCCAGTGTGATTCCATTTTGTATTTCTCAATACTTATTAGACTGTCTCTGCTGAGCCAGTGTTAGGCCTATGAATTCAGAATAGTTTGCCTCAGTAGATTACTGTGTTTCTTTACTCTGTCCAAGGCTGCAGCTCGACTTGCTAACAAGACAATTATTCTGCTTTGCATTCCATTGCACACATGCAATCCTGCCCCATGTTAGGAGATGCTGAGTTTCGGCACAGTGGCCTTGGGCCACTGATAGCATGCCCATCAGGCAGGTGTTGGCTCATCTCTCTGTACCTCCTTTGTTCGTGTCTGGCTCAGGCCGGTACTTTTCCACCAGAGGCATGGCCGAAGTGTCCTGAAGGGTTTATCTTCTATTAGCGAATGTTGGGGAGTCAGTCCCCTTGACAACATCTTATGGTGAAGGTCTGACTGGGCTGCTCTGCAGAGAATAACAATAAATGCATACATTTTCATTCTCTGGAGTTGGCGCCTTCGGTCCCTGGGCCCAGAAACAACACCTATCCTGGGCAGAAGTGTTCACACCTCCCCAGGGCAGGTAGAGCCTTCTGTGGCAGGAGAGCTTCAAAGGCCTTGCCCCCTTTACAGCGCGAGCCCCAGCCTCTCCTGCTATCAGAAGAAGGCCTTCTTCCTGTCTCATCCCCTTTTCAGCAGGAAGACAGGAGGGAAAAATCAGAACAGGCCCACCTCTGGCAACCCCATCCCTCAGGTGGGAGTGGTGAGGTGAAGCGCACTCCTCATTACCAGCTATTTTGCAGATGGCAGTCACCCTCCAAGCAGGGTCAGGGATTGTGCCCACTCCCCCATGTGGGGTGAGCATGCCTAGGGCGTAGTCACCCTAAGGATAGTAGCCCACTGGCTACTACTTCAAGACCCATATAAATGATAGAAATGTGTCATACAAATTACTCGTAAACAGACCAGAACACTTGAAACAGCAGTATAAAAGAAGAGAAGATGTTTACATTGGAAGGAAAATTGTTGAATTCCTTATCCCAACTGATCCTCACCTTGAGTATTGATGACACTTGAAGTCAGTGTCACTGGAATTCAATCAGGAGTTTCAGGTATACTCATCACTGGGGTTGCTTCTAAGCATTATTGTACTGGTTATTATCTAAAGCTCTACTTATTCAATTTTAGTAGTTTTGATATTCTTTTACTTGTTAAATTTAGTTCTATTTTCTAACTTGGTATGTCATTTTTTGTATGTGGTGTTTTCACTGTTTTACTGTTTGAAGTGTTGCACAAATACTTTACACATTGTCTTAAGTTAAGCCTGGCTGCTCTGCGCCAAGCTACCAGAGGGTGAACACAGGTGAATTTAGGGGTTTCCTGCTTCTTACCCTGATTAGGATTGTGATTGCTGCCTGACTTGGGCTCATACCCTGGTCAACCAACACCGCTGGCCCGCATATATGGGGATTTAAAATAGGGCAGCACAGCAAGTCACCTTGCTGCACTGCCCTACATCACAGTGAAAGGGCAGGAATGCAAGTTATTTTTCTAATAGAGTGCATTCCTGTCCTTTCCCCCTGTGCTGGCACCATTTTGGCAGCCTAGCTCCAATGCAGGCACCCTTGCATCATGGTGCAATGGTCCCTGTGTTGTCAGCAGGATTGTTTTTGTGTGGGAAGGGGCACCTTCTTGCACAAAAGCAATCCTGAGAGGCTTGTTCCTATTTCTATGTGTGCTGCAGAATGCAGCACACACGAAAAAAGGAAAAAAACAAGGGGTAATATAGTTATATCTCCTCTTTGAGCCTCCCCTGGGGAGGTGGAAGGTTTTAATACTTCCTCAGGTTTACATGTTTTGTAAACCTGGGGAAGCATCAAAATCCATGGGTGTTGCATGAAAACATCCACTGCAACACCCATAAAACGCATTCCGAGCACAGTGTGGGGCAACGCTGCCTTGCCTTATTGCATATTTATGATTCTATTCAAATCCACGCAAAAGTGGGTTTGCCTGATCTTGTTAATATGATTTTGGAGTTTGCATCACCGTAGCATCAAAAAAAAGAACTCTACCTTGGCGCACAGGGCCCATAAATATGCACCCCCCCCCCAATTCTAACAGTTACAGTTGGGAATTAATGTGTGGAAGTAGCAAGTGCATTGCTTAATTGGATATTTGATCAATGAAAGTGATGAGCCTGCCCAGAAATTTCTTAATATTCAGTCCAGTTCTTATCTGTCACACCTGGTAGAAAACAATGCAGACGTAATTCCTATTCATTTTCGATTCAAGTGTGCAAGAACAGGTATATAAAGTTGGAATATTGTTTTGACATTACTCATTCAGTATGCACTTTATTTATTACTTCTTGTTGTCTTTTTATTCACTTTTATAATTCTTTGAGGTATTAGTGTAGAAGCATTAAGCAGAAATTAGCTTTTGTCTTCAATCCATGAAAGACATTTAATGATATTCACCTATAAGCTTTCACTTAACGTCTGCGACTCTTCACCTCATTAATTGTATTTCCATTTGGAGCAATGTTGGTCAGCCATTTGAATAAAGCAGAAAGGAGAACGTTGATAACAAATGAGACTTAGCCAACACATTAATCCTCGGATGCTTTAAATGCATATTATGCACACAACAAATGTATCTAAGGACCCATGTAACTTACATGTCACTACCCTCTGTGCTTCTAATTGATTGCTCCATGTATTTTACAAAAGTAGTTGTTGCCAGAGTAACCGGTATATTACGTCATACGACCATTAATAAACAGTGAATTGAAGGTAAAGGAGCGAACACAATGTTCTAAAATAAGGTTGTGTCTAGCAGTAAATCGAGATAGTTAGTGGTCCTTGGATTAGTTTGACAGCTATTTAATAAATTAGTTCTCAGTGGTAGATTGTATTGAAGGATTAACGCTAAAGATTTATAACACTGAATTTAAGAAACGATATGAAAACGAAAATAACTAAATTGAGTAATTAACAAATAATCTTAAGAGTGTTTTATGGAACATTGATTGGTGGGAAAAGAGATGTGCAGATGTAAAAGTGAAAAGAAATGCATTTGTATGACATGTAGGTTCTAAATAGTTAAAAAAAAGTGGATGACTCTAGATGTGTTTTTTTGTGCACCCAAAGGGGCATATTATCAAGCCCCTATTGCCATAACAACGTCACTTTTTGTGACGTTCTGGTGGCAATAGGGTCAGCACCCTATTATCAAGGCAGCGTTAAGCCACTTCACGTGGCTTAAAGCCACGTTAAGTGGCTTAACACTGCCTTGATAATAGGGGCTCTTTCACGCTAAACTTAGCGTGAAAGAGGGCGTGCTGTGGGTGTTGCGGTGGGCGTTCCACATGACATGTGGTTTGTGCCCGCGCCATATTATAGACGTTGGGTCAGAAGCAAACATGCCTCTAGGAGGTGCACTGAAAGTGCGGCACAAAAAGGTGCCACACTTGGCCTCAAATGCCAGCCTGCTGCAGGAGAGAAATGGGGTCCCATGGACCCCCCTGCACTCATTGTACCCGCCTGTAAGGGGATGTCTCTCCTCTTCAAAGGACAGGCAGCATGCAGCCTGCACTGGGAAACACGTTGCCCCCAGAGCAGCAAGAGTTTGCGACTGTTCTAAAGGCAGCAAATCCTTTGTAGTACAGTGCACTGTTCCAGTTGGTGCCAACTACACTTTCTGAAAGGGGTGCTGTGGCGTAAACAGTAAAAGTGCGCTGTATACAGCCCCAGGCGTCTAGTATGAGGTGATAATGCAAGTAGGTTTTTGGTTCCATGCTGATGAAAGTGTTCTTCATGTGCTACATGACTAGTGAGCACCCTCTGCAACACTTCACAAACCCCTGTCCTGCTTATCGTGTTTGTCGTCTCCTGCTTTTGGAAATTCTAGTGTTAATGGTCATTGTCTGCATCTTTAAAAGATCTTGTGGCAAATTATTTACTGTTTACATTTGGTAAAAAAAGCACATTTTTGAATGACAATCGAGTATGCAAATTAAAAATTAAAAGAAAACAAAGAAAGAAAGAAAGACAGAAGGAAGGACGGAAGCACAGAAAGACCATTGAGCATGTAAGAATTTGAGGTACAGGATACATACAATGAGTTTCAAATAGAATACGAAAAAAAACCTAGATACACGACATCAAATCATTAAATTGACACATTTGAAAACGGGTTAAAGATAACCCATGTGTGAGAATCATATCTTCGATATATATAAAAAAATATGGCACTAACAATTTTGATAGTTCATATTCAAACAATTTGTCGACTCCAACTCATAAATGATGAACTGGTGTCATTTAAAATCTTCCATATCAGTTGCCTTTTATTTGCTGCTTTTATCTTGACATCAGAAAATATCGATCAGATGAGCATAAACTGATTATTTTTACGTTCAGGGTCGCATTCTTGCACAACACACATTTCCCACCCTGGAAATAGTCGTGGACCAGGACATACACTCACATAAAAAAGGCTAACTGTACGGCGTGCAGAATCCTCCGAATATGGTGTAGTGTTTATAGATCCACCCAAAATGGCCGTCTCTGGACAGTGGTACCAAGTACTCTAAAAAGTATGATGGGACTTCTCCCACAATTATGATCTCAGGGACAATCCAGACTTTTCGTAATGACTGACGGCTGTATATAGACTCCCTCAAAAGGGTGGCACTGGGAGCTGTTGTGGCTGTAGTACCAGAGCTGAGAAAAAGGCAAGTGAGGTGCAGAAAGGGGCTAGAGGGATGCAGAAAGAGGCATTAGAGGTGCAGAAAGAGGCAAGTGAGGTGCAGAAAGAAGCACAAGAGGAACAAAAGGGGCAAGAGAGGTACACAAAGAGACAAGAGAAGTGGAGAAAAAGGCAACAGAGGTGCAGAAAGAGGGAAGAGGGGTACAGAAAGAGGCAAGAGAAATGCAGAAAGAAGCAAGAGACGTGCAGAAAGAGGCACGCGAGGTGCAGAAGGAAGCAATAGTGGTTTGTGCACCATTAATACCAATTTAACACCCTCATTTAGCAATAAAAAACAGGTGATCATTCCAGCTTTTCAAAGGTCCTTCCACCACGCTGTAACACTTGTTGCTGCATGTTTGGTAAATGTTGAGCCGTTTGAGCTAGAAACAAGGTATTTGTTGTTTAAATCAACAGATTATGCAGTGTATGGATTATATGGCAAATGTGGAAAATATATAATTATGTGAAAATCGGGGCAGCCGAACAGTCGCATAATTCCAGTGGCCATGTGCTCTTCCCTCTGGCAAAGTCCAGAAGTGCTTCTCAGTGGTTGCTTCTTTTTTCGTGTCACTGAGTTTATAGTTTAACTTTTATGGAAATGAGGAAGACTAAACCTGAGGTTATCACTCAAAAAAACATTAGTAAAAAACATTTACATTTACAACGCCAATAGTGCTAACTCCCTCAAATGCGAAACCTATTACATTTCAGAGTCTTCTTTAACTAGAAGTCACATTTGCAGAGGGGTGGAGAAAGAGGGCTGGGCCTCTGACCAGAAGTCAGGAATGCCGCTGACTATGACCTACAGTAGATGCCAGGAAGGCTTCCTGGCCCCCCAAGGAGTAAAGGTGACTTCATCTCCCAACCAGAAGTGTGCCAGGAGGCGCGTTTGCAGAGTGGTGGAGAAAAGTGGAGCGTGGCCTCCGAAGACCTCTTAGCAATCCCATTGTGTGGGACTTCCTGGAGGTAAAAGAAGGGGTAGTTGGCCCCCAAGGACATCTTTAGGGGCCAACTACCCCTCCTATTACTTCCAGTAAGTCCCACACAGCAGGATTTCTAAATTCTCATAGCAGGCTACGCCCCCTTTGCATACCACTCTGCAAATGCACTCGCTGGCGTGGTCTTGGGTGGGAAGTGAAGTCCCTTTGCTGCTGGGGTCCTTAGGGGCCAACAAGCCTACCTCCAGTATACCCCACACAGTGGGATTGCAGAGAGGTAGACGCAGGCCACCCCCCCTTTCTCCACCACTCTGCAAACATGCTTCCCGGCACACTCTTGGTTGGGGGATGAAGTCAATTTGTCTCCTGAGGGACCCTAGGTGCCAAGCAGCACTCCTGTTACCTCTATTAAGCCCCACACAGCTGGATTGCTGAGAGTGGGCAGAGACCACACCCCCTTTTTACACCACTATGCAAACATGCCTCCTGGCAGACAATACATGGGAGAGGAAAGAAACCCCAAGGAAGGATTGTGATTGATTCAGATGGATGTATTTATTTAGCAAATAAATATTCCTTCCTTGTTGCTTTATTTACCTATTGTGTTTGACTGTGGTTGGACCTTTTTGGCTAGCTCTATGACATTGATGATTTTCTGTCACCAGAATGTCATTCTAAGATACAGATGAGAACCCTACTACTGTTCCTGCAACTTAGCCACCTCAGCCACCCAAGGAAGTCTTGGTGTGGCAATTTTTTTAAATGAGGCCAGGTGGGAAAGTAGCATCTGAGAAATATGTGATTTGTAAACTATATAAAAAGGAGTTCAGTAGGGACAGACAGAACAAGCAATTCAGTATGAGTACCACTGGAATGTGATGAAATTTGAGGGCCATGCACCCTCAACACCTTGCTCAGGCTGAGTTAGCCCTTGATGCAGAGCTTGATAACAAATCAGGGATGTCCGCATCTTTTCAACCTGTGGAGACTGAGCCAACCCAGGTACTCACTACTCAAGCAGATAACAACTCTGTTTATCTTAACAAAGCCCCTTGTGGTGTCAATGCAAGCTCATAATTCTTTCTTCCGAGACAAGCAGGGCTGCATGGGACAGGCTTGTCCATGATCATAAATGCCCATCTGGGAAGTAGGTTTTTTCCAAATCTTTTCTCCTCTTTGTTTTGAAGGAGATGTTGTTATTTAGTTTACTCCCAATGTCTTGTGTTTACTGTATTGTTGTTTAAAAAAATTAAAAGTTGCAAAAAGACAGTTTGTTAAAATATGTTAATTAAAAAGGCTGTTTTCAGAACTATCCAATTCTTTTATTCTGCATGTTGATCGTACTGTTCAGCCGCGGTCCGTGCATGTAACAGCAGTGGGTGGTGTGGCAGGGTACGGGGGGGATTTCGAGGGACGATGCTGAAAGAAAATTAAATAAATATTTAATTTTCCCTCAGCATCGTCCCTCGAAATCCCCCCTTACCTGGCCCCACCATCCCACTGCTGTTACCTGCACAGACCGCGGCTGATACTGGTACCCTTTTTGTATCCTTGTTGATGACTTTCAGAAGGACACTAGCAAGAGCCCTGATGTTTTCATGCATAGCTTGGTTTACTCTTGAGGGCCTCTCTTGAGAGCGCACTTTTATAATGGAATTGGCGTTTTTACTGAACATATCCTGTTGTAATAAATACCATTTACATTCACCAGATTTTCGATACCCCTTTTAAATATGATTCAGCAACACTCTCGCAAGATCGTAAAATACTTTAGAGGAATAATCTATATCTTGCTTCATTACAATGCTTATTTCTTACAATCTCCCATACTAGAGTATCTGAAGAGGATAGACTCTCCACTAAGAACTTGCATGAATATAACCAGGGTGTAGAGTAGGGCGTAAAGAGACACTGACTCTCCATTCACATGTACCCCAGGCTCAATAGTATGCGTATTAGGGTGGGGCATGGTACTCCCCTCACATGTAACACCTCACTATAAAATACTAAGTATACCAAGTACTAGCCCACCCCTCTTCCACTGACACCTCTCCCCAGGGAAATACCCACATTTATTAGTGTGTGGGAATGGATTTCCCAGGCCACTCACAGCTCTCCCCAGCATCACAGATATATACAGTAGTATGTAGGGAAACATTGACGTCTGCACTACCACCTATCTTCATGAAACTTGGATGTACAGTACAGTATAGTGAACCAGTGGCCTCTGTCCTCACACCTCTCCTTAGAACAACAGCAATATGCAGTGCTGCGTGGGCAGTGTCTCATATCTCTGCTAGCACATGTTACTAGGGTAAGAGGTATCCCTAGTAGGGTTTAACATAAATATATCTCTCAACTCATACCTTTTTGCATGCTGACAGGTATGCATAGTAGACTGTGGGGAGAAACTGCTCAGTTTCCTGCCACAAGTTTCTTGTGTGATAACTCTACATAGTATAGTGTATGGAGAGACTGGCATCTCCCCTGTGATGTGTTGCTTTGGAAATGCTTGTGCATATCAGGATATGAAAAGTGGCTTACCTTTGTGGTCACACCTCTCCCCAGTATATTTATGCTCAAATGTATGTCTTACATAACATCTACAGAGACATTAATATGAAAACACACTGACATCTCCCCAGAATAACATGTGCAAAGTAGACTCTAGGTAGAAACTGTTCTCTCTCCGCACACCTCTCTTCATACTTCATACAAAGTGGAGTATAAAATGAAATACCCTCTCTGTTCAGAACTGTGTATTGGATAACTTGTGCCCATATGTCATTGTGAAGATATAATTACCTGTGTTTAAATCATCTCCGAATGGCAATTACAAGCATATTAGGGTGTGCATGGCAACTGGTGTGTATTAGAGTATAAACATGCACCTACCTCTGTGTGAAGATCCATTTCTTGCATTACAGTTACCTATAATACAGCATGCAACACCTCACTATTGCATGACAACTAACCAGACCAGCATTGCAAACTAATTGGCTCCTTTATTATCAACTGTCTGTCTATGGGATAAAAAATGAGCATAGTACATTTCACATACATACCTACACATAATTTTGCAATGTTATAATAAACTTGAAAATAGTATTAAGGAAACTAATCCAAAGTAACTTGAAATGTATTTATGTATGTATTTGAGCTTGTAAAGCGCACTGCTACCCGTCCGTAGGTTTCCTGGCACTGTATAACTCTGGGGAACCCGTCCTGGCTTTCCCTGTGGGATGGTCCCTGCTGGGAGTCCCCAAGGTGGAGCCAGGCATCCCCGGAATTGATGGGGCCGTTGTGGAGATTAGGCAAGCTAATGCCCAGAGTTGCCGAGTGTAACCCCTGATTAGAGTAAGCACCGAAGCGAGAATTTTCGAGTCCACTGACCCAAGTCCACGACCGTGCCGCGTCGGGAATTGAACCCTGGTCCCGGGCTGACTTCTGCTTCTGGGTCTGCTGCCTCTAACCAGTGAGCCACACTACTCCACTTTATTTCAACAACATTTTTTTACAACAATACCAAACTACACCAACCACATTAACAAACCATATGAACAACTATTTCATGAAAATAACAACTTTAAAAGAAATAAAAAAATTCTGATGCTCAAAAGCACCTCTGAATAACAGGCTCCTCCCTGTAGGTAGCTCTTCTTTTGCAGTCTTTTAACCACCTTAGCCTGTCAAAGAGTATTTATATCTGTGCTCTGTTATGGCAGGCTAGGTGACAAAGTCTCACAAAGCAGTACATCCATATATTTACGGTTCACAAAGCCTAGCTCATCCAGTGTTAGTGCATGTTGCTGAAGTACTCAACTGTTCGGGCGACTCCACATGCTTCCAACCTGAAAAGACTGTGCCTAAAGACGTAGTTTTTGCTGAACAACATAATAATCCTGCTTCTTTCAACAAGGCTATTCTTTGCTGCTTTTGTAAGCAGATAAATATTTCCTCTGCAACAAGTTCCAATAATTGATAACAGTAATACATCAGTACATTTCATAAACATTTCTATGTTTTTCACTCACAGTCACATATTTATATCTAATGCACTAGTAACTTATTATTCCTTTCTCCTGAAAAATTACAGACCCTCACCCAGTACACTATTTTCCCAAATAAATAATAACACGTCATCAAACCTTATTTCAGAAAATTTTGTCAAGTAACACATTCCTCTTTAGACACCTGTGCTAACACTTACTGCAGCTTTTCACAGAAATAGCAATATCACCACTCAAACATGTCATAGGGCTAAAGTTTATGTACAATGAGGTTCATAACAACAGTATAGCTTGTAATATTACATTCTTTGTTTAATCATTTGAGAAACATAGCTTCCTTTACTTATAGGTACACACAGTGTGTACATTTAATTTTTTAGCACAATCTGCAAACCTTGTTCGCATCACTCTACATTCTAATCTGAACCTCTCAAAACGTACATTTACACAGCTACACTTCCCCAAAAACATTTTACTCTGTAAACATACAGTAGTATGCGTGTAAAAGCATCAGTACACTTATCAACACTTCACAACAAAGTTTTTAAAATATATTGTTAAATACCTGACCTTGGAGTCCTTTCTTAAATGCAAATGGCCACAAAAAGTCTCTTTCAACTCTTGATAAATTAAGTTCTGGTGAGCAAAACTCAAAGAGGCTTTCTTCTTCTCCAAATAACCAAGGACAAACTGAACTACCTCGGGTTCTGTACCCAATCACATCACATCATTTCTCCAACCATGTAATAGGAATGGTAACTATTGGCTGAGCCTTGGTCCTTCTTTCTACTTTTTCCCATTTTAATCTTGTGAAACTCTTGTGGTATCGTAAAACACCTTGTTTCAGGCTCAGTAATTTTTCTACAGGTCTTGTGAGCCTCTTGTGAGATTGCACATGTCCATACAGCAAGCTTCGCTCCCTGAAGCTTGTGAGCTACTCTCACAAGATTGTTGTGGGATTTCAACAAAATTGTACGTAAACAATTGTATGTGGAACAAAGTGTACTCTCTACTGAAACAAATCTCTTACATGACAGGTATGCATTGTAGGATGTGGGGAGAGACTGGCCTCTCCACTAAGACCCCTCTAATGGGTGACGGGTGCCTGTAGTTAGATGTCTGGATGCACTGGCCCCTGTCAAATTAAAATTAAAATTAAAAACTATTTGTACATTATTATGACGTCAATCCAAAGTAGAAGGTCTCCATGAAGTTTTGAGTTATATGCTCTCTCCATAGAACAGATGTCCTGTTAGACATGTGAAGTGAAACACAAACTCCTGGGGGCAGGTGTCCATGGCTGTTTGCTTAATGTTACTATGGTTACAAAATATTTGTTCCATGATAAATCCAAATGACAAAGGAAAAAATAATTCATGCCTATATTCTTTAGATGATGTCTTTGTTTTCTGAAGTAGATGTTTTCTATTTGTTTTATACAACATAATGTTGACAACCACTAGCCTAGGTTTAACCCCTTCCATGCGTCGGACGGAGGGCGTGTGCGGAGGACGGCCGGGGGCCGTCCGAACCACGCCCACGCCATAAATCACCCGCACCGCGGCGAAATTTTCACCGCGGTCAAGGGGTTAAGGAAGGTTGTTGCAATACGGACGCAACAATCCTTCAACTATTAATGGTATGGTCTTCATATTCAATAGGGCAAAATCCATGTTTTCTTTTTCTCTAGGTTATCTCAGTGATATCTGGACAAATTTGCTAAAAAATATTACAATCAAACCCACTACAATCAAAGTGCCTTTTGAGAATTGAAAGGCAGCTTTCATATTGCCAGGCCTCCAAAATCCGGACTGAACCATCTCACTTGGTTTGTGCCCTAAAATTAAGTTTTTACTGGTCAAATAATAAACACACAACTTTGAACCACAGTTGGAGACAATTGGTCTGCGAGCGGAATTCCAAGATGGCCGCCGCCGAAGAAGAGGTGTTGGCAGTCTAGTTTTTGAACACTTTCACAGGTGTTGGACTCTAGGTGAGGCGCGCGCTAGAGTTCGAATGCACACTTCACCGGAGTTTCTAGAGGAGACAAACCGACGATCCTGAGCTCGTGTTTCTATCCCATTATTCCTTTCCCATTTGCATTGCGTTTCCAATAATTGCAGTCCGCTCAGTTGGACTTCTTCCCCTTCCCCTTCCTACCCCTTTTCTTAAAGAAAAAGTACTCGGTCTCGGAGAGCATAGAAAGCGTCAATAAGGATTTCATGCACCTGATAGACACCACAGCATTTTCAGTCACAAGTCAGTTGGCATTCAACTCGAGGAACCTGCAACACAGGAGACAGATAAGTGATCTTAGTATTGTGTAATGACTAGAGTAAAGTGCATTTACCCAGAAAAGTAAAAAGCTTAACGAGTAAGAGATAGGACAAGAATACTTAGCATGTTACTTGATATATCGATGGAACCATACTTACCACTATAGAAAGTCTTCAAGATTCCGAAGGTCAATTCTGGAAGAGAAGAGAAGAATATTCAATAAAGAAATAGAGTGACAAATCATATTTAATAGAAAAGAAGTTAATCAGAAGAGTAAAGGTTAAGAGCTACTAAATTCTGTAAAATGTAAGAGTAGAGAGAAAGTAAAGAATAGCAGTGATAAACTAGGACACTGCAGACATTAATTAAGGTGTACTTACAGTTGACAGAATTAAGAAGAAACCTAGACTAGAGTGGACATAAGAAGAGGAGCTAGATCTCTGGAACTATTAGGTAAGAGGTTGAAAGAATAGAGGTTAGAAACCAAGGGAAGAGATAGGATAAATATTTAATCTAATGTTTTCTTGGTGTGTGTATCAAGACTTCTAAGAAAACCACCTGTCAATCCAGGGAGGCAAGAGAAGCTGAAAGAACAGCTCCAGGGCGGTCTCTTCTGTTGTTTGTTGTTTTATCCACTTCCCCTCGCCCCCTTTGGGTCCCTTTAGAGTCCAGTTTACTGGCAATGGACTCTGGGTATCCTCGAGGTGGGGTTGGGACCTAGCAACTACCTGTTCCTGTTCAAGTCCTGGTAAGAGTTCACTAAGACACCTTGACACATATGGAGCCTCTTGTGATTTTTAAGTTAAAAGGCAGTCATAATAAGCAGGTTCACAATATCTATGCAAGTCATTTGCCTAATATAGCGGGTCTTAAACTGTGGTCTGATGACCCCCTAGGGGTCCACAATGCCTACACAAGGTTCGACGATTGTTTAGAAAATAAATAAACTTAACAGATTTCTAGAATACATATACACATAAAACACTAGTTTGAAAATTGAAAAGGTGAGGCAGCAACTGAAATATGAGGCCACAAATTAATTGGTATCCCATATTTGGTATGCGCAAGCAACTCAAGTACAGCAAACAGTAGTGTGAATTATTGGTGGTCTCAATTAAAGCACCACTCTGCAATGACTAAAAAACAGAGGGTGCATTAGAAGTATCAGGAGCAGGAAAGACATAGTTAATATTGCAAATATGCATTTTCATTTAGAAGTACTATATTTTGAAACATTCCAATCTTCCCATTTATATTAAAATGTTGATCTTTGTATATTTTTGTTTTTGAATGAAAGAATCTACTCATAATTTGAGTTTTTGTTTGATGTATACTTGTTTCTGCAGTTGAATGACTTTTTGGGTTGGTTTAAATCATAGAAAAGACATGGCATGGGTTTCTCAGCTTCCAGCATTGATTTAGTGGGCATATTATCAAGAACAGCGTTAAAAATTATCGCCGTTTTAGTGGCAGAAAACTGCAGCTAAAGCGGCGATAATAGGTTTGATAATATGCCCTGGAGAATTCCAATAGAAGCCCATGTTCACACCAGAACCTGGGCTTCTATGGGAATTCTCTAGGACATATTATCAAGCCCATTATCGCCGCTTTAGCTGCAGTTTTCTGCAGCTAAACCAGCAATCATTTTTACCGCCATTCTTGATAAAATGCCCCAAAGAACTTATGACCTAATGTATACTCACATTTATCAAAATGTTTAAGGAATGTCTTCAAGCTAGTTGGGAGCCGGGCATTAGCCAAATCAAGGCAGATGACTCATCCATCCAGTTCCGGGACCTTTAGTGGTGGGGAAGATTTGTTTTTCTTCCAGCTGAGCCACAGTTGCTGATAGCTATCTGTTGATCTTTCGTAATGTTTCTCTTGAGAAACGGTTTTCTATTTCCCAATTGTGTGAAGATAAACATTACTAAAGATCAACTGTTAGCTATCAGCAACCTATACTATAAGTATTTATTTGTTGCAATATATAAAGCTAACCCTACTCGAACATGAATCAACACTCAGTGTGACACGCACCAATCGGAACAAAGCGCATTGGCTTCATTGCAGGATGGAATAAAAAAACAGTAAGTGCTTTATTGCCACACAATATGAGTGCATTAGAGCGATGCAGCAAAGAAAAAGCCGAACTAGAAACTCATAGACAGCTGCTTTGTCTCCCTTTTATTATTCAGGAATATAAGTTATCAAACTACAAAGCGGGCAGATACAGGAAGAATTCCTGAAACAAAGAGGTAAGTATGCCTAATGCCATAGACATAATGTGACAGAATGAAAGATAAGGCCCAACCACTTATTTATTTCCTTTTCACTTCAATAGGTACACAGTCCAGCCCTGATGAAAACCCTGTTATATTAGTTATGGGCTTGGAAACGCGTCGGCTCTTTCCATTAACTTATATATGGTGTATAGTACTCACAAAGGGTAATCAATTCAACACTGTGCATCCTAGTGGTGTACATTTAAAATAACGGAAGGCATCCCTTGTGAGCTTAGTCCTTGCACATTGTGATATTGCATATCAGACAGGACTATTATTTGAAAAGAGAACTGGTGTACTGTTGTTATGAAAAGTTATATATATTGTGTTGTATTATTTGCACTAAATTGTTTGTAATTATTTCCGCACCTTTGGGTGCACATATATTGCTTGTGTTTGAAATATGTGTATTATTTTAAATGAGGTATAGTGTGTCAAACTTGGACATATTGAAAATTACAAGTTTTGAAATGTGAAGAATGAAATTAGTGCCTAAGAAATAAGTAATTTTGGTACTGAGTCTGTCCAAATAAATAGCAGCAACATAAAATCAAGACCAGGTTATTTTTCTTGTTTGAATAGAGGGTGAGAAGAATGTAGCAGGAGCAGCCATTAAGGTAGGCCAACTGGCAATGCACCTTGGCTGAATCAGCTGGGAAGTTTGTGCAATTCTTTCCTTAGTTTCTAGGGCAGTTTTAGCCCAAACTGTTTTAAGCCTCCAGTTTTGGATGTTGGCTATCTAGGTACCTTTAGCACCACAATCAAGGCTCCAGTACTGCTGTGACACCACTTGGGGTACAGGACTTACTAAGGCTGTATCCATGTGGGGGGTTCAAGATGTCGGGAACCTTTTATGTTGCTGTAGCTCCAAACAGGAGGCAAGCAAAGTAGCCCCTGAAGTCACTCTGTAATCCATGGTTTCAGGTGAAGATACAGGACTCAAACAGCAAAGCTGGCCTCTGAAGGACCAAGGGACGGTTCAGGTAGAAAAGCAGTCCTTCCAGGAGCAGCAAAACAGTATTGTGGAGTACACAGCAGGCCACAGCAGCAAGCAGTTCTTTGAGAATCTTACACAGGTCCAGAAGGTGAACTGAAGAGTGGGTCTGAGGGCCCTATTGTTATACCTGATGGCTCCTTTGAAGTTGGGAGAAATTTTAAGAGGTTTTTCTTTGAAGCATTTGGAATTCATACAAATTTTCAAGAAATTGTAATGTAAAATCTGACTTATCAATTAAAAGAGATTTTTAATTACCCTTTTAAAGCTATCAAACATGAAAAGCTTATCTGTCCTCAATTAAAAGTTAGCCCTGATTTATTGTAATAAGGGAACCCAATGTTATCATATTGAACAGATAGGCCTCTCAGTAGTGAAAAAACAATTCAGGAGTTTTCCACTACCGGAACATGCATAACTGAAAAGTACATGTCTAACCATTTTAATTACAATACACCCTGCTGTATGGGCTGCATAGGGCCTACCTTAGGGATGACTTATATGTAATAAACAGGACATTTAAGGGTTGGCAAGGGGGCTAAATTGTCAAGTCAAATTGACACTTTAAAACTGCATTCAGGATGCAATGGCAGAATAAGAACATATTTTAATAGGCTACTTTAATGGGTGGCACAATATGGGTTGCAGGCCCACTTTTAGTATTTAATGTATAGGCCCTTGCTACATGGGAATTAGATATGACAATTAGGTGTAAACCAATGTAAATATGCTTAGGGGAGTGAGCACAAGAACAGTAGAACTGGTAAGCAGTGCTAAAGTGCACAGAGTCTTAAGGCCAACAAAATGTATTTCAGCAACAAAAATGGGGGTAAATATACAAAATGTGTGGAAGAAGACAGCCCTAAGGCTGGCAGGTCGCCCTATATAGCTCGTTTAGCCCACGAGGCAAAGTGCATGATATTTAAAATTAAAACATGCAAACATTGAAGGTTAACATGTCCTTACGGTGAATAGCCCCCACACATTATTCTCATTGTAGGAAGGATGGCTGGCCAAATGAAAAGCACTGGGAAGCATCATTGAATATTAATTTTGATGGCTAGGGCTCCAGACTAGCTATGAACAAAAATGCAAGACAATTCTTAAAATATATTACAAACCCAACTGAATGGTGAATTATAAGTATTAAATAATATTAAGATAAAGGAACTTTTAGAAAGATACATTTTCCTTGGCTGAAGCTCCTGGAGGCTAATTTGCATTAGCATCCAATTGTCACCCCAGCTGGTGGACAACTCTGCTCAGGCATGAACATTCCCTGGATGTGGGAAGGTATTTTGTTCTTCTGGCAGGCAGACCATGTGGGCAAAGCCCTAGAACTTAATTTACTTCAAAGGGACCTCCACTGTCACACATAGATATATCTCACAGCTGCACAGGCCCTCACTTTTGTCCTCCTAGTCAAGTATGCAAGAAGCCTAATGGGGGAGAGGTACCCTCATAGCTGGTTTGGAGTGGGGCTGGTTTGGGGTTTCCCTTGCCACCCCTCTAGGTGGATACACAGGTTCTACAAACATTTCTCCTTTTTGTGGTTAGTAAGTGAGGGTCACTATGAGATTTGTTTGTATTAGGGCATTGAGGAACTACTGCAAGAGAAGGTAGGGTTACCCCTGGGAACGGATTTCCTATTGGCTAGGAAGGAGATGAGATTTACATCTACCCACAAACTAGTGCCAGGCATAAACATGGCAGCCTCTTCAGAACACACTCGACCTGTGGAAGAACAGAAGAAGGACTGCACCTGCTGTATGCGACCGGTGAGGAGACTTGAAGAACATGACTTGCTTCCACTTGTCTTCAGGACAAAGATGCGGACTCTAAGGTTTATTTGGGGATCTCCTACATAATCTACAGTGACACAACAAGCTGCAGGAGGCCTCTTCCATCAAGAGCCTACTTAACCAGTGCCAACTGAACTTAACCATGGCAATGCTGGTGACTTCTGCTAGAGTGAGTCTTAGCCCCTAGTGCTGTTCCTGAGGTCCTAGGACTCTTAGCTGTGTCAATGTTTACCCCTACTAACAATCCTGAAAGAACTACCACTTGGAAATCTTTTGGGTTTAAGACATCTGGAGAATAGAAAAAACATGCCAAACAGACATGACCATGATGCATTGCAGAAGCGCTGAAAATGTAGGTTTCTCTCTCTCAGATCTTTTCTGCGATGGCAAATCCTTGTTGATGGGTACTTGTAGAGATGGTATCTGCCCCCATGAAGGCGTTTTCTGCTATTGCCTGAAGTTTTGCCCTAGCGGAGGAATATGGCCTCTGAAAAAGAGTCTTAGAGCCTGATTTAGAGTGTGGCAGATGGGAAATTACTCCATAAGGACAACAGTGTAATGTCCTCCATCACCCTGATGGAGTATCTGTCCATCAAATTTTGAGATGACCACCGACCAAGTGGACATCTCTTGCATTTACAGGACCAGCCGTAATCACTGTTCCTATAAATGATTTGAAAGTTTGACAGAAACCTCCATGAACTTGAGAGTGACATACGTCAAATGTTCAACTTATAAAAAAAATATTTAAGAAGAAAATCCCAAAAGAGGATTTTCTTTTAAAGCGAAAAGAAACAATGATTGCCTTGCCAGGGTAAATTTCTTCCATGATGTAGAGGTAATTTTGCAGTTCTCTCTGCCCGTTCCCACTGGATTTATCTGGTGGTGACTGACAGTTAAAATTGGCCATGTGTTTGCCCACTCTAAATAGGGTTGACAAACATGTGGACACACCTCTTATAGCCCTGAAGAGGTGTTTTAGCAAAACGCTAAATAAAATAGTTATGTATTGTGTGTAATATTAACGTGCAGACTTGAATTAACAAAATGTGAATGTGCACACAAGTAGTAGGGAGCTATACTCAGTCATACTAGGCCTCAAAACTGTTTAAAGCAGCATATGCCTAGCAAGTAATTTGATTAAAATGTTCTGAAGTATGTATCAAATGTTTAATTCTTGATATTTCAATGATCATGGTTTATTAAATAACCCTACAAAATGTTTCCACTTATACAAGTAAGGTTTAAAAACTTTTTTTTAGAATGTATAATTTAGTACA
The DNA here is from genome assembly GCF_964261635.1 of Lissotriton helveticus. Classification (NCBI taxonomy): domain Eukaryota; kingdom Metazoa; phylum Chordata; class Amphibia; order Caudata; family Salamandridae; genus Lissotriton; species Lissotriton helveticus. The sequence goes on from NC_136069.1 coordinate 1,415,292,577, forward strand.
ATTATGATGAATAATCACATATAGAATACAGCACATAAACTGAACTTGACCTCTTTTAGAATACTTGTTTTATTTCTAACGGATAGAGTAGTGCAAATAATGTTCTTTTGTTACTGCAGATGTTTCGATTTCTGCATAGCCCATTGTTAGCTAGCATACCATTTGCTTTATTGGAAGGTTAGAGCTGTAGCCTCATTCGTTGGAAAAGATGTCCTGAATGTAGAAAGCCTCCTATGTAGTTTAGACTAATATAACAAAGGTGCATATTTGAAGATTACAGTCTATGAACCATTGTATTAGTGTGAGAAAAAGAGAAGTAAACCTGTTCCCTAGAAGAGCTCTGAAAGATGATTGGACAAGAGGAGGAGAAGATACAAACTGCACTGCAACATAATTATTCAACTGTTTATAATAGTATGTGTTCCTAGAGTAGGTGAACCCACCCTACTACGATTCTACCCCACTACATCAATCCCCACACCATACGCTCATTCCTTTTTTGCCTTTGTCATTGCTACAGGATATATCCCCTACCATAGTCATTATTGTTTTGAGACTCTGCTGAGTTTTGTGAATCTCTCTTTATTGGAAGTACTGTTCTGATCGTGTATTGATTTTTTAAAATATTTTGAGCTTTATGCTTGAACTCACTTTCTTTAGAAGTTAATCTTTTTTTAGGTTCTTACTGACACCTTTTCATCCTATTCTTCTAAAGGAGATTTCTTTATTTGTGCTTAATGCATTTTATTATAATCAAATTATCCATTACTTTTATACATTTCTGTAATTGAGAGATTATTGAAACTAATACAAATACAACTAAAGATTTTGAATAAAGATGATTTACTAAAAACAAAATATTAAAACCTTTAAAAACTTCAATAAACTTCCATTATTGACTAAACTTTATAACAAATTTTGATTATTATTTAAGTGATGATTTGCTCCTGATCTTCTCAAATACAACGGTCAAGGTCCATTAACCTGTTGTACTGCAGTACAGCGGGGATTAGCCCTATGTGTGATTGTAAACTGAGTTTATTTGAACTGATTCCTGCTCAAGCTTTATGTGGGCAGCAGAGATGGAGTAAGTAGGTGGAACTTTATTTTGGCGAAGAGGATACTGCATCCCTATTGCGACAGTGTATCCTGTGTGCAAAGTCAAAATCTGGCCGGAAGTCTATACGTGGAAATCTTTACTGGGCGAAGAAGCCAATAGCATCCAGCCAGTGACAGGATTTCCCTGTGAGCAACATTTTAATATACCCCTGTCTAAGCTTTGTCCACCAAATTCAACAACGTTGCTGCTACCTCATCCAATGTCCATCTAACTTCGCCGAGCCTTCTTTGAATACAGCCTGCTGCCCTGTTGAAGGATTTTGACTTCAGGAAAGAGACCAAGGTACATATTTATGAGTGCCTTGCATCGTGCTTGCAACGCACAAAGTGTAACATGCAGGACCAAACGCCCTAAGTCGTTTTTATGAAGCCAAGCAAAACCACTTGTGTGGGTTTGAATTGCTTCAAAAATATGGGCTACTGCAATGCTGCGCAATCACTATGTTGCCTTACTCTGCACAAGGCAGGCATTTCGTGGGCTTTACAGTGTGTGTTCCCACGTCACTCCCATGGTTTTTGACACATTCCCAGATCTCTGAGGACTTGTAAACCTGGGAATGCAGCAAATTCTTAGGCCTCCCCAGGGGAAAAGTAACGAGAAGAAACCATCTTTAGTTTTCCTAGTTTATTAATCTTTCTATAACTCAGATAGAAAGAGGGAAACACTTATTTGGATTGTTTCTGTGCTGCAAGGTGCCCCTTCCTGCACAAAACAACCCTGCTGACAATAGAGGCACCCTTGTCTGCAATGACGCCAGACTGCTGAAATGACCCTATTGCAGAGAGAAAGGACAGGAAATGACCGTATCTGCTAAATACAGTGCCTTTCTGCCTTTTCCTATGGACCAGGGCAGCACAGCACGGTGACTTGCTGTGCTGCCCTGCGCCACCATTCCCATTAATATCCCAATTTGTGTTAAAGAGGCTCCTATTATGAGAGCAGAAGAGCTTTCAGCAAAAGTTCCTGCCAACCAGGTAAGAAAGTCATATTATATGTTTAGGGGCTTGACTTGGTAGGTGGAGAGGTGTCATCAAAGCCTGGTCTGTTACGGTCTGACCCCCCTCTTCATAACACCACCCCTAGGTTTACAAACAGTTCTCATTTTGAAATGTTGTCTTTGCTAGGTGGTGGATATGTGGCCCTTTTAATGAATATATGAGTGGCTGAATCTATTAATAAAGAGAACAATGATACAATGCTCAACAAAACCCTCAATGCCACAATCCTTTTGCCCATGTCGTCCTTTTCTTAACTACCGATCTGAGGCTAAGAAACTGATTGTTTGCATGTGAGCTGACAACATATGATGCATTGTAAAATTCTGATGATGAACTTTTGCACATGGTCTCCGAACACTTGTCTTCCTCTCACCAAGATGGCTGACAGAGACTGCAGGTGCAGTTGAAGCTTTAGCAATTTATCGCTCTTGAGATCTTGTTGCCGAACTTCACACTTTAGTTATGGGATCTCATTGATGCAGACTTATTTACTCGAAAGGCATGTAACTAAAAACAGGTTTGTTTCTCTTTCACGCTCCATATGGGTCTCCGAAAAGCAATACACCTGGTATAGCAGTGAACGCATTCAGGGGCATATTACGAGGAAGTGGTGGAGCATGGTGTCAGCCTACTTGGCTTACCGCCACGCTCCGCCACTTCTGAAATGCAGGGTTGTGCCATGGATACGGTGCGTTTCCCCCTGCACTGGTGTAAAAAAACGAATAAAGTTGTATTGAATTGAATTGAACACACCAGATAAATAACAATATCCTGAGATACGCTGTTTATTGGGTGCAATAAAGAGCACTTATTGCGAAGTTTTGGGACATAACATCTGCATGCCACACTAAAGACCGTACGCGTTTCCCTGTTAAATTCCTGCATGTTTGACCTGCTGAAATTGAATGACGGGGGAGATATTTAAGTGTCCCGTAATTACCAGATGCGGTAAACAGCACCTAACTCGGAATTCTGACCCCAGCACAAACAGGGCTTTACTCAGGTGTCAGAAAATTCTGATCAACTCGTAATCAGGGCCACAGACTTTGAATTGTCCAGAAGGAGGCTGCTAGGCTAATTTTGAACCTCCCTTCTCGGTGACCTATATCGGATCACCTAGAACGTTTACACTGGTTACTAATCCACAAAAGATGTATGGCCAGCTCTTTCGTTTTCAGAGCCCTGGCTAATTCATGGCCAGGGTACAAATTGTTCAAACCCTAGATACCTCCTAGATCTCTTCGGGATTTGAATGCCAAATTGATTTGCATTCCTAAGATCAAGCTGCTCCATGGGGGTGGGAGGGGGCTTTCCAGTCTTGGCCTCTACAATGTGGAATTTCCTCCCTCTAGAGCTCTAATGCACTAAATTCAAACCAGCCTCCAGGAAAAAAGCTTAAACGCTGGTTATTCAGGATGCAACTTTAGGTTCTGGATTGTTTTCGTCCTTTGCTCAGATTTCAGTGCCAGAAGGTCCTGATGGGTAACAGTTGCGCAACTAAACTGTATTAATTCATTCACACACGTGTGGCTTTATCCTACTGTGTGTACCCTGCTGTCTGTTTCCTAATGTTCTTTTCCCAATGTTCTAATCCTATTTCCAGTGTTGGTTCCTACTGTCCCAGTGTCTCTAGCCTAGTTTCAGTGCCTATATCAATGCCTGTTTACAAGAGTCCATTTCCTTGTGCTGTAGCCTCATATCTGTGTCCATGACACAAATTCAAATCCCTTGTCTCAGTGTCCATGTCCTAACGTTAGCGACCTTATGTAACTAGTTCCTCGTTCCACAAGTCTGTCTCAGTGTTTGTATCTTCAAGTCCTCACCTCAGTGACTGCCCTCAAAGTCAGTGTTAGGACCTGTCCCCCTTTTCTTTGTATCTCCTATACACTTCTTGATGAATCTGCTCCTCTATGCCAAAGACTTCTTCAAGCCTTCCTGCCCCAGAGTCTGTGTCTTAGTACCAAAGTCCCTGTGTGATTGAGAGTGCACCAGAGGGAGTGGTTGTGCGTCTGCATCTAGGCGATCCAATGTCCATGTCCCAGTATTAGTGTTCCAGTGTCAGTGTCTTTGTCTCAGGATCAGTGCTGTGGAGTAAATTTAAAAGCTCGTAAACCTGTGTTTATGTTTCAGCTGTGTCTGTCCCATTGTCTGCATCAGGGTGGGATTTGTTTTCTAGTGTGTAAGTCCATCTCTCCATGTTTTCACAAAATTTCTCCATAATTACCTCTCTGCATTTGCATAAGTGTCTTACTGCACGTCCACTGTCCTTGGCTAATTTTGGTGTTCAGCTGCAGTTCAATTAGAGTTACCCATATTTTTAGGAGGTTGACATATCAATGGCAATTTGCAAATTGATCAAAAATAGGCAGGCCTGGAAGATGGACAAATAGCGGTTGAGTGGTAATTCACTGGACCTGGAAGATTGTGTGGAGCAGTAGATGAAGGTAAACCTTAAAAACAAGATACCAAAGCGTAGAAGTGTAATTGTTCTTAGAAACAGTTTTTACCTAAAAATCAATTAAGAGTTTTATATGACTTTTTATCTGTGGAATCGGTTGAATAGATTATACTATATAAATGTGACAGGTCATATTTTTTATGTTTTATTTGTGTTCTCCATTTTATGTATTTGGACTGGGTTTGTTTCTCTTTCAGGCTCCATATGGGTCTCCGAAAAGCAATACACCTGGTATAGCAGTGAACGCATTCAGGGGCATATTACGAGGGAATGGTGGAGCATGGTGTCAGCCTACTTGGCTTTCCGCCACGCTCCGCCACTTCCCCCTGCACTGGTGCTAATTTAGCCACCTAGCGCCAAGACAGACACCTGTCCACTATAGGGCATGGGTTCCGGAGTTGCAGGGGAGATTATTTATGTGCAGGAAGGTGCCCTTCTTGCACACAAACAATCTGATATGGCATTTTCTAACTTCTATGTGTGCTGCTTAATGCAGCACACATAGAAGTTGCAAAACATAATTTCTTTGTAATGATTGTTTATGTGCAGGAAGGGATACCTTCCTGCATTTTAGCAATCAGTGGCCTTTTGCTGTTTCTATTTGTTCTATGTGGAGTAGTGTGGCTCACTGGTTAGAGGTGGCAGGCCTGAGAGCAGAAGTCAGCCTGGGACCAGGGTTCAATTCCCGACGCGGCAGGGTCGTGGACCTTGGTCAGCGGACTCGATAATTCTCGCTTCGGTGCTTACTCTAATCAGCGGTTCCACTCGGCAACTCTGGGCATTAGCTTGCCTAATCTCCACAACGGCCCCACCAATTCCGGGGATGCCTGGCTCCACCTTGGGGACTCCCAGCAAGGGACCATCCCACAGGGAAAGCCAGGATGGGTTCCCCAGAGTTATACAGCGCCGGGACGCCCCGTTGCTGGGGCAGCTGTGCGCTTTACAAGTATACTACATTTACATTTACATTCTGCACAACGTAGCACATGTGGAAACAGCAAAAAAGAGGAGAAACAAAATTTCTCCTCGTAGCACCAGTGTAAGACCAGGTATTCCCTGGTCTTAATCTTGGATCTGCCCCATATTAACGCCACCCTTGTAAATATGGGGAAGCGTCAAAATCAATGGGAGTTGAGGTGGAACACCCACCACAACACCCATTGCTCCCTCCTTTCACGCTATGGAGCCTTATTTACAAGGCAGCATTAAGCCAAGTTAAGTAGCTTAACACTGCCTTGAAAATAAGGCGAAGCCCCTATCACCACCACAACGTCAGAAAAAGTGAAGTTGTGGTGGCTATAGGGGCTTGTAAATATGCCCTTCAGTATTATATAAATAAATAAATCCACATTTGTAAAGCGCACAATCACCCTCAAGGGCCTCTAGGCGCTGTCGGGAAGATTAAGCAAGCTATCGCCCAGAGTCACATGGTGCTGGGCTAATCCGCCACCGGTGCCAGGGATCCCCAGCGTCCGGAGGCATTCGCCCTAGCCGCGGCGCCACACCATAACACTTAGAGGCATGCACAATTCAAATGTATCAAGAACGAAGAAAATGAGGGTTGAAATGGCTGCGAAAGGTGAAGGTATTTACAAAACAAAGCGCAAATTAATGTCGGTAGTTAAGGTTAGACATGACTGCTTCATTCCTCCTATTGTGCGATTGTACAAGACCCTTTCATAAATTAGATGAGAGCCCCACAAATATAATGAGGCTTTTAGCAAGCAATGACACACTGAGGTATTTTGTGAATGTCTTTTGAAGGGTAATTATTGTTTGCTGGGCCTTTGGGAAAAAAGCAATTTGACAAAAATAAAATACTGCAATTACGAACAATAGGAAACAGTATGATGAGGAACGCGTTATGAACTGGCGCTTGATCAAGTCACAGCTAACTTATTCTTTGCTGCTCAAATTAAGGTCAAATCTACCATTTTCTGATTAAAAGAAAATTATTAGCAACCAGTGAGATGTTTGTGTAAAATTTACCCTTTTTCGTGCGGTGCTATTTGCTGCTTTGAAGTAGTACTCAATGTATATATTTAGCTTTGTGAATGATGCAGTCAACAAGCCGCAATAGCTTGTTTACATACTATAGTTTCAAGGTAACGCCCCGCCACCATCATTAACAGCCTCATTTTTGCGTGAGATTAATGTAGCACACGAAGGAGAATTAAAAACTGAAAGAATCTAAATGAACGTTTTGAAAGAGACGGGATTATCGAAACAATCATCATTTTCTTGATGCTAAACTTAAGTGTTTAAAAACTTCGAATCTGTTTTCATCAAATATATGTTTTTTCTGTAATTTTGGAAACAGCTTCCAGGAAGCGCTCACTCTTTTTAGGTCTGGCATTAACCAAAATTGTTGGATACTAGTAACATGATTTAATGTATTTTCTCACTGGAACTTTCAGACAGCCCTCTTTGTCTGTTTATCCATTGGTCCGTTTTGTGCCATGCATTTTTTTATGCCTACTACAGCTGAATGTAGCAGTGCTTCATCCGAGCCCATTTCAGATACTGTTTAATTTCACTGTAAGTGATGGCATCCGGCTCTTGCACAAGGTGCACATCAGCAAAAAAAATTGTCGACTTCAATGCCCTGTCAACATGGGCTTTTTGAGTAAAGTATAAATGTTGGCTTTTACTTAATGCTTGTTTTTTCCTTTCTATTGTTTCTTACAATGGCAAAGGCCAGGCAGCACACCAAACAAAGCTGCTGGGCCGCTAGTGCTTCGCCACATACAGGCACTATTCTTAATTAAAAAAACATATAATTGGCTGCCGCGTATGCACTTCTGCATATATCCAAGTGTCCACATGTATAGACGCCCTTCTTGCACTGTATTTAGTGTATATTGATACAAACCTTTTTAAGATGATGCCTAGGCTACATGTGTAGGCACAAGTGGGTATTTTGCAATGGTTTTATGATAAAGTTTAACAACATTTACAAAAGAAAACAAGCACTAGCCAAGCAAAAAAAAAAGGTAGCAAACACAAGAACTATTGGCTTTGCCAATGGTTGCCTTAAGAGGGTTCTGAAGTCATTCTGATTTAAGGTTACTGTTAGAAAAATTATCAGATCACCTAAAACAACATAATGAATGGGGTGCTTTGGAGTAATAAGAATATGTTTAGTTAATGAGAATTTTGAATAGAAAAATATAAAATCACGTGAGCATTTATATAACATAGACACAACATTGGGACTACAAATTAGATACATAATTTATGCATAGGATCGCAAAGGAGTTCACTGTTTTATACATTATTGGGTCACAAGCCAAGGGGCTGTCTGAGGACTGTCGCCCAGTGAGTCCCTAAATGTACTCTTCATACCAGAGATGTCAAATCTATAGTTAATATTTAAAATTAAACAGTGTGTTTTTTATACCATAATGCTTGCACCATATATATATAAAAACTGGGTTTAGTAAATGTCCACTTTATACAGGCGAGTGGGTGGATTTCTGGTTGATGTACTTTGCTGTAGCAAGTTAAGTACTCTACTGCTGAGCTGCTTGGTCGAGTTATGTTGTGCTGTTATCTTTTTGTGTTGTTTATTCTCTTGTTCTCTGCTGCTGCTTTATTGTTTTAATGTTTTTTGTTCTCTTGAGTTAACATGTTCTTTTATTAATGTGTTGCTTTGTTTTGCTGTTATGTTTAGTTGTGCTGTGTTTCTGAAAAGGCTGTTTTGTTGCGTTGTTGTTGCATAGCTGTTTTTATACTTTTATTTTGTTCTTTTACTGTGTTTCATGTCGTGCTGTGTTTTGCTTTTGTGTTATTTTTCTGTGTCGTACACTTTTGTTTTCTTTTATATTGCTTGTGTTGTGTGTGATATTCTGCTCTTGTTTAATTGCGTTCTGCTGCTTTTTGGTGTTATGGTATATTGTATTCTGATGTGTTATAGTGAAGTTGTATTATATTAATGTGTCGGTGTCTTGTAGGTGTCTTCTGTAGTTAGTATGGTTAATTCTTCTTGATGTTTTTATTTGGGTCTTCATAGGTGTTTAATGCCAATTCTTTCATATTTGAAAACAGTTCTATAGGTCTCTAGGGGCATACAGCAGAACAATTTGTATAAAAGTAATGCATGTGAACCAATAACAGAACAGAGAAAATCTATAGGATTTTAGACATATAGATATTAGTATTTTTAACATTTTTAAAGCTCATTGCATTCCATGCAGAGGTGGATGCAAGATCGTGTCTGCCGGTCGAGGGTTGGATGCAGGATCTTCCTGAAGGCCTGTATTGGGTAGCTGTGCATGGTTGGGTGAAAAGCTTGGCTGCTTGATGGGGTTAGGTCTTAAAAGTGTCATAATTTAAGATTATATTTTTTGTTTTGTGTGTTTTTACTAATGTTTGTAAAACAAAACAAAGATATAACATGGAAAAAGGAAAGCAACTGTGTATAAAAAGAGAAAATACATATTTTTCTTTCACCTTTATATACCTCAGCTGTTTGGATTGCTGGTGCATTGTAGGAGGCAATATTGAATTCTGTACAAAAGGGGGTGGTGATGGACGGAGCATCTGAACCAATCAAGCACTCACACCCAGTCAAAAGATCTGGGTTTGATCCATCACCGTTCTTTAGCCCACTCTGCCACCCCAGTTCAGACATGGCTATATGCAAATCAGTCGGACCCTCTGCCTCATGGGAACAGTCCAGCCCGTACTGCCAAGCCATGCCTTCCCTTGAGGCACAGGGTCAGACTAATTTGCATATAGCCATGTCTGAACTGGGGTGGCAGAGTGGGCTAAAGAACGGTGATGGATTAAACCCAGATCTTTTAACTGGGTGTGAGTGTTTGATTCTCCGTCCATCACCACCCCCTTTTGTACCGCTTTTGGCCGCGATAAGTGTGGCAGGGTATGCTCAGACGTGAGTCCCTTGCTCACTCTGCCACTGGATTCAAGCAAGCCGGGCTGAAGACGGCTGTAATGCCAGAAACCGGTCCTTGGAAGCTTGTTTCCGGTCCAGGGAAGACATGGCTTGGCAGTTCGGGCTGGACTGTTCCCCTGAGGCACAGGGTCAGACTGATTTGCATATAGCCATGTCTGAACTGGGGTGGCAGAGTGGGCTAAAGAACGGTGATGGATTAAACCCAGATCTTTTGACTGGGTGTGAATGTTTGATTGATTCAGATGCTCCGTCCATCACCACCCCCTTTTGTACCTCTTTTGGCCGCCATAAGTGTGGCAGGGTTTGCTCAGACGTGAGTCCCTTGCTCACTTTGCCACTGGATTCAAGCAAGCCGGGCTGAAGACGGCTGTAATGCCAGAAACCGGTCCTCGGAAGCTTGTTTCCGGTCCAGGGAAGACATGGCTTGGCAGTTCGGGCTGGACAGTTCCCATGAGGCACAGGGTCAGACTGATTTGCATATAGCCATGTCTGGACTGGGGTGGCAGAGTGGGCTAAAGAACGGTGATGGATTAAACCCAGATCTTTTGACTGGGTGTGAATGTTTGATTGATTCAGATGCTCCGTCCATCACCACCCCCTTTTGTACCAATATTGAATTCTGTGCCAGCTACGGACCAGCAGAATACAAGCAGTCCAAATGTACCCTGTGACACATCGAGTCCCAGGCGCATACTTCATACTTTACAGTATCAATCTGAACACTAGGGCACAATGGCAGAGTTCAAATTGCTTAGGTTATTGGGAAGGTGTCAGCACTGTCAGCAACCGCTGAGAAGCAGATCGTACAACTTTGGGTAAAGCCACTGATGGACAAATTGTGCCTGCACACAGTAATTCAAGTTTGGGTGCACACATTTCATCTTGCTCAATCGGCAGAGTCAGCAATTCACAGGACAATCTTGGCTGTTTCCCAGCCCACATCAGACCAATGATGAGGGATCTAATTAAAAAAGCCATCATATTTGGGAATGGGATAATCACAAAAAGGTAAAGGAATATTGGTAAGGCCACCAACTTTGTGAGGAAAACTCCCAACTTTGGAGAGGCAGCATGGACCAGACTGGTAATCTCTTCTCCAGCCATGCAACAGCCCTGCAATCATGTTCCTGCCATAACACCTCAATGTTCCTGCTGATACAGATTGCCAAATATTTGACTGCAGAGTCACCCTATTTCCATAGGAACTCTGTTGAGAAGCATAGTGCTGTCATTGTCAGGGAAAGAAAATCACTGTTTTAGACCAGTTGATGGTAATTCTAGTTAGACCACCTAATCTGAGGAACTCCCAAAGCATGGGTGTGAGGTTATCCTCAGATCCTTTCACATAGATAGTTGTAGTGTTGTGTGAGTTAACAATGACAAAACCCGGGTGGACTCCATAGAGCTGTGACAGAGGTTTTAGAGTGTAGTGAAGTGAATGCAGTTTTAGAATGTTGAGTTCGCTGTTACATGCAAACAATTAAAGCAGTGTTATAACAAGCTTATGTGTGGCATAGTCATTTGCAGCGACTCAGGCTGGGGAGGATGCTACATCTGGTGACGAGCCAGTGGATAAGTAACTGGAATATCAACAGAGCACTCCCAGAAAGTTTGCCATGGTCCAGCAAACTGCTTGTGAGTTCTACGTGCTCGAAGTTCAGAATCAGCGTATGGTGTGTGTGGAGTCAAAGGTCAATTTCAGTCAATGTAGAGAATTTTAAGATAATGAAAGCGTCACTAAGAAGTCTACACAGTGTAGTCAAGGTCCAGCCATTGAGACCATAAAATGAGGTACTGCGCTACTATGCAACCAAAATCTATACATCCTATGGAGTAATAGCGTTAAAAGCGGATACAACCAGTTTTGAAAGAGCAGCAGATAGCAATAGAAAATTGTAAGATAACGCAGTGATTTGAAGCACTGCGAGACAGAGATCGAGCAGATGTTAGACAGTACAAAGAGAAGCTTAAGCTGCAAAGAGATTCAGATGCAAGAAATGATGATCTGCTCACCAGAACTGAATAAAGAGATCCAGCACACCACAACATTGGGTGAAGTGGCCCCAAAAGAAGCACCTGAGATTGTGCTTACGGATCCATCTGCTCCCATAGCAGCACACCACCAAAGCTGCTAAGTGGGGTTCAGAAAAACTCCATAGGTCTTCGAAGAATGAAAAGACAAGAGCAGCAATTATAATAGTGAAAGGCTGTTATTCCAATGGATACCAAGAAAGAGGCCACATTTCCAAAGAGGCCACATTTCCCATAATTATTAAAGATGACCAAGAGGACAGAACGTTGCAAGGCTGCAGAAATGGTTTGCAAGGATTCCAATGGTACCCAGGGTTTGTGGATTCTCCTGGAGGGGACAGAGAAATTAGGTAAAATAAAGTTACAGTTTGTTTTTTGGGGAAAAATGGGAAAGGTTGCTGCAGAAGTCAGCATGTGTTTTCTTTCCTGCAAATCGTATCAATAAAGGGTTTGTGGTGCTAAAACCACCATCTTCCCAGCTTTCACGAACAGGTAGACTTTTGTAAGAAAAACATTTTACTGGGACATAGCCTATTTTTCCAATTTTATGTACTTTCAACCTCTTTCCAGTTAATGGTAGAAATGCGTTTGAAACCAATTACGGATACTAGGAAGCTATATACATCCAAAAAGAAGAGACAATTCTGAATTCAGCAAGGGGTTATTTGTGTGGATCCTTTAAGGTTTTCCTATAGAAAGTAACAGTTGAAATAAAAATATATTGAAATTGAGTTGAAAAAATAGCCATTGGTGCCTACATTTTCACCTGTAACTTCTTCTAACTATGCTAGATTTTTTTAAGCAATACACTGTTACTGCAGGGCCCTTTTGTTTGTGAAGATATATCGGGCTTGCAGGTTCACCAAGAAGCCGAGGTACCCAGAGCCAATTCCTGAGCTGCCCCTTGCAATGGGTTTTCATTGTATACCTGGTATACAGCAACTCATTTGGTAAAATATAAAGAGTGAAAAATAGGTATCAAGAAAACATGAGTATTTCTGAAATGGGAACGAGATATGGAGTTTTGAAGCAGTGGTTATTTGCACATCTCTGACTTTGTGTGTGAATATACAAGCATGTAAATTAGGGGGCATTTTTCATAATGTCTTATTTTTTTACACACTGTCTTACAATTGGAAGGCAGAAATGCCTAGAACAACAAAGAGCAATAACAATTGTTCTACTATTCTGCATTCTCTCAAGTCTCACTTGTGTGGGTAGGTCTAGTGCCCGCTACAGGAAATGGGTCAAAACACAACATGGACACATCACATTTTTCCACTGAAAATTTACCCTTTTTTTGCAATGTGCCTAGCTGTGGATTTTGAGGCCTAGCTCACCCGGCACTTAGAGAATCCTGGCAAACCCGTATATTTTGGAAAACTAGACAACCAGGGAAATCCTGGATGGCATGACTTCCGTAACTTTCAACAGTTTCTGTTACCCAGAATCCCTTGCAAATCTCAAAATGTGTTGGAAAGTTCTGGAATCTGTGGGTAGCTGCATACGTCTACCCATCCAGCATCCCCCCAAGTCGCATGATAAAAATAGTACTACACTTGTGTGGGTAGGCCTAATTCCCGTGAAAAGGAAACAGCTCCAAATGCAACATGGACATTTCAACTTTTTCCAGTGAAAACGGATACCTTTTTAGCAATGTGCCTAGCTATGGACTTTGGGCTTTAGCTCAGCTGGCACATATGGAAACCTAGCAAACATGTAAAAATGTTTAATCTAGACACCAAGGGAAATCCAGGATGGGGTGACTTGTGTGGCTCTCACCAGGTTCTTTTACCCAGAATCCCTTGCAAACCTCAAACTTTGTAAAAAACAAACACATTTTCCTCAAATAATTGTGATGGAAAGCTCTGGAATCCACGAGGAATCACAAAATTCCAACAACAGAGCATTCTGCCAAGTTTCCCAATACAAACTGTACCTCACTTGCGAGGGTAGATTTAGGTCCTGTGACTGTAGGGACGTCAAAATTATCGCTCACAAAAAAACATGGTTTTGCAAGGCAGGCACCTGCGCTTTTGGTCCCAGACTTGGTGACTATCTAGATAAATCTACCAAACACAGACATGTCTGAAAACTAGACACAGTTCAATTCAATTCTTGTATTAAGGTTTGGAACTAAAAATGAGGTCCACTTAAAAATTTCAAGAGAACCACATGATAAGATAGCATTTTACATTATGCAAATAAAAACCTTTATCATAAAATATTGTTTGTGTAAATAACAAAAGACGAATCACAATTTTTTTTTAAAGTTAAAAAATGCAGCAGTCTCATAAAAATCCAATTTCATACAGATATGGTCACAACCATACAATCAACAGAGGATAAAGCTTAAAGGAAAGATACGAAAGAGTATATACAGTCATAATGGAAACATCCTTCAACCTAGCAGCAATAATTGAGTGCTGAATTCTGCAGATAGTATAGAGATTGAGATATGATATCAATCTCCAATCTCATACTGGTAGATCCTCCTATCAGGGTGGAGTTTATTATAAATCAATTTAACATACTATAAAAATGCTGATGCTCCGTAATTTACTCACATTCTTCTAGTGAATGGCAAACAGACTAAAACAGATTTAAAAACAAATTGAAATACTTGAAGATTTTTACACAAACAAATTAATTATTTGTGAAAAGGAGAAACTCACGAACTTTAGCAGCTGCTTTGATATAATACTGTAAAAACAGAGGACGTAACAAACATAGGCAATGAGGTAGTAGGGCTGGGCATACAAACAAAATATGGTCAATGTTCTGTGTGCCCAAATGATACAGATTACCCTATCTCCCTGAGCTTGCGGTGGAGGACCAACTTGCCAGTAAGTCATTTAAAGGTAAAAGGTTCAGATGGAATAAAATCAACAAACAGCAATCTAAATTTCGGATTACAAGAATTAACTATTGTCTTCAATCCCACCCTTAAGTTGGCAATACCTAAGATCACTTTGATAACTATGAGTGAAGCTAGGGCTTTTTATGACAAATTTAGGTTTCACGGGTGAACGAGAGAGCACTAGCTCCTCTTGTGTGCAAAAGAGATTTATTGCTGAAATGAATTCACGTGCAAACGAGTACTTGCCAATCTTTGCACCAAAGATCTCTCGACATAGGAAGCCCCTTATTGTATTCATTACATTTTAACAGATATCCCAACTGGATTACTCTAGCTAGGCCTTGGACAAATGAACTTATAAAACCAAATTCCAGATGAATGGCTGGAGTCGGGACCACAATATTAAAGTTGTTTAGTTTACGTAGAATCAGGCCCTCTATTTAATCAAGGAAAATCCTTTCTTCTCTCAAATGGATTCAATAGCATACCGGAGTGTTGGCGGGACCTTTGCTTTAAAAAAAGACGTGCAAAAAGTGCCTACGCCCCATTTCATTTTAGAATCTGCATAAACCATAAGCATGCATTGTAGCTTTATTAGAAATATGGGATTAATTCTTAGTGTTGCCAGTTATCATTTTACCCAAATAAAGATAGGACTTTACAGTCTGGAGTTTCTTGGATCCTATGATCCAGGCAAAGTTACACATTTTTTTATTCTTTCTATTTTTACTTTTCATATTGTTAATCTTCAGGTATTGAAGCACTGGGTATTTTTGTAGAGCCTTCAGCTTCTTACTGAACCCAATAGGAGTCAGATCCAAAATTATAATATCTCCCACACCCATTAGACACAGAAAAGGGGAGACACCTATCTTCTGTGCATCGCTCTCTTGAGAAGGAAAACAATCCGGAAGATCAGCCACATATAGGGAAAACAGGATATTGCTTCAGGCCACTTTGTTGCAAGAATTGTAGATGAAAGGCCTGCATCTCCTCCCAGAAGAACTTGAGACCATGTATTATAGTACAGAGCTATTATGACAAATAAAAGGTAGGTGGAATTCTATTTTTTGAAGTTTTTTCCAAAGTAATTGGCTATTTATCTTATCGAAGGCTGTTGTAAAATCTATAAAAACCACAAATATATGTGAGTTACGAAATTGATTGTAATTCACTTCAATTAATTTCAAAATACAAATATTATCGATTGTACAATCACACAGACACTGTCACTAGATTTACAATAAACAGTGCAAGGAAAGGCAAAGGAAGGACAAATCATAGAGTCCTAAAGGCATATATAGATTAGGTTCTTATGGTCCAACTATAAACCCCATAGGCTGTGTCAGTGAAAATCTAGGACATACCTATTATTTACATGAAACAAGATTTACAAAAATAACATGGAGGAAATTAAGTGAATAAATTCAGGGATGCACATCTTTTCAAAAGCAGAATGGTGGCCCATATTTACTGCCCCAAAGTGAAAAGGCAGTAATAGGAAACAAAGAAATCCAAATTTTTGGAAGAAGCATTGTGCAAGGGTCTGTAAAATCTGACAAATATATTGTTTTGGAAGTGGAGATTTTACAAGAATACTATACAGCAAGATCACAAAATAGGGTGGCTCCAATGTCTAGGAACACTGCTGACCAAAACTGACTCAAAATGCAAACATTTCTAGACTGTAATGCACCAAATACATAATGCAATTTCTTCATTTTCACAGGGTAAACATGGAATTGCGGATATCTTTTACACCCGGTGATAAATGCACTCTTTGTGGTTTTTACAAAATGAGGTAAATACCTTAGCGCTTGCAGGTCCTCTTGTAGTTGGTAGTATCTCTATTTAGCTATCCATTCCTTACAGGCTGATACTGTCTTGTCTTTACATTTCATCCTCCAGTAGCTTGGAATCAATGCAATGTAGACACTTTTCATCCAAACCCATACTTTTTCAAGCATCCCTCTTACGATAGCATAATTGTGGAATATTTTTGAGCTATTTAGGACCTTGCCATTTACTTGTGTTGCATAAACTAAAACTCTGGCCTAGTTCTAAAAGGCGTGGCTTTCCCACCCATGGGTGCCTAAACTTAGTTCAGTGCACCAACGCTTTAGCATGACATTCCGGATTATTAGTTGAAATAAAAATATATTGAAATTGAGTTAAAAAAATAGCCATTGGTGCCTACATTTTCACCTGTAACTTCTTCTAACTATGCTAGATGTTTTAAAGCAATACACTGTTACTGCAGGGCCCTTTTGTTTGTGAAGATATATCGGGCTTGCAGGTTCACCAAGAAGCCGAGGTACCCAGAGCCAATTCCTGAGCTGCCCCTTGCAATGGGTTTTCATTGTATACCTGGTATACAGCAACTCATTTGGTAAAATATAAAGAGTGAAAAATAGGTATCAAGAAAACATGAGTATTTCTGAAATGGGAACGAGATATGGAGTTTTGAACAGTGGTTATTTGCACATCTCTGACTTTGTGTGTGAATATACAAGCATGTAAATTAGGGGGCATTTTTCATAATGTCTTATTTTTTTACACACTGTCTTACAACTGGAAGGCAGAAATGCCTAGAACAACAAAGAGCAATAACAATTGTTCTACTATTCTGCATTCTCTCAAGTCTCACTTGTGTGGGTAGGTCTAGTGCCCGCTACAGGAAATGGGTCAAAACACAACATGGACACATCACATTTTTCCACTGAAAATTTACCCTTTTTTGCAATGTGCCTAGCTGTGGATTTTGAGGCCTAGCTCACCCGGCACTTAGAGAATCCTGGCAAACCCGTATATTTTGGAAAACTAGACAACCAGGGAAATCCTGGATGGCATGACTTCCGTAACTTTCAACAGTTTCTGTTACCCAGAATCCCTTGCAAATCTCAAAATGTGTTGGAAAGTTCTGGAATCTGTGGGTAGCTGCATACGTCTACCCATCCAGCATCCCCCCAAGTCGCATGATAAAAATAGTACTACACTTGTGTGGGTAGGCCTAATTCCCGTGAAAAGGAAACAGCTCCAAATGCAACATGGACATTTCAACTTTTTCCAGTGAAAACGGATACCTTTTTAGCAATGTGCCTAGCTATGGACTTTGGGCTTTAGCTCAGCTGGCACATATGGAAACCTAGCAAACATGTAAAAATGTTTAATCTAGACACCAAGGGAAATCCAGGATGGGGTTACTTGTGTGGCTCTCACCAGGTTCTTTTACCCAGAATCCCTTGCAAACCTCAAACTTTGTAAAAAACAAACACATTTTCCTCAAATAATTGTGATGGAAAGCTCTGGAATCCACGAGGAGTCACAAAATTCCAACAACAGAGCATTCTGCCAAGTTTCCCAATACAAACTGTACCTCACTTTTGAGGGTAGATTTAGGTCCTGTGACTGTAGGGACGTCAAAATTATCGCTCACAAAAAAACATGGTTTTGCAAGGCAGGCACCTGCGCTTTTGGTCCCAGACTTGGTGACTATCTAGATAAATCTACCAAACACAGACATGTCTGAAAACTAGACACAGTTCAATTCAATTCTTGTATTAAGGTTTGGAACTAAAAATGAGGTCCACTTAAAAATTTCAAGAGAACCACATGATAAGATAGCATTTTACATTATGCAAATAAAAACCTTTATCATAAAATATTGTTTGTGTAAATAACAAAAGACGAATCACAATTTTTTTTTAAAGTTAAAAAATGCAGCAGTCTCATAAAAATCCAATTTCATACAGATATGGTCACAACCATACAATCAACAGAGGATAAAGCTTAAAGGAAAGATACGAAAGAGTATATATAGTCATAATGGAAACATCCTTCAACCTAGCAGCAATAATTGAGTGCTGAATTCTGCAGATAGTATAGAGATTGAGATATGATATCAATCTCCAATCTCATACTGGTAGATCCTCCTATCAGGGTGGAGATTATTATAAATCAATTTAACATACTATAAAAATGCTGATGCTCCGTAATTTACTCACATTCTTCTAGTGAATGGCAAACAGACTAAAACAGATTTAAAAACAAATTGAAATACTTGAAGATTTTTACACAAACAAATTAATTATTTGTGAAAAGGAGAAACTCACGAACTTTAGCAGCTGCTTTGATATAATACTGTAAAAACAGAGGACGTAACAAACATAGGCAATGAGGTAGTAGGGCTGGGCATACAAACAAAATATGGTCAATGTTCTGTGTGCCCAAATGATACAGATTACCCTATCTCCCTGAGCTTGCGGTGGAGGACCAACTTGCCAGTAAGTCATTTAAAGGTAAAAGGTTCAGATGGAATAAAATCAACAAACAGCAATCTGAATTTCGGATTACAAGAGTTAACTATTGTCTTCAATCTCACCCTTAAGTTGGCAATACCTAAGATCACTTTGATAACTATGAGTGAAGCTAGGGCTTTTTATGACAAATTTAGGTTTCACGGGTGAACGAGAGAGCACTAGCTCCTCTTGTGTGCAAAAGAGATTTATTGCTGAAATGAATTCACGTGCAAACGAGTACTTGCCAATCTTTGCACCAAAGATCTCTCGACATAGGAAGCCCCTTATTGTATTCATTACATTTTAACAGATATCCCAACTGGATTACTCTAGCTAGGCCTTGGACAAATGAACTTATTAAACCAAATTCCAGATGAATGGCTGGAGTCGGGACCACAATATTAAAGTTGTTTAGTTTACGTAGAATCAGGCCCTCTATTTAATCAAGGAAAATCCTTTCTTCTCTCAAATGGATTCAATAGCATACCGGAGTGTTGGCGGGACCTTTGCTTTAAAAAAAGACGTGCAAAAAGTGCCTACGCCCCATTTCATTTTAGAATCTGCATAAACCATAAGCATGCATTGTAGCTTTATTAGAAATATGGGATTAATTCTTAGTGTTGCCAGTTATCATTTTACCCAAATAAAGATAGGACTTTACAGTCTGGAGTTTCTTGGATCCTATGATCCAGGCAAAGTTACAAATTTTATTATTCTTTCTATTTTTACTTTTCACATTGTTAATCTTCAGGTATTGAAGCACTGGGTATTTTTGTAGAGCCTTCAGCTTCTTACTGAACCCAATAGGAGTCAGATCCAAAATTATAATATCTCCCACACCCATTAGACACAGAAAAGGGGAGACACCTATCTTCTGTGCATCGCTCTCTTGAGAAGGAAAACAATCCGGAAGATCAGCCACATATAGGGAAAACAGGATATTGCTTCAGGCCACTTTGTTGCAAGAATTGTAGATGAAAGGCCTGCATCTCCTCCCAGAAGAACTTGAGACCATGTATTAGAGTACAGAGCTATTATGACAAATAAAAGGTAGGTGGAATTCTATTTTTTTGAAGTTTTTTCCAAAGTAATTGGCTATTTATCTTATCGAAGGCTGTTGTAAAATCTATAAAAACCACAAATATATGTGAGTTACGAAATTGATTGTAATTCACTTCAATTAATTTCAAAATACAAATATTATCGATTGTACAATCACACAGACACTGTCACTAGATTTACAATAAACAGTGCAAGGAAAGGCAAAGGAAGGACAAATCATAGAGTCCTAAAGGCATATATAGATTAGGTTCTTATGGTCCAACTATAAACCCCATAGGCTGTGTCAGTGAAAATCTAGGACAAGATTTACAAAAATAACATGGAGGAAATTAAGTGAATAAATTCAGGGATGCACATCTTTTCAAAAGCAGAATGGTGGCCCATATTTACTGCCCCAAAGTGAAAAGGCAGTAATAGGAAACAAAGAAATCAAAATTTCTGGAAGAAGCATTGTGCAAGGGTCTGTAAAATCTGACAAATATATTGTTTTGGAAGTGGAGATTTTACAAGAATACTATACAGCAAGATCACAAAATAGGGTGGCTCCAATGTCTAGGAACACTGCTGACCAAAACTGACTCAAAATGCAAACATTTCTAGACTGTAATGCACCAAATACATAATGCAATTTCTTCATTTTCACAGGGTAAACATGGAATTGCGGATATCTTTTACACCCGGTGATAAATGCACTCTTTGTGGTTTGTTTTTACAAAATGAGGTAAATACCTTAGCGCTTGCAGGTCCTCTTGTAGTTGGTAGTATCTCTATTTTGCTATCCATTCCTTACAGGCTGATACTGTCTTGTCTTTACATTTCATCCTCCAGTAGCTTGGAATCAATGCAATGTAGACACTTTTCTTCCAAACCCATACTTTTTCAAGCATCCCTCTTACGATAGCATAATTGTGGAATATTTTTGAGCTATTTAGGACCTTGCCATTTACTTGTGTTGCATAAACTAAAACTCTGGCCTAGTTCTAAAAGGCGTGGCTTTCCCACCCATGGGTGCCTAAACTTAGTTCAGTGCACCAACGCTTTAGCATGACATTCCGGATTATTGTAGCCCCACAAAACCCACGGAGGATGCTGGATGATGTGGGTCCGTGCTTTCTGAGTTACCAACAACGACTGAGTGTTAATCCAAATGTTTGTTCATTAATGAGTTATACACTCAAGGATCACTAGAAATGGAATAAGCATTTTGACATATTTATTTTAGAATAGTTATTTTAAAACTCCGGGATCTACTGCATGTAATATTGTTTGGTAACAATCCAGAAGATAAGAATTACAAGCAGCTAAGCTTTTTCATGAACAATGAAAACAAGAAGGACCATTTGTAACATCACAATTTATAGTTGTTAACACCCTCATTGTAATGTGTCTAGGTGCTACGCTAGTTCTAGCAGATGAATAAAGAATACGCCTATTTCTTGAGTTTCAGATGTGGTGCACATACCTGGGACTAGAAGGCTTGTTGTCTATTTGAAATAGCAAGCCAAGCTATTTCAAGCACAAGGCCAAGAAGATTGTGTCTGTGCAAGAATACAATGCTGGCATCAATGTGTAAAAGTAAAATGATTTGCAGAGCCTCAGAGAGTCCTACTGGAGCTTTCATCCGTTAAGGTGGAATCTGGTGTTATGCCCATCTAGATCAGTGACCTGGTGGAAGATTCTCCCTCTTTCATTGGTCAATTGATGGGGTTTATATGGGGCTCGTCACTGATTTTTAACCTACATTGTGGCACTTTCCATTTAATCTGAGAGATAACAGGTATAATTCAGCATGATGAAAATGCATCACCTATTTTAAAAGACCCTTTGCATTTAAGTCATCTTTAACTCATTTTTACCTTAAGTGTCTTCTTCAAAGTCCTTCAAATGTAGATATTGAGAGGATGTACTGGACTTCTGTTGCATGATAGTATAGCAACGTCATTGTTTACATTAGTTGACACTTCCACTAGTTTAGCGAAATATAATGACATGCTAAATGACCGAAGTGCAAATAGGTCAACTAAAATCAAACTGTCCTCTATGTGTTGAAAAATCTAAAATGTAAAAAAAAGAGGCCTAAAAGCAAGTGATAAAAATAAATAAAATAATAGAATTATGAA